>NC_136508.1:38664512-38869512 GCF_053919585.1 Euprymna scolopes | reverse complement strand
ACAGGTTTCTCTATACATACATTAATATGTCGCCAAAAGAGATGAGACGCCCTCCACCACTACCACCTCATACTATTGTTGATGAAAGCAAGAACAGCCACAGTTTTTTTTTTGCACTTTGTTGCATGCGTCTCTATTTCCTCTTTGATTGTCGATCGTAAACTGAGTATTGCTGCACGAAGGTGCAACAAGATAGCTGTTAAAAAAAAGAATCAAATACAATGTTACAACAACTAAATACTTTCGATGTCATCTTTCCTCCCCCCCCCCTGGGAGAGAAGGGAGGAGAATAACATTATTCTTCTATTGACTCGCATTTTTTTACTATCAGGCAACGAAACTGATTTGCTATATTAACGTCTACAGAAATACAGTTTATGTACATTTTTTTTTTTAAAGATAGACTTTTTTTTTAATTCAAAAGAAATATCATTTGCGAAAGACTTTCTAAGCTCGTAAGTTTGTCTATCTACTGCAATTATTTTTTTTTTCGTTTATGAATTCACTTGCTGTATTTCTTCCTTCCGGGTTTTTTTTACTTGTGAAAACAGTAAAAACTCGGAAGGAAGAAATGTAGGTAAAGTTTTATTACAGTACAGGACAGGATTGTTGATTAAATAGTGTTTTCTTAACGTCTGAAGAGATGGCGTTCTGGTCAATATTTTCAAACGATATAAGGTTTGAAATTGTCCGAACGGTTACGAAACGATTGTAACGTACAATGAAAATACACAACTTGTTGCTATCAATCCGATCTTTGTTGTCTTGATTTTCTTAAAACAATATATGAATGCTCGATTACAAAAACTGGTAATTTTGAAACTTACAAATTAGGTCATCTTATTTTGACTTAAACTTTAGCGGTATATGAAGAATTACCGACTTCTCAATTACATAATATATATATATATATATATATATATATATATATATATATATATATATATATATATATATATATATATATACTACCTGAGAAATATACTCGTTGGACTAAGTGAAAGAAAGATACAACCAGCTGCACTTAAAGGGATGGTTAGAATCTTAAAAAGATCTTTCGGTTGGAATGTATGAGATAGTGAATGAATGTCTGGCATCGGACAGGATGCCTCATTCCCAGCTACAAATTTGAAAAAAAAAAGTCCTATAAGACAAGAATCATAATAATAGACTTTAGTAAATGATACACATTCTGATGCTTTTCACAGAATGCTCTGTTGGCACGGGTTTCAAATTCGCTTTGATATATATGAACCCTGAAGCAAGCGTCTATAGTTATTAACGCCTGAGAATTCAACACTTCCTGTCATCACACATTATATCTCACCCCCTGCCACCTTAATGGACCTTCTGGCACTCTTTCACCTAGATGAAAACTTAATCAGAAACTCTGCGACTTGTACAAGCCATAAACCAAACACTAAGTCGCAGTCACAATTCGTGCATTATTTTTCTATTAGCGTTTCTTTTATTTATAAGACGTTTATCGCCTTTTCGTGCTTGTGTACAAGATTTGATTAGCTGTAGTCAACCTGGCATTTAACCCCATAAAACCTTTTCTAATTATAACCTCTTTAAATTCATTAACCTGTCGTCACGTACAACATTCAAGAAAGAGAAACCCAGTAAAGAAGTTCCTCTATTTAAACAGAAGATAACTTTCAAGGGGAGATGACTCTTGCTGATCAAATTGATTAAAAACAATCTTTTTTTTTTTGACTTTCAGTCTCCCTCTCTGTCCCACAGGAAATACATGTATTTAAAAAGAAGATCATTTTCAAGGGGAGATAACTCTTGTTGAGTAAATCGAATAAAAACAATAATCTATTCTACTTTTCGTCTCTCTGTCTGTCCCCCAGTAATTTTTTGTACTTGGACAAGAGATCACTTTCAAGAGGGAATATGGTTTCAAAATAGGATTTGCATATGAGACGAGTGGCTGCGATAAAAAGGACGTACCGCGGAGGATAAAGAGTTGACTGTTTGGCAGCGAAGAGACCACTGCGAAGTCAAGAAGTGTTAATAACGCGAATGATTGTGGGAGTGTTGTCAATTTTTTTTCTTTTTAAGATTATATGCTATTTTCAACAAGAGTAAAATTAATGTGATCATGTCGAGGGTTGGACTAGTTAAGAGTTAGAATCGTCACGTTATGAAGAAGTTTTAGTTACGAAACGAGAGTCGGATGTTTTTATAGTTGGCATCGGCATGTTTTGGAGAATTGTTTATACAATTCAAGAGCTGACTTGTTGAAAATTGTCGTCATCGTGTTATGGAGAATTTTAAATAAAGATAAAAAAAATCGAACATTCTGAGAAATCACGTTGTAATTTTATGGAGAAGATAATAACGATTCGAGTCAGAATTTTTTATGGTTGAAAGTCAACAAGAATGTGAAAGGCTGGTTGTGTCTAACTGTGTATTAAGGGCTAATTGTGTCTAGCCACATACGACGGGCTAGTTGTGTCTAGTTGTGTATGAAAGGCTAGTTGTGTCTAGCCATATATCGAGAGCTAATTATGTTTAGCTGTGTATGAAGAGCTAGTTGTGGCTACCTATGTACGAAGGGATAATTGTGTGTAGCTATGTACGAAGAAGGATAATTGTGTCCGCCAGAAAGTTCCTGTATTTAGACAAAAGATCGCTTTCAAGGAAGACTACTTCTGTAGATTATATTTAACAAATCAATAATCTATCCTATCTGTAGTGCCTCTCTATGTCTGTATGTTTGGAGATACGATTGAAAACAAAGCTCTATACAATTTTTTTTCTATGGTTAAGTTTATTGAAGAATTCAAATGGTGATGTAAAGCTTTGAATAACTTAGCTTTTACATTTACACATGTGTTTGATTATGTCTTGTCACCATTTTGTATGTTGTGTGACTGTCCAGTTGTAGACAGGTTTTCATGGCTTGTATGGGTTTGCCTTTTGGTGGCTGCTCATAAAACATGATAACCTGTCATACGACCACATAAATGAATTTGCGATCCCTCTCTGATCCATTCGGATGGAATAAAAAAATAAGAGACATGATTTGGGAACGTCTCTTATACAAGGCAACATGCAAAAAAATTAAAACCTGTCATATGGCCACATATTTGCAAGTCGTAAAAGTAAAAAAAAAACTCTTTATAACTGTTGGTTTAGTTTTATTAGATTGTTCTCGTGTTCAGAAAAGATAAAATAATAAATTATGGATTATTTTGGATCATAAACAGGTTTCGGCATTTAAGGTGCTACTAGTGACCCAAACTTTGCCATGAGCAACACCATGCAACATGTTACACCTGTTTTGTTTTTTATGTGATCTGATTTAAAGGTTTTATATCAATCATGATGCAGCTGAATCATATGCCCCCAAACCAGTCTACCACAATCTTTAGTGTTTGGGGTATCCAGACATGTTATGGAGTTGATGTTTGGTTTGACTGTTCTGTTTTACGCCATATCAACCCTTTTCAGTTTATTTAATGTCGAATCCAGTAATTTTGGAAAAAGGTATTTATGCATCAAGTAACTGTTAGTCTAGTCTTATTAGATTGTTCTCATGGCCAGAAAAGCTAAAACAATAAATTACAGCTTATTTTGGATCATCATCATATTGAGGTTGTTCAGAAGTTTTCTGAATTTGGGGAAACCAAAATCTGATTCATATGATATGAATTGATGATTCCAAAACCGATGCTAATATAAAATAACTTGAGTGAAATTTTACAAGAAATTCGATTGCAATTTTTATTGTGTTATGGAGTTCTACTATAACGTTGTGGAATCTACACTTTCTACATACAATGTATTGTTAAATAGTGAGGGTATGTCCGCTAGTACTTATTTGATGATTCTTAATTCGCAGGAAAAAACGTTAGCATGTAAGGAGAAAATGAAAGTTAGATGGGGATCAGTTTGCCGTTCGGAAGGGACCATTTCCCTTTGTAAGAATATGAACTAGAAGACAATGATGTTGCGTGAGATAGGATTAATGCATTGAGCTGAAAGATTAAGGTACGATAAGAAATGACTTACGAATCGATTAAATAAAGGGCCCAGGGCCCAGAAATCTGTACATCCGATATTTCTTCTCTCTGCCACTAGCAGAAAAGTAGGCAGAGTCAACAGACTAATAATAATAAAATGGCCCTTCTCCAAATTCGGGATCTAGTTATTTTCTTTGTGTTGTTTCACTAACTTTTGTTCCATAGTGAGAATATACCCTTGCAGAGAGGCAACCATTAGGGGACGACGAGAGACAATCTTGAATGGTAGTTTTTATAATTTCTTGATTTGTTTTCAATAACAAAAACATTTTATTTGATCATGATATTGTACCTATTTACAATGCCTCCCCACGGAACAGAGTTAGACACCAGGGTCGTTTTTTAACGTGGAGAAAAGGTACAAAAATAAAAAAATTGTCTTAATCGTGAAGAACTATTCATCCACCGAAAGATAACAAGAAATGAAAGTGCAGCATCTGAAGAACAGATACTACACTTTGAGGCATTTATTTTTTTTATTCACAGGAAAAAAATAATACAATTGGGAAAATGAACAAAAAACTTAGGCAGAAGACCAACTCAAAAAGAAGGGGAGATGATGAGGTTGGTTGATCCATCTCGTCTCTATTGGAAATTTTAAAAGATTTCTCTCTCGGCCAGCATCTTTTAAATTTGTATTTATGTGTGTGTGTGGGGAGGAGGGGGTTGTTCCCACTTAAACCCAATTTTAAAACATTTTTTTATTTATATAAAAAAAATACAAAATAATAACAATATTAATAAAATTTCATTTGTGTCGAGAGACATGGAAGAAAGAAAGAAAAAAAAAATCTTGGCCAAAGAATTGCGATCATGATATTGAAGAAAACATGAGATCCGCTCTTCTTCAAGATGCAATGTAACAGTATCTGCATCAACAGAAAAATGATGTCTTTGTTTTAGAAAAAAAAAAATGGTGACTGGCACACAGGATTCTCACCCCGAAAAACGTTGACTAGGCTAGATAGTATTCAAAAGCAATTCTTGTCTTGGAATGTTTGATCTTAGGATTGATAATTTATTGATTAATTAATCGATCTTAGGATCGATAATTGATATTATTCCGATTATTTCGATTATTGTTCGCATGTTGCTTGTTATTTTCACAAAGTTCGACATAAAGAATCACAAGATCAAAAAGATGCATGTGAAGAAGGTCGGAGGTTACATCAGTCAAAAACTGGTGTTGAGAACGATTAATCAAAATTGGGAATCAGAAAAATCAGAACTTTTGAAGGTATCGGAATCGAATTGGAAAATGTGTGCCTATTTTTTTCGATGCCAAAAACGATTAAAAAAAAAAAAATTTAACTTACTCTTTTATTGTTGGTACCGATAACGACGAAAGGATAATTCATTAATTTTGAACCCCCAATTAGACTAAAATCTACAGATCAGCGACCACCCCCTCAAAGGTGTATTTTTACGCTTGTGAAAATACGTGCGCATATTAAATAAGTTTTTACTGTAATCTGAAAATTAAAAAACAAAACAATAACTCTATAACTAAATTTAAAAAATCGGAATCGAAAATTGTATCGGAGTCAGGAATGTATTACAAAATCGGTAATTGTATTGGAATGCTCCCATCACTAGTGGAAATGTTGTAAAACTAACTACCAAGATATGAATAGTAGTTCGAATCACCCAAAGGAAATTCTTGTTTTTATTATTGATTACATTTTGGCTCTTCTTGTTTCCAAATATTCTTGGACGACTCACATCTGTTGCGATCATTATTAGTTTTAGATTTTGTCCGATTAATTTAAAAAAAGAAAAGAAGCTTCTATGTCGTTTAATATAGAGGATATTCGTGGTAAATTTAATTTAATTGCCTGGTTGTTCAATAGAAATATCTTTTGCACCGAATTTTCACTGAAATATTAGTTTCACAGTTGGACATCGGTAGAACATTTATTGATTTTCATAAACTTAATTTGGGGCCTCTATATTATGCAGACGAAAGAATATTGAATTTTAAGCAAAACAAATAGTATCTGTGTAATTTTCATGTCGCAAATAGTAACAAACCCAAAAATGACAGAAAACGATGAGGTAGAAAAATAGTTATCAATGAAAAACTGTTTCCGATACAGTTTATATGAGGAATAAATTTTGTCCGACATTTTTAATTACGTTCGTCACGTGACATAAGCAACAAGAATTAATTATCTCCATTTATTTATTTATGGACTGTTATCCTCATCTTCATAGTTGTTTTTTCACAACGTTTCGACCAACTATTCTTCTGGGCTTCATCAGGTGGTTAACCACGACGGGATAGGATAACCACCTGACGAAACCCAGAGGAATAGTTGGCCGAAACGTTGTGAAACAACTATGAAGATGAGTATAACAGTCCGCAAATAAATAAATAAATAAATAAATGTATAAATTACTCATTTCAAAGGATTCCAATAATAAAATTAATTATCTCCCCTGCCAATTATCTCCCCTGCCAATTATCTCCCCTTTTAGTAAGCATAATATAGTGATTTTGCTTCCTTTAACAAATTTCTTTTTCCATTAATAATTATTTTTCTTCCTCATCGTTTTTCGTAATTTTTGAACATGTTACTATTGTAATGTTGTGGCCCTTTGGGCTGTGATCATAGCGTAATATCTGGTTAACTATGGCAAGCATGGCCAGGGGGTCAAAACATAATTATTATTATTATTATTATTATTATTATTATTATTATTATTATTATTAATTGATTCGAGTGACGGCGGGTAATCGGAATCGGTACTGGTATTGGAATTGAGAAATGAGCACGAGATTGGTAATTGTATCGGAATGTGAAAAATATTGTAATCCTCCCATTACTATTAAAAATGTTTTTCCACAACTAGCTCTCCCGAAATATCTCCTCCTGAACTGGAATCCCTAAAAAAGCACCTACAAATATCTAACTACGAAACGATTATGAAAATATTAATGATGACCTTGACATAATTGTAAAATAATTCCAAGGAATCGTTGACCAAGGAAATATTGGTCATTGATGGACAATCTAAATCCCTGGCATCAAAACAAGAGTGCGAAGAATCGTTTTAAATATCTGCTAAGGCTCAAAGACGTTAGTAGCTATATTGAATGTTTGGGACAAATGTAGTCCTATCAATTTTGTTTCCAACCTGTAATTAATAATAATAAGTGATGCGATGATTCCAATATTTTTCTCCTGATTCCGATACAATTACTGATTCTGTTCTAAATTCCCAATTCTGATACAATTATCAATTCTAGCTACGATTCTTTCAAAATCTTTAAATATTTAGCTATTTGTTGCCTTTTTAAAATTTTCAGATTACTGTAAACACCATGTAATATGATAATATATATTATTCGATGTCTCCATTCAGTCTCGAAAGCAAAGGATATCTCCTGTAGGCGCAGCTGCACATGTAATTGTGAGGCAAGGGTTGCGCAATCTCCAACCACATCTCTCCTGAATCGGCACTGTTTGAGTCCAGTGGCAAGGAGAAGACCAAGACGACTGGAAACAATGCCGAGATAAGCGGAGAACATATACAGCACCTGGAAGTCTTAAATGGTCACCCATTTAGTACTGACCAGGCTCAACATTGCTTAACTTCGGTGATCCAGCGGGAACCGGTGTGTGAAGATGATTATGCTGTACATAAAAACCATGTTATATGCGCATATATTTTTGCAAACGTGATATAATCTTGTGAAAGTTAGGGGTGATCTATAAACTTTGGTTTCACTCATAGTTTAAAATCAATAAATAAAATCAATAAATGAAATCAATAATTATTTATCATTTTATCATTAGTACTAACAGTGGAAAATTAAGTTTAAAACAAACAACAATTAAGATAATCGTTTTTGGCATTGAAAACTAGACACAAATTTTTGTGGTTCCAATACAGATTCCCACAAAAGTTCCAATTTTTGTGATTTCTGATTCCAATTAATCATTCCAACACTAATTGTTGTGTTGCTAGGGTTTATGACGGGGTGGGGGTATTCATAAAGCGGCATATAACGAAGACGACCCGTGACATCGTTTATATAACGGCGTATACGGTGACGACCGCAATGAGACAATTTCTTGGAGGGTTCATATTATTAATAGGAGGGTGAGAAAGATGTGAACGGATGTGAAGTGGACAGTTCTTTTTAAACACAGGAAAGGATACATTATTGATGTTGGGGACAGACAACACTTTGGAAGGGGGGATACTATAAAATTCTTTTACAAGACGAAGACAAAAACACATTAGCTTGCGGTTGAAATAACCACAAAGACGAAAGCTTACAAACAATATGAAAACATTTATTTCAGCTGGTGATGAGAATGGTCAAGTATTCGATGTCGCGTTAGGTTCCTACATTTTGTCCCCTCTTTGCCTTGCTACTGAAAGGGGCTTAGGCTAACTCTCCTACTCTGGCTGTTCCGAACTCAACTCTGAACTCTTCTCTGCTGTTTAACTTCGAACTCTAACAAATGAATATATTAAATCTATTTTTCTTTGTGACGTCAGAACGTGCTCAAACATGGGAATGTTTTTTCACATGGATTTTACGTATTACATATGACCCCAACACGTTTTCCTGGCAACACAAACAACAGTCCTTAATTGATTTTTCATTCTACTTTGCTGACCTAACTAGTTGTATAGGTATTTCTAACTACAATGGATAATTCTCTATGTAAGGAGATAAGCAAGATGTCTGTTTACATTACATTTAATTTCTGCATGTCAGTACCATCAGGGAATTTGGAAGCAAATCTAGCAGTTTGAGGGAAGAAGTTAATAGAGTAGATAATTTTCTAGTATCTAAGTGGAGGTGGGATTTTGCTGCTAAACATGTTTGTTGGGGGGGCATGTACGTTGTGGGGTTACCAGTGTAATTAGTTCTTCAGAGAACATTTCATTAAAATACTTGTAAGACAGGAATAGGAATGCAACATTATGGTGATATGACAGGGGTTGGAGCTTGGTTGAGAGTGTGATGGGACAGAGGTTGGAGCTTAGGTTGATATTAGACTGGAGATCGTTTTATGAACCCCGGCTAAGAGGGAAAGACTAGTAGTGGATTTTCTAACATGGTAGAGAGATCCTACATTCTTTGCAGCAGCTTTGGCAATGTCCTCATTGTATTTGTTCCAGTTCATGTTGCCTGTGAATGTTAAGTTGAGGAATTTGAAAGATGATTTTTTCTTTTATATCATATTTTCTTTCCAATTTTTTCAATTCCACATTTTTCCTTATTTTCATCCAATTTCCTCCAGTTTTTTTTCTTTTTTTTTCTTAAATATTTTTGTTTGTTTTTTCTTTTTTTTTCTTAAATATTTTTGTTTGTTTTTTCTTTTTTTTCTTAAATATTTTTGTTTGTTTTTTCTTTTTTTTCTTAAATATTTGTTTTTTGTTTTTTTTCTTAATTTTTTTCTTTTTTTTCTCTTTAATATTTGTGTTTTTTTTGTTTTTTTTCTTAAATATTGTTTTTTTTTCTTTTTTTTTCTTAAATATTTTTGTTTTTTTTCCTTAAATATTTTTGTTTTTCCTACTGTTTTATTTTACCTCACTTTTTCTGCAATCATATTTTTTTATTCTGCATGATAAAAAAAATGGAGAAATTATTTTTTGTGTATGTTTAATACACATATATATATATATATATATATATATATATATATATATATATATAGCCAAAGAAATTTATAATCAGATATTGCATATGAATATTTTAGGGCATCCTCTCAAGAAGCCGTATTAATTTTGCCTCTAGCCTGTAATTAATTATTACCATCACATTTTTGTCTTTTCTGACCTTCCATATATTCATCCAGTCTTTAAAAAACGGCTCAAAGAAATGATTCCTTTTTTTGTTAATTCTTCGCTCTGTGATTTTCTCGTGATTACAGATGAGTGAATCCAATGAAAGGATTTTGCAGAGTTCATTCCTCATTATCCAAGATGTTTGATCATTATGAACCTGTTCATCTGAGATCTCTTCAAGGCAAATAGCAACGGATCAACATTAAGAAAAATGCTTGTTGAATTTCGACGTGAATTTATGAATTACTAACAGACGGGGTCGTAAAATACGCTTAAAAATGATATTTTAATTTGTCTAGATTTCATATATATTATTATAAAATTGTGATTTCAAAAGTAAAAAAAAAGCATTTGGGTGCCAGCAGCAAGAATCGAAACCGAAAGTAAAACTCTAGCTTTCACAGCTGGTGACGTTACCACTGTACCAACATGACATGCATATGATCGAACAAACGTTAAAATAACTAAAGATGAGAACAGTAGTCCGAAGAGTCTAAAAAACATGAATAATCAATCCTTATCTCAAAAATGTAGCATCGTAATAGAACAAGTTTATTAGCATCTTTTTGTAGTTATCTTAGCCTATTTCTTAAGTTATACTAGCGAGGTGCCGCCCGACTTTGTCCGGCCATAATATACGTTTAAATATGTTATTTTAATTTGTCCAGATTTCATATATATTATTATAGAGTCGTGATTTCAAAAGTAAAAAAAAAAATATTCGGGTGCCATCAGCTAGAATCGAAACCGAAAGCAAAACTCTAGCATTTAAAGCTGATAAAGTTACCATTGTATCAACGTGACACGGCCTTTGAAATGTTGCCACATATGGTAGTGTCATCAGTATAAATGTCTGCAAAAGATCTTAGAATTTGATTGATGTAGATCAGAAAGAGAGTTGGACCCAGGATGGATCCTTTTTTTCAATATTTCTTTTTACCTCATTTTTTCTGCAAACATATTTTTATTTTATTTATTCTGTATGATAAAAAACGGGGGGATTTAAAGAAAAATTTTTGTAGTTAAAAATATATAGCAACAGAAATCTCTAATTAGCCATTGCCTTTGATTATTTTGAGGACATCCATCCAGAATCCCTATCACTTGTTTTCAGCCTGTAATTAATTATTACCATCACATTTCTGCATTTTCTGACCTTCCATACATTTATTCAGTTTAAAAAAAAAACGGTCCCAAGAAATGATTCCTTTTTTTGTTGATTCTTCGCTCTGTTATTTTTTCGTGATTACAGATGAGTGAATCCAATGAAAGGATTTTGCAGAGTTCATTCCTCATTATCCAAGACGTTTGATCATTATGAACCTGTTCATCTGAGATCTCTTCAAGGCAAATAGCAACGGATCAATATTAAGGAAAATGTTTGTTGAATTCCAACGTGAATTTATGAATTATTTTAGTTTTTTTTAATTGTTTTGTCCAGATGTCATTTTTTTCTTCTCGTCGCCAGGCTATCAAATTAGACAGATGCGATATGCATTTTGATAGCTGTGATTTTCTTTTTGAAACTGGAATTTGGCATGAAAAATTCATAATTTAATCAAATAAAAATTTATTTAGCAAAATATAGCAATGTTCAACAAGCCATGTCAAAAAACAGGTTGAAAATATTTGCATCTAAATCTGAATGATTTATTTTAATGTCGCATTAAACCTGGATATGTTAGTCATCATTGCGACCTCTGACGGAAATTCCTGTTGATAATGCTGTATGTCAGAATCAAGTCTCCTTGGATACTCTGCTGTTAAAATCTGAACAGGTTATTTAATGGACCAAGTGTACTTTCAGTACCTCAGTTGGTATGTACTTGCTTTCAACTCCAGAAAATTGTAATACAAACCGGAAATTAGGGAAAACTAACTACCCCCGCAAAAGAGAGGTACCATGCTGAGGTACAAAAAATAATTGAAAACGGACTCTTTTGTATCATAACTAGGGCTGCGACAACAGCATATTCTTTTCATTCTTTTGACTCTCGAGAATATATCCCACACAGATCATCAACTGAGAACCACACCAGTCTTTATAAAAACATATAAGATATTAACGGATATATCCTTAAAAGTCAAAACAATGAAAAGAATATGCTGTTGTCACGGCCCTAAATATAACTAATTACCCCAAAAGGAGAGGTACTCTGCTCAGGTACAAAAAAATAACTGAAAACGGACTCGTTTGTATTCGCCAGTAGGAGTAACTCAAACAATTGGCAATAAACCAACTTTCCTCCCCGATGGAGGATGCAACACCTGAGAGTTTATCTTCTAAAATTGAACCCGAACATATCTCATTGTAACATTGTCGTTACATGTGAACACTCGAGATCCACATGTTGACAGTCACAAGGAAACAAAGACAAGGAAACAAAGACAAGGAAAGAATTCGACTCACTTTTTTTCAGTGGAAACAACAGACATTTATTTACAGGTACTTCCACAATAACGCCTTGTCTCTTGTTCAAAAGTTTTCTTGTACATTAATGTGCTTAACAAGACTCTACTGTATTGAACATGTGGTACTCTTTCTTTGTCCGGCCATGTTTAGGATAGGTCTTTTCCTGTCGCTCTCAGGCCATGTGTGAAACGTTCATTTCTTTTTTTATAATTTTTTCCTTTCCTCCTTCCTCGCTGCGATGTCACCGCGCACACTGCTTGGTCATTTACATATTTTGACTGCCGTACAGCTACTGCTGCTGCTGCTGCTGCTGCCGAACAAGCGTCCGGACTTTGTTACATCATCAGACATTGGCATTCGAAATTATGAGATGCTTGCTTTTATTTATCCTTGCTTAACATTCTCTTCAGACTATCTTTTTTCAAAGGAGGAAGGGGTGTCAAGAAACTCGAAAGAGTGATTTGGTAGTGCTCTGGAAGCGTTCTCTTATTTTATTTTGGTGGTTACAGTAGCACTCTAGCGGTCTCCTCAGTTTTATTTTTCATTCTGTATGGTCGGAGGCAAAAAAAAGGATTTGAAAGCCAGAAACTAGGTAAAGGAGAAGAAGGAAAGACAGAACAGATATAGATAGAAATGAAATAACTGAGGAAGCAGGAACATGCAACCTACATGGATTAAATGAAGGGTTCCGTTCAAAATTCTACAGATTCCAAAGTCTGACAGAAAAATTTTGGAGTTTGACAGAAAAAAATTTGAATTTGACAAAAGATTTTGGAGTTTGACAGAAAATTTTTTGAGTTTGACAGAAAGATTTTGGAGTTCTACAGAAAGATTTTTGTGTTTAACAGAAAAATTTTTGAGTTTGACAAAGATTTTTATGCCAAACTTTGTCAAAGGCTGTCTATCAAAATCCTGATGATCTGAGCCTGAGAACAGCATAATGGGAAGGCATCTGCTCCAATTTGTGGAGTACTATGGACTATGTACAGGTTGGGAATGTTTTATATGCAATGAGCCTTAAGAAAGAGGCATGACTATTTCTTCATCATCTGATGAATGGCTCAAGCAGAAACTTTAAGATTTCTAGTTTCTCAACGTTTGAAATTATTATGATTGTAATTGTGGACTGCAAACAAGTCACAATTAAATAAGAACAAACAGTTTTTTTTGTTTCGTTTTACAGCATATCAACAGCTCCAGCCGGGGGAATTCTTTCTCTCAGTACCAAAATCAACAGATTCTAGACCATTTCCGAAATGGTCTTTTCCCTGTTGATTGTGGTATGCTGCTAGCCCTGTGCAGTTCTAGGAGGTCTACTCTCCCAAACATAGCCTTCTTTTTTTTTTGAGAAACTGGTTTGTTTATTGCCAATCGTCTGAAACGCCCCTACTGGGAAATGCCGACAGGGCATCCCAAGCATCTTTTGTAGGTCAGAGTGCTCCTCCTCAGTGTCACAGACTATTCGATCCTACTTTCCGACCCTGGTGTCACATTTCTTGTTGTGTGGGGAAGATAAATAACCAGCATATCAACTTTTTTTTAATCTGGATAATATTAATTCATTTCTGGATATGGAAACAGAAAACCAAAGAAAAAAACTTTATATTTTTGGTTTGCTGAAACAAATTTTGATCATGTTTTATCCATTACTTTCTCATGCAGTGTTCTCTTATGTTTTTGCATTTATTTATCTATTTTTTTAATTTTCTTATTTTTTCTAGCTAGGGATGGTACATCCTTCCGGATACCAGACATTCACTCACTATCTCAGACTTTCCAACTGAGAGATCTTTTTAAGATTCTAACTGTCCTTTTAAGTGCAATTGTTTTTAGCTCTCTTACACTTAGTTCGCCGGGTATATTTGCCAGGTGGCTTTGGAAATTCGGTTGCTCCTATAATTACTGGAATGATGAAGACATTCTGAAGATTCCAGTTTCTTTTCATGTCGTATATAACGCCTTGATATTTCATTATCTTTCCCCCTTCTCAACTCTGCTTAACTCAGCATCATTGGATACATTAACTTCTACTAAGGTTGCTTCTTCCTCCTTCTTGTCTAATATCACCATGTAAGGTATGTTTAAGTCTCTATATGGAATATTAAACATTTTTGCTTTTCAGAAACTATACTTCACATAGACATCCATTTTACAGGGTGGAACGAGAAATTGTCGCCCTAGAAAAAACGACAGGATTGCATTTCCGTTTGATGAAAACCAGTTTTCGTTTTTTTGTTGTTGTTGCAAACCATCTACTAGTTGGCCAGTTTTGTACAAATCCCAAGAGCAATAGGAGCCTTCTATCATGTCTGAAAGTGACACAATGTTCAACGAGTGAGATCAGAGATGCCCCGCTGTACAACTCATGCTCTTTACCGATCCATGTTATAACAACAGGACCATTGCTAGCACCTTCAAAATGCAAATATGGTTTAATGGATAGTTTAACGCTTGAGGGCACAGCTCAACACATCGAATAATCCACGGTTATGGTCTTTGTTGTTGTTGTAAGTGAGGGCCACATCATGCCACCTCACATCTTCAAAGTTGGGTTGAAACTCAATACCACAGTGTACCTGGATGTGCTGAAGAGTGTGGTGATCCTCTGGTGCAATAAGGTGGCCACTATCAGACCCTGGGTGTGGCAGCAGGACTCAGCTCCAGGTTACAAGTTCAAAGAGTCCCAGGTTTGGCTTCAGAAAGACTGCCAAGATTAAGCTTGTTTCCTTCAATAATTACAAGAAACCTTCTCTACCACGAATAGCAATGGCCAAGAACACATTACCCGAAAGTACTTCCTTTAAACTCCTCAGCCTAACATTTACAGGGAACATGAACTGGAATAGATACATTGAGAGCATTGCCAAGGCTGCTGCGAAGAAGGTGGGCTCTCTCTACCGTGCTAGAAAACTACTTACGCTTGAAAGTATCCTGTATCTCTATAAGGCCCCATTCGCCCATGTATGGAGTACTTTTGCCACGTTTGGGCTGGTGCATCTGCTACTTGTCTCTCACTTCTTGACAAGGTTCAAAAAAGGACTACAACTTGGATGTGTTCAAGTCCAATGTTAACAAATTCCTAATGAACCGCCCCCTTAAGTAAACACTTCATCAAATCTCCACACTAACGTAATGTACTTGCAATAACCCTTATCCCTGAGTGGCTTTCGGGCCTTGATAAGTGGTGATCACTGTGTAAAAAAAAAAAAAAATGAGTCGCCAACATGATAGGTCTTGAACTGTCATCTAGGTTTCAGCCTCTGTCACATCGACAAAATGTTGCATCCGTTTGCTTCAAGTACTTTAATAGTGAATGCTCTGATGAACTACAAGCACTTGTACCCCCTCGACATGAACACCTCTGACAAACCCGATAAGCAGCTAAATCCCACCTCTTCACAGTAGGGATCCCTAGGTGTAAAAAAGCCTTCTACTCCAATAGTTTCTTTCCCAGAACTGCTAAATTTTGGAACTCGCTTCCGGGATTCTGCTTTTCCCACTGTACTGACATGCAGAAGTTCAAGTGTAATGTGAACAAACATCTTGCTACTTATTTCCTTTCATAATGGCTCTGCAACTTATGTCCCCGATAGTAGCCCCCTACTTCAAAGTGGCACTGTGACTTGTTTAGGGTGAAAATTTGAATAAAAAAATAATAAAAGAGTGCTAGGACTTTGTACCCTTCTCTCATTCGCCCTCCTCCTTCACCGACTTCGTTTGGTCATATGTCGAGAACATCACCAACATGACCTCCCACAACACCAAAGCCAACCTAACTGACGTCATCCACTGAATATTCGCCGAGCTCCTGTCAGCACTTGTAGAAAAGGTATGCTGCCAGTTCTAGACCTGCATTGAGGTTGTGATTGAGGCTGAAGGCGGCTACATTGAGTAGATGTCAGCTCTACTACATCATCAAGTTAACTGAATTGATTTTTTCAATAAAACGTTTTAAAATAAAGCTGTAGGGTTGTTTTCTTTAGGGCGGCAATTTTGTCGTTTATCAGCATGATCGTTTCTGCTAATTTTTTTCATGCCTTGAAATCCAGCATAACAATATTTCATTAACGTTTGACATCATTTCTAATTTGTATAAAAGTTTTATTATTAATGGCTTGTCAAATTCATTGCGTGGCAGTGATGTACACGTCTTTCTTTTACTAAAAGTAAAAATTATATTTTCTGCAGTTTCTTTGATGTTGAGACATAAATTTATATTATCGTTTTACATGATGAGTTGTGTGAAAATGTTTCAGCTAGCAGACACCTGTTATCACATCATCTTTTTATTACATTCGATCTGTACATATCCGGCGTTGTCCGGGAGTTTTTGTATTTTCAGTTTTATTTCCATTTTTTTTGTATTAAAACTACACCTGTTATTATTATTATTATTATTATTATTATTATTATTATTATTATTATTATTATTATTATTATTATTATTATTATTATTTGTACTCACTAGGAGTTCTCACACAGGCAATCATCAGAGATTACTGATTACAACCGGTGGTGTTTCCTGGGGCTTGGGTGACCACAAGCCTCCCCAGATTTCCAGTACTCTCCACCTTTTTTTGATAACCTTTGTAAATGACTTTGCATTAACGCAACAGCCGCTTGTGACTGGTTCTTACTGGAATTTTTATGGCAACAATCTTTTCCAACATCTCAGACCTCTTGATACTCATCAGTGGAGGTCGGGTTAGTGCCTTCTCTTCTTGATCTTTCTATACTCCTTGACGACCATTTGATGTGGCACCAGTTTATGTTGACATTATTATTATTATTATTATTATTATTATTATTATTATTATTATTAAGTAAAGGATTAATAGCGATTAGTATTTAACACAAAAATAAGCACAAATTTAACTATATTCAACCATCAATTTGCCATAAAGTACTCATTCTAAGTCAACGGCCTATAACTTTTGCCTGCTAAAAAGTCTAGTATGCACATATAACCTTTCCCAGTATTGAATGAAGATCAACAAATGCTCCACACTACCAATACCTTTATTGTTATCGAAATTGATGCAATCTCCCATTTTCAATCAAATGCTGCTTTAGTCGGGGACCCACCATGGTACACCAGAATGAAGCATCATATTTAAATTTACATTACATAGTAGAGCACCTGCTGTTGATTTTATAAAATTATTTTGTTATAATGACTTGAATTAAAGTTTAAAACACAAAAGTCAAGTATCATAGTTCAATTGTTCTCTAAATTAAAAAAAAAAACATTCAACGCCCCTGTCTTATCAAAGAACCTACTGTTGATTTTATACGCTGGGCCCTTCTGCTTGTGCAGTGAAAAAACTTTTCAAATGCACTTGTGATGTTAGGCTGTATAAGGGTGTTAACTTTTGTCTAACTCAGACTGTTCCTTCTTTACTTGGATTTTTTCGATCATCGATTTTGGAAGCATTTCGATACAAAACCTATCTAAGAATACTCCCAGTACATTTGTGTAAAAGTTTTTAAAAAATCGGCCAAGCCGTTTTGGAGTTAATAGAGAATACATAAAAGTACCTTTTATATATAAAGTAGAGATTCTTTTGCTCGTCCGTTGTCTATCAAAGTTAAATTTTAAATAATATAACAGTATCGGAAAAATATCCATTGTCGTAAAAATGGATTTATAATCCTAACAAGGGATATCTGCAATCTAGTTAATCAAAGGGAGGTAACTATTATTAATTAGTTCGCTTAGTACTTCCTACAGCGTAGGATAAATGCATATTACTGTTGGCTGGACGCCATATTGAATATCCATTGGAGACAAGGGGCATAATTAAATATATAGAAAAAAGCCACCATGTTCGATAACTTCAACTTTAACATTACTGGTGTCTTTTGGTGTAAGGTATAAGCCAATGTTAAAGCAAACAAACAAATAAGCAAAACAGGTTATTAACCCAAGTTCCTATCTTTGCCAAACAGTTTGCTTTGACCTGTTCCGATTCCCTGATCCATTTAATTTGGATTTTCGCCTTTGCCAACAGTTTACTTTGACCACATCAACTCGCAAACGTCTCTCACTTACATGACTTGTTGATTTTAAGGTCTCTACCAAAGATGCGTTGTCTGCTTTGCAACTTGGGTTGTCTGAAAATCTCTTGCAGCATGACAGCTATCAATACACCTGCACCAGCAGCTTCACCAAGTGTAAGAGTCTCGGATGCCAGTGGGCTCTTTGTT
Source organism: Euprymna scolopes (assembly GCF_053919585.1). Classification (NCBI taxonomy): domain Eukaryota; kingdom Metazoa; phylum Mollusca; class Cephalopoda; order Sepiida; family Sepiolidae; genus Euprymna; species Euprymna scolopes. The sequence continues at coordinate 38,851,044 of NC_136508.1, read as the reverse complement.
ACTCGATCAAGTTTTTTTGATGACCAGCATATAGGAGCCAGTCTATTCTTCTTACCATAAACAAAAAATGATAATCCATCCTTCTTTTTTCATTACATTTTCACCCCAAACAAGGCACATTGCCACTTTGGTGTAGGGGGATACTATCAGGGGCAACAACTACTGGGGTACTATGTAGGAATTTGGGCAGCAAGATGTCGGTTCACATTACACTTGAACTTCTGCACGTCAGTACTGTTGGGGAAGCAGGGACCTGGAATGGAATTCCAGAGTCTTGCGGTTCTGGGAAAGAAACTATTGGAATAGAAAGATCTTTTACATCTAGGGATCTCTACAGTGTGGGGGTGGGATTTAGTAGCCTGTTGGATTTGTCGAGGGTGCTCACGTCGTGGGGGCACAAGTGATTGCAGTTCGTCAGAGCATTCACCACTAAAATACTTGTAGAACAGGCAGAGGGATGCAACATTTCGTCGATGGGACAGAGACTGAAGCTTAGATGCCAGTTCAGGGCCTATGCTCCAAGGTGATATTGGTAGTATCAGAATAGCAAACCACACTCAAATCTGAAGAATTTCCCAGCTGTGGAAAAATATGGAACCTGTCTTGGATTTAAGCTTTAATGGTGAAACTTCACTTTAGGAGATTTTCCGGTATTACTCATCTTACACACATCAGATGATACATCAGATCGAGTCTGGATAGATATCCACATCACGCTTAAATTTTAAATGGTATAACATGCAGATTGGAAAAATATCCATTATCGTAAAAATTGAGTTATTATCCTAAGAAGGGATATCTGTAATGTAATAAATCAAGGGGAGGTAACTATGATTAACCCAACACATGCATGCAAAAGGAAAAGAAATTAAATGTTTTGTAGGATTTTTAATACTGAAAAATAGGATTTTTTTTCACAATTTCTGGAAGAAAAAACATAAAAATATAAGAATTGAGAGCAAAACATTTCAATAGTTTTTTTTTTTTTTTTTTAAGTAAACCCTGGTCGGATTGTACTGCCGGAATACTCTTATTTAAATATGTATTTTGTTTAACATATGAAGTTGTCTTGAACGATTTGAAAAGTTGGACCTGAATAGCATTTAAGCTGACATATAAATTTTGATTCTGAATGCCTACTGGAGAGAACTTGAATGCCTATTAGACACCATCGTCAGGAGCCCTTTTTTCATTTAAATTAAACCATGACCAAATATTTATAAAAATTATGTCCTGTCTTCTGAAACTATCCAACACATTCCCCGAGTTGCGAATGGAGATAAAAAAGGCCTCTCAACTCGCTGGTACACTAGGCGGGGAGAGATAAATAATGGAGTAAACCTTTCTATCTTTGGAAGAGGCACTTTAGCCATGACAAAAGCCAACCAGAATCAGTTATCAGGCCTTGATTAAAAAAATTCCTGGACCTCTATCTCCACCAAAAAAAATGGTTTAAAAGCCCAGTCATGGTTTGTTGCTCCCCCCAAAAACGCACCGCTGTTTTCCTACCACTACCACTACCACTATCACTACAAATCAAAATAAACAAAGGGAAATAACTTATTTTTAGTTTAAGAATATAAATAGAGTTGTCTTTTTACAATTAAAAATTTATTTCTTTTTTGTATAAGTTTAAGAAACATTAGACTTCATCGCGGATAACGCTGTATAGATAGTAATTATTTTATTAAAATAAATAAATTCAACTCACCCAGAACAGAAAGAGATGCCCTGGCCATTTCCTGTGAGACATTCAGTGTACAAGTATAATTCCCAGCGTCGGAAAAATTCACTGAGTTTATGTGTAATTCGTAGCCATTCGACGTGCTGTATTTATTGTTGTTAGTATTTGAATGCTCGATAAACTCCATCTTGTGTATTTCTACTTCCATGATCGTCTCCGGGTTGCCAACGAGAGGCTGAAAAGTCCAGCTGATCATAAAAGGTTCCCAGTCATTTGGCCCAGTCGAATTGGTGTCGTAGACTTTGCAAAAGAAAGTCGCATTTGATTTCACTTGCACGCCCTGGTCTCTGGGTCCATCAATCAGCAGCACACCCTCAGCTGAAATGAGAAAACAAAAAAACTTCTGAAATATATCAAAGCATGCAGATTTTAAACCAAACAGTAATCAAAAACTGGCTGAGGTCGACTGATGAAACTCAGTTGAAAGTACTTGCAAAAAGAAAAAGAAAAAAAAAACAGATGGACGAAGACGGCTAGGAAACTTTCTTGCACAGATTCTACCAAAAAATAAGAACGACAATTCGAAAAATCGAAAAATTACAATAAAATCTCATTCAGCAAAAACACTCCATGCTGTTTAACAACATTTGTGTGAATATAATACTAAATAAAGTTTTCGTTAAGCCAGAAAAGAAAACAAAATCCTTGTGAATAAAATTACATTATATATTTACGTATATACCAAAGAGGTGAAGCCCTCCTTGATGCACAGGTACTTTCTGCAGTGGGTGTACCAAAACCTTGTCTTCACCTTCTTTTGGGGGTTGTTTTTGTAAGATATTCCAGGGAGTTGTCTGTTGTATCTCAGGTGTTTCTTTATGCACACAGCACAGATGTGGTCAGATGAGGTGCCACGATTGGGTAGCTATTTGTAGCTCCCTGACAACACAAAAATATGTGGTTGGGAAAATACCTGTTTAGCGGTAACTCGATATATAGCATTTTTGGAAATTACTGGTCTATCGGTAAGTCAGTCCGGTAGGGTTAAAGGAAAGAAGCTTAGTTTTCGTAGCATTAAATGTACCTATTTACTTGCCTCCCTACGAGGGCAGAGTTACATACAAGGTCGGTTTTTAATGTGGGGAAAATCTAGCTTCTCAAAAGGGGGAACTCTGGATAAGAACAAAAATAAAAATTGCCTCAGTCATGAAACATTTTTCCTCCACCGACTGAGGTCAGAAAAAGTGAAGCGTAGTATCAGAACAGCTATTACACTGTGATTTTGTCCCAAAAGCCATTGCCAACCATTTACAGCCTTATTGCACTATAGACTGGAGCTCATTTTCTAGGATCATTGTCTTGGATCTATGTAGATTAGATTTTCTTCCCCTCATGTCTATTATAGAGCATAGTACCATCAGCAAGTATATTCGTCTCAAACACAATTTTAGCAGAGAGGTCATTTATAATATAAATCTCACTTGTCTGTTTAATTGTATGTATGCATGTATGTATGTATGTATGTATGTATGTATGTATGTCTAAAACTTTCAACAGAGGCGACGGATTTTCATGAAATCAGTATCGTTTTGAACGTTGACTCTTCCGAAGACAAATATCGAAAAATTGGCTGAAAACATTAATTCCTTCACCCTCAACTGGGATCTTTTCTACAAGGAGAGGTCGCTTTTTTCGCCGACATTTTCGAAAGTCATCCCCTCTTTTCGAGTGAATAGCCTTAATTCCAGCTCGGCGATGGACGCAACGGCAAAGACGTCACGTTTTTGTTCCACATTCTTTTCCTCCTTTGTGGTACGGATTCGAGCCTGCCTGCCTACTACCACTTTTTGTCTTTTTTTGCTCAACACATACCTCTAAACAGACCAGTTTTTGAATATAAGGAATAATAAAGATTGACCCTTGAGTCGCATCTGCATTAATATCGCGTTGTTTTAACATACGGCCATCGAGGACAACCTGGATTTTTTCTTGTCTAGAAAGCATCTGATGAGGAGTATTCGTTCAGATATATCATAGAATTTAATTTCCATAAAAAACCCTTTATGTCAAACCATGTCAAAAGCTTTGTATATATCAAGGGCTACAACTCTGGCTTCAACTAGCTTGTCCAGTGCACGGTATATACGTTCAGCAATGACTGTTAAAATAGCTGCAGTAGAACAGGCTTGCCTAAATCCATACTATTGCTCAGAAAGAAGGTTAGAATATACAAGATGATGAACTAGTGCTTGATTCACTAAAGACTGAAAGATTTTAGCAAAGAGGGGCAAGAAACTGATAGGGCGATAATTGAGCAGGTCAGTTCTTTTGCCAGAATTCTTGAATATTGGTACAACTGAGACAATTTTCCAGCTATCAGGGAAGCAAGACTCAACCAGGCATTTGTTGATGAGTTTGAGGTGAACAGAAGTTAGTTCAGCAGAGCATTTCTTAATTAGTATAACAGGTATGAAATCAGGAGGAAGATGGGGTGATAATTGAACGGGTCAGTTCTTTCACTAGAATTCTTGAATACTGAGTAATAGTGTCTTTTTGTACTAGTAGTAGTAGTAGTGTCTTTTTGTAGTAGTAGTAGTAGTAGTAGTAGAAATCTCGATCTTTTTTCTTCCTTGTGGCTATAATAATAGAAATACTGGGGAATGCCATTTTCTCTTCCCTGCAACCTCTTACCACAGAAGAGACGTTGCAAGCCTGTCTCTGCTTTATCGTTATTTCCATGGCAAGTCCTCGTCTGAGCTCCAATCTATGGTCCCCTCCTTTCATGAAAAACACTCGTCTAGCAACAACCACTATCAATAATTTCCCCCATTCTTTATCTGTGCTTAAACCTAAGCATAGATTCCATGAACAAAGCTTCTTTCTTAGAACTGCACACCTGTAGAACTCTCTTCTGTTTGCCTGCTTTCCAGCTGACTACAATATGGTCGTCTTCAAGTCCAACATAAACAAGTTCCTGATGAGCCGTCCTCTTAAGTAATCCAATTTACCAAATTTCCACTACTAACGATTACTACGGCATGTTCCCCCTTGACCACTGTTCACTCATTAACCCTCATCCTCGAGTGGCCTTTGGGCCTTGATGAGTGGTGACTCCTTTGTAAAAAAAAAAAAACAACATTAAAAAAGAACAATGATATTTTCTCTAAGCTGCATCTTAGTTTCTGCTTGATTTATTTGGTTTACTTTTTACAGCAAATATATCTAGACGAACACTTCTTCCTGGTCAACCCCTGTGAGTGTGGTGGAAGAGTCCAAAAAAAAAAGAAGAAATCATCCGTTCACCTTAGAGGGAGAATTTATATTGCATTTTTATCACGTCACTTCCTGCTTAAACATAACTTCTTGTACACGTCAACCTAACCTCTAACTTCGCTTTTAATGGAAAAATTTTCTTTTCTTGCTAAATCTTTATGTGAAAAATCACGCTTTTACTAGTATTGGGACGATTAATCGGAATTGGAATCAGGAATTGGAAAAAATCAGAGCTTTTGGGAGTATCGGAATCGGAATCAAAAAATTTGAGCCTATTTTCCAATGCCAAGACCGATTCCTTAAATTATCTTTTTTTATTTGATTTTGGTTTAAGAAACATCTTTCACTGCTTGTAGTAATAATAAAATAATAAATAATTGGTTATTTAAACTTCCAGTTAGACTAAAATCTCTAGATCACCCTCTTACAAGTGTGTCTTTACGCTTTAGCAAACATAGGCACATTTAAGATGTGTTTTTACGGTAATCAGGACAAAATAACACTTTTATGGTTAAATATTTAGAGATTTATAAAGAATCGGAATTGGTAATTGTATTGGAATCGCAAATTTAGTACGGAATCAGGAAAAATATTGGAATCGTCCCATCACTAGTTTTTACCATAATTTTTATATACTTGCATCTGATTTTTCTATACGATAATCAAGATGAGGATGACAGTCCGGAACATGTAAATTATGTTTGTGAAAGAAAGAAAGAAAGAGAAAGCCTTTTTGCTAAAATATTTATCTAGTTGTCTAACCTGTAGCTGGATGCTATTATTATTGGAGTATAACGAATGGTTTTAGAAATGCATAAGTTGTTTCAAACGATTGAGCACGATTGGAATACTGACATCAAGTGTTATAAGAATTTCTCTAATACTTTGACAGGGATTTTGTTTAAAAATTGCTTTCAGACGCTTCTTGTAAAAAGTGCTTGGCTCTCCTCTGCCTTCATCTTCAAGACTCTTAATAACAGTGTGCAACACTTAAACAAGTACAAAAAATCTGTGGCCATTTTTATATGCACAACGGCTTGAAAAACCCATTCCTGGTCTTCCTTTTGTCGAATTAGGTACAGCTTTTGTCAAAATTGTCATTTTCAGGAATTTTTCAGAGAATCTTATTGATGTGAGTGATGGACATGGTGAAAGATTCCATCAGGACATTTCAGTGATGGAGAAACGGTTTAACAAAAAAAAAGGAAACCCTGCCACATTGTTAGACTTTTGCTGGAATATAAAAAAGAGAGGATGAAACTCAACATAAGAGGGTTAAAAAGACAAATGTTGTTTAGACTGACAATTTTTCGTTTTTTCATTCATGACCAATAATAATAAACTATGATTTATAGTACACTAGCCTAGGTGCCTGGTGTTGCCCGGGTGTTTGGAGGTGCGAGGTGCTAGTTGAGCAAAAAAAAAAAAAAAATTGTTTTAGGCAGGCAGGCTCGAACCCATACCGCAAAGGATGTGGAAAAAAAAAAAAAAATGTGACGTCTTTGCGGTTGCATCCATCGCCAAACCGGAAGTGGCAAAGGTTTAAATTAAGGCTAATCACTTGAAAAGAGTGGATGACTTTTGAAAATATCGGCAAAAAAGCGAATCCTCCCTGTAGAAAAGTGCCCAGTTGAGGATGAAGAAATTAATGCTTTTAGCCAATTTTTCGATATTTGTCGTCTGAAGGGTCGACCTTCCAAACGATACAGATCTTGTGAAAACCCAGCAGACATACATACATACATACACACATACATACAAACAAATAGGCAGGTGAGATTTATATTATAGATGAAAACTGTGCCTAATCTAGAGAAATAAAGGTCAGACTTAGTATCAGGATATTTTTCTTATATGGCATGTATTTTATAAACTGAAATTTGTTGCACAGTGTTATTAGATATAGGAACATGAAATTTGTTGCACAGTGTTATTAAACATAGGAACATGAAATTTGTTGCACAGTGTTATTAGACATAGGGACATGAAATTTGTTGCATATATATAGTGATCCACATACAGTACTATTTCGCTGTATCACAGCTCATCAGTGCAGCTAGACAGGCAACTATCTCAAGCCAGGATCAGAACCCAGTCAAGGCTTCTCACCACTATGCTATTCAGCTGCTGCTGTGTGGGTAGTGAATTAACAATGTTTTAATACTATCCAAATGCCTAAGCTCGATTTGTTTACACAAAGAGCATCGCTTAATATGCTAATAGCAGTTTGTATATCACTCCCCAATATGCTCAATCCAAGATAGGGAGCGTTATAGTCATCCACATACCATACTGTTTCGCTGTATCACAGCTCTGGGGGAGTTAAAGAATAGGAATTAGATCGATTCTTTAAGAGGAGACTTATCGAGATTATCCTTCATCGCAAAAAACTTTACTTCTCCTATTCCCTCGCCAAACACTTTCAATATTTTATCTCTCAATGAACAATTATTTTGCTCCTCATGCAACTATCGCGAGACGTTGCATGCCTATTATGTTACCTAGCATCTTTTCTCTTCTCCTGATGAGAAGTATTAGGCTTCGAAATACCATGATATAAAAGTTTTACTTATCCTACACTCCTAGTTGATGTATCATTCTTATTGAATAAATGAATAAATCTATATGCATTTGTGTATATTTTTATATAGTTTTCTTATTCTATTGATATTCTCTCTCTATATATATATATGTATGAGTTGCATTAAATAAGTTTCCAAGCTTTTTTTTTTCGTATAGACACTTTTATTTATAGTACAGACATGAAACTCTAGTCCCCTTCGAAGTAATCTCCTCCTGCTGCAATGCACCTGTTGTACCGTTCCAACAACTTTTGGAAAGCCTCATGGAATTTCTCTTGTGTGAGCGTTTCAATGACCCTTGACACAACCTCTTTCATCTCCACAATTGTCTCATAATGACAGCCTCTAACGTTTTCCTTGAGCTTAGGGAATAACCAAAAGTCACTGAGGGAAGGTGAGGAACTCTATGGTGGAAATGCCACTGACCCGATTTGAAGAGTGCTGGCCTCTTCCAATGGAATCTCTTCCTGAACTCCCTTAAAACCTCAAGTATTTCTTGTTGATTGTCTGTCCAGTGGCAACCCAGTGCATGTCGATTATGCCCGTGCTATCCAAAAAAAAGGGATCATCATAAATTTCTGGGTGGATGTGCTCTGTCTGGCCTTCTTGAGTCTAGGAAAGCCAGCATGCTCCCACGGTGAACCCTGTCTCATGGTCTCTGGGTCATAACAGTAGATCCAGCTTTCATTTCAGGCCACCAGAGCATCAAGAACTGCGGGATCTGAGTTGATCAGCTCCATCATCTCTTTACTGTCATGACAACATCTCTCTAATCTTTTCTAAGCGCCCTTGGGGCAAAGTTTGCTCAAATCTTTTACATCTTCAGTCTCTTGTGAATAATTGTGGGTACAGTTCCCACACTGACATCAAACTGTGCACTTATTGTCTCTACGGTCTCGACGGTCCTTATCCATGAAATTCTTTATTTGGCCAATCAACTCTGGTGTTCTGACTTTCTTACTCCTCCCACACCTCTCATCATTCCTCACAAACTCCCAGCCTTCCTTGAATTTCTTATGTCATTCAAAAACTGATGCTTGATTCATGCAAGATAGTCCAAAAGCAGTCTGAAGCATTCCATATGTTTCTATGGCATTTTTTCCAAGTTTAAAACACAATTTTTTTGCATATCGTTCTTCTAAAGTGTCCTAACGTCAAGATTGCATTTTGAAATTCACCAGCTGTAACAATCAGGTTCTAGTAGGGTGTATTCCAATTACTGCTGTAGCTGTTCATTTGAGCCTAAAATCATAAAAAATTGGCCAGTCATCTCATAAGATGTATAACAATAACATACGTAAGTATGTTTTCAAGAGTCTTAAATGCCTGCACAAAAAAGCCTGTGCGTGTGCGTGTGTGAAAAAGTGACTATCACTGTTATAAGGCTCTGAAACCATGCACACAACTTCAGGCGATCACATATTTTTATCTCTCACTTCTGTCACAAATGTACTCTCACTGAATGAAATGTCATCGATCAAATCTGTAAATTTACGCCTCTGATAGCAGACAGGCCCTCTTATTCGTCAACATAATAATAGTCGGTTAGTGCAAAAGAGACTTTTTTCAAGAACTTTATCAAGTGTCAAAAAAGAGTTTGCTGTTTGTTTGTGTATTGATTTTACAGCACATCAGCCCAGTTTGTGGCTATCCAATAGCAAATACGTTTCGATAAATTATGTTTTTTCACTTCCAGTAAAATCAAATTGATACTGAATGACATAATCGGTTCTAAATAGTTAATTGGAAAATTTTTGCTTCAATGAAAAAAATAATTTTATAATAGACTAGCCTGAATGCCTGGCATACCCGGGTGTTTGGAGGTGTATGTTAAGAAAAAAAAATAAAAAGATTTAGAAGGCCGGCAGGTTTGAACCCATACCGCAAACGGGGAAAAGAACGTGAAAAAAAATAGGGCGTCTTTGCCGTTGTGTCCATCGCCAAACCGGAAGTGATGAATGTTTAAATTAAGGCTAGTCAATCGAAAAGCAATGACTTTCGAAAATATCGGCGAAAAAAGCGACCCCCTCCCTGTAGAAAAGTGCGCAGTTGAGGGTGAAGGAATTAATGTTTTTAGCCAATGTGTCAATATTTGTCGTCTGAAGGGCGAAGCTTCAAAAAGATACCAATCTCGTGAAAATCTGTCGCCTCTGTCGAAAGTTTTAGCCATACATACATACATACATACATACATACAAACAGACAGGTGAGATTTATATTATTGATGATCTTCCCACGAACTAGGAATTAAACTCCTCAGTCTGCTTAACTGTCTACGCTTTTTCTAGAGTTATAATCAGGATTCGGTTCTGGGGTTCGGGAAGGAATGAGTCACTCTCTCGACAACAGCACGTTTCTGCCCTCTTCTTTTCCAATCGACCACACCTGGCCTCTCACCACCAATGACACCACACAATCCGAACGTCAGCAATACAAAATTCTTTTCAAGAGATGTTCACGACTCTTTTCTCTCTTGCTCTCTCAGGGAAAATTTTCCCTGCTTTTATATCCTCCTATCTAGAAAAAAAGGAAGAGACAGGAAAAAAAAAAAAAAAATAGCTTCTCCCATCATGCTCTGCCTTCCCAAGATGCCCTTCGCGTATACAAATGCGCTGGCCATCCTTTCCTTCTTCTTTCCCAAAGAGCGATGCAGATACGCCTAGTACGTTTCTTTTCTATTCTTTTCTTCTTTTCTAACCATATACCGTACACTTTTATCTCGGTTTTCTAGTTGAGTTCAAACAGCTGCGTATTGACTACTAAATTTAATACTTAATATCTTCACATATTTGTGTTTTTCTTGGGATGTATATTTATATGTATCCCACCGTATGTATACCATCGTATGTAGTTTGATGCTATACTTGGCAAAAGAGTATTGTTTTTTTACTCTCGTTCATCCCTCACAAGGCCTATCACCACTTGAACACAAGAGGTTACTAGTTGGGACCATACCTAGGAAACATTAACAAGATGTCTGTTTACATTACATTTAAACTCCTGCATATCAGTACAATCAGATGAAGCAGATAGCAGGAAGGGAATTCCATAGTCTAACTGTTCGAGAGAAAAAACTAATAGAGTAGAAAGATTTCAAGCATTTAGGGACTTCAACAGTGAAGGGGTGAGATTTTGTTGCTAAATGGGTTTGTCGGTCGGGGGTATGTCCGTCGAGGGGGAACAAGGGCAATGAATTCATCATAGCACATTTCTATTAAAATATTTGTAAAACAGGCGCAAAGATGCAACATTGTGGAGATGGGACAGGGGTTGGAGCTTAGTCGACAAAGTTTATTTGTTGTTATTTGTCGTTAAAAACGATAGAACTGAATCTGTTTAACCCGTGGATTATACCATAGCAAGAGGTAAAAGTGAACCTGAGAGTAAGGCTTACTTGTAGGAATAGGATATTTGAGTATCAAGCTTAAAAACTCATTTTAGTGCTCTCTTTCTCTTTCCCCTCTCCACTTTGAGCAAAGCTTTCATCATTTGCCCTATATATATATATATATATATATATATATATATATATATATATATATATATAACTTTAGTTCTTTCAGCTATAATTGAAATTGAAACCAAAACTTATGAAGAATTCTTGATAAAATTATTTATAAAAAAATAGATTACTAAGGTGCCATCAACTAAAATCGAAACCGAAACCAAAACTTATGGAGAATCTATATATATATAAAAGTGAAAGTGTCTGTGTATCTGTGTGTCTGTGCGTCTTTGTACATTTCCCTACGCAATAACTGTCAATTTTTAGTTTACAGACTCGAAATTTGATATACAGGTTACTGAGATTTGGGAAAATCGATGTGATCGGTTTCGGCCAGAAATTTGGCGATAACGGGGGTCAAAGTTCAACGATTTGACTTTTGAGAACTCTACCAAACTCCTCTGACAATTTGGGGTCTATGCACTTGAAATTTTAGATATAGGTTCCTTGGACATGGATCTAACTTAATAACTTGACTTGAGCCCAAAACAAATGTTAAGGGGTCATAATAAGGGATCAAAGTTTAAAAAAATTGACCTCTACGGTCTCTTCCAAATTACTCAGACAATTTCTAGTCTAAATATTTGAAATTTTACATAAAGGGTATTCAGAGATAGGGCAAGCTTTTTCATTTGGGTCGAAAATTTTTAGTTACCAATATATAAATGTATGTATGTATGTCTGTTTGCATGTCTGCCTTAAACTTTCAATAGAGGCGACGGATTTTACCAAGATCAGTATCGTTTTAAAGTTTGGCCTTTCATATGACAAATATCGAAAAATTGGCTAAAAACATTAATATCTTCCCCTTCAACTAGGCACTTTTCTACAGGGGGCGTTACTTTTTCGCCGACATTTTTGAAAGTTATCCTCCCCTTTAGATTGTCTAGCCTTAATTTTAAAAAATGTCACTTTTTGGCGGTGGTCGTAACAACATAAACGTTAGGTTTTACCCCGTTCTTTTCCTCCTTTGCGGTACGGGTTCGAGCCTGCCTTCCTACTACCACATTCTTTTTTTTTTTGCTCAACCTACACATCCAAACACCCGGGCAACGCCGGGCGCCCATGCTAGTTCTTGATAAAATTATTTATCACAAGAAATGGAAGTACATAACAATTAAACAACCCGGATGTAATGTGGGATGTCAAACCAAATTTCCATAGCATTTATTCCAAGAACTTCCCATCTGTAGAACAATGGGACTGTTTCTCTATTGACTACAACATCACCAGCTTCGAATTCACATGCAACAAATATCTGCCATAACCCGTCCCCATAGGTAATTACAGTTTGCTCATTGCATTAATCATTTCCAATCTTCATCCGGTTTTGGTATTTGGTATTTGCATCTTCGACTCTGGAGTGGGCAACACCAAACAGCGTCTCACGCTTGTTTTCCATGCAATCAAATGAGTTAACATCAATCAGGTTGCATGCAGTCGTATAACTTTTTACGCGCTGAAGTCGAGTCTTCCTTGATCCACCATGCTCCCTAGAGCCTGGAATATCCAGACGCGCAAAAGGTGTAAGAGAAAAATCACAGCAACAAGATTTACTGATGTTTCAACATTTTAGGGTTGATAATTTGTATTACTTGGGTTGATCGCCATGACTCATGGCGTAATGGATAAAGTACAAGGTCAAGTTCAGATCTAAGAGAAAAGTTTCTGGTGTTTGAAGGTTCAATCCTCTATTGGGGGGATAATTGTGTCTGACGAAACAACGGCATGATACCCTTGTGAATTAAATAAAAGGTTCTGTTTGGAATTCTGTGCAGATTCCCGACTTTGACAGAAAGATTCCAGAGTTTGACAAGCTACATTTGAAGAAAGTTACATCGACCAAAACGTTGGGAGAATGAAACGAAATCAAAAAAACAAAAACAAAAAAAACAAACAAAAAAACAATAGTCTCAATAATCCAAATCATACGAATGAACATTTAAATACTTTAGCCCCAAAATCAAATCAACAGAGATCAAACCATTCCTATAATGATCTGGTCCCTATTGATTTTACAGTGGGAGTTTAGTTCTGTGTAGTTCTAGGCGGTCCACCCTCCCAGGCCTTGCCTTCTCTCTTTGAAAAAGGGTTAGTTTATTGCTAATAGCCTGATGCGCCCTTACCGGGGAATGCCAACGGGGCAGCCCAGGCACTTTTTTGCAGGTCAGGCTCCTTCTCGGGGGCGCTGAATTCTCCATCCCACTTTCCGATCCTGGTGTCAGAGTCCTTGCAGTGGGGGAGAACTAAACATCTATTTTCTGGACGAGAATCGATCGTTCGTATTATATTAATCAGACTACTGTTCTTATCTGAGATGTTATTTTTTATTTAAGACATCTTCAGACGTGTAATAACAGTTCAGTTGGAAATTTTGTATGGATTCTCAAGTTTGACAAAAAGATTCCTGAATTGTACAAAATAGATATTTTAGTATTTTTGCATAAAGCAACAGTTAACTAAAAATAACTCACATTGCAACCCCTTACGCATAGTAGCTTTTTTTTCCAAAATTCATCTATCTATCAGTTCAGCAGTAAATTTTGTACACACAAATATATAAACACATACAAAAGCACACATGTGTGCACCATTGTTTTATAGCTGGACAACAACTGATCGTGTACACAAAGATAAAACATTTTCATGAAAAAAGCCAAATTTCATATCCCAATCATTATACTGCCCCCCCCACTCCATGACACAGAGTTACTCACGTTAAGTGAAATGCCTTCCATAACTATCTTGTGATATATAGGAGAACCAACCATTAGTTTCTCCTCTTTGGTCAGAGTGCATGAAAAAGTCTCTAACCCAATCGGTCCCACACTGTCTACAAAACTCCCTGAACACAAATACCCCTGACCGACATGACTAGTAGCGAAATCTCACCCCTTTACGGCAGATGTTCCCAGACGTTTGAACATTTTCTACTCTAAATAGCTTCTTTCTCTAAACTGCTTGCCTTAGGAATTTCCTCCCTGCTTCCAGTTACCCCGACTCTACCAACATGCAAACATTGAAATGTTATGTGAACAGACATCTCAAACTGCATTCTTTATTTTTATTTTTGCATTTTTTATTCAAAGCTTCTTTAGACTAATATATATATATATATATATATATATATATATATATACATATATATATATATATATATATATATATATATATATATATATATATAAAATAAAATTATTTATATTTATGTCTCGGAAGTAGAGTGAAAAGCATATCTTATTTTTCTTTTATTAATATCATTGGAATCTTTTCTTTATTCCTTGTACACATTTTTGTGAATTATTCCATGGATTTCTGCCTTTGGATTATTATGGACCATCTTCTTCCAATTACGGGATTTCCTGGGATTTTACTTGTACAAATGGAAATTCTTTTAACTTTCTTGAAGATTTACATTTGGATTTTACCATCACTGGATTTTTTATTTTCCACCAGACTATCAATTCATGTGCAATCACCTTTTTCTTCACTATATTCCCTCTGCTTCACTTTTTTTTGTTTTCAAGTAAGATCTTTGACTTACTTGTTGTTTCATCAAATACTTCTGCATACAAAATCCGATCCCGCATTTTGCTAATTCCTACCCTCTGATGAGAAGGAAAGTATTTCTTCGAAACTCCGCGGATTAAGGACTATCCATTTATCTAATGTTTCCTTTTCAGATTAAATATGTTTTTAACTCATTTCAAAGTGTTTTTTAACATATTTTATTAACTGTTTGCTCATATATATATATATATATATATATATATATATATATATATATATATATATATATATATATATATATATATATATATTCGTGGTTTGTGTAGCTACGTCATTCTAGAAACAATTAAATGGTATCGTCCTGTCTATTTCTCTTTTGGTTTCATTTTAATTCTTCGAAGTAAAAAATCAAGGGCCCCCATTCTGGGGCTAACCCTTAATCACCGTACGAGAGACATACACGTAGATATTCGAATATTCCATTAAAGTTTTCCTTCACCTCTCAAACACGGAGTTAGTAAAAAAAGTTAAGAACATCATTTTCCTCTGCCCAATTAATCATTTAAGTATATCTTTTTTGTGGTCTCGTGATCTTACTGGATTCCAGAACAAGAATTCATCTAGTCTATTGGAGTATCCAGCTCTGCGCTGTTACTTATAACTTGGAGAAGGTGCACCATTCCTCATAAAAGCCAGTATGGATTAGTCATGCTGAGGAGATCTAATGATTTTTTTTTCACAGCCAAACAACGTCGCAGCTTACAAGAGCCATGACAGTCAACGAACCGGGAGTCCAAGACTACAGTTTCGCCCTAATCAGGGCTCATCAGTTAGACATATCCGAATCCAGGATTCGAAACCCGAGTCTCTTGCATGACTCTTTATAAATTTTAAAAAATAAAGAAGTACAACTTTTTTTTTTTTTCAAACGGTAAAAAAAAAAAAAAAATCATGTGAACTCTTTCCAAAAAATTTGAAAGGAATAAACGCAGCAAAAAAAGAAAAAAACATCCAGTTTTTCCAACATCTTTCATTGTTATTTCGCTACATTATATATACATAAACATAAACAAATTCTTGATGAACCGCCTCCTTAAATAAGACACTTTATCAAATCTCCAATACTAACGATTACTACGATACTATTCCATTGATTACTGTACACGCAATAACCCTTATCCCCGAGTGGCTTCCGGGCCTTGATAAGTGGTGACCTCCATGTAAATATATATATATATATATGTATATCATATTCATAAAATAAACCTACATAAAATTGTAAAAAGAAAATTATATTTACATATAAACACGTACACATTTTAGTATACATAAAATAATATGCGTAAATATTCTTAACCTGCTTAAACTTTAAGACAAAAAAAAAAAAAGAACTAGAGGCAGATTCAAAGAGCAAAAGCTATGACAATTCATTGCTGAAGTTTTTAAAAAATGGTTCAGTAAAAAAGAAGCTGCCATTAGAATTTCTTTCAAATGAGTAAATGTTTCCTCCATTTGATGACAAGTTAATCAATAAAAACAAAATGAATGCAACAACATTTTTTTCTTTTATGGACAAAAGATTTTCTGTCTTCTGCGACTTTGACATTTGATCGGTGTCATCATTTAACACGTTTAACTTTTTGATATTAATCTTAAGTTCAGTGTGCAAACGTCAGACATTTTATCTGCGGATAAAATTGATATTTGTGTATAATACCCTATCAGTATTGTGTTATATACGGTCTTACAAAGAGGATTAGTCGACTAAAAAGCACCCCCTCACCTCCAAAATCAACGCCTGACCTCAATTTCAAAATTTTCAAAACTGTATTGATTTCATAGGAATCACCTAAAACAATCTGACTCCCAATTCAGGAAACACGTTTAAAAATATCGATTCTTCCAAAAAGTATTAAATCCTAGATTTGCAAAAAAGATTATCCACTGCTGACCTTTTTTAAACACGTGTCCCCTGTTGACTCTGCAAGAAACCGCCGACGCGCTATCTTATGCAAAAATTGTCCATTGCCAAATTGTGCTATAAAAACTGCCATCACCCAATTGTGCTACAAAAACTCTCCATCAGCACATTGTGCTATAAAAACTGTTCATCAGCACATTGTGCTATAAAAACTGTACATCACCCAATTGTGCTACAAAAACTGTCCATCACCCAATTGTGCTACAAAAACTGTCCATCATCCAATTGTGCTACAAAAACTGTACATCACCCAATTGTGCTACAAAATCTGTCCATCACCCAATTGTGCTACAAAAACTGTACATCACCCAATTGTGCTACAAAAACTGTACATCACCCAATTGTGCTACAAAAACTGTACATCACCCAATTGTGCTACAAAAACTGTACATCACCCAATTGTGCTACAAAAACTGTACATCACCCAATTGTGCTACAAAAACTGTCCATCATCCAATTGTGCTACAAAAACTGTCCATCATCCAATTGTGCTACAAAAACTGTCCATCACCCAATTGTGCTACAAAAACTCTTCATCACCCAATTGTGCTACAAAAACTGTCCATCACCCAATTGTGCTACAAAAACTGTCCATCACCCAATTGTGCTACAAAAACTGTCCATCACCCAATTGTGCTACAAAAACTGTCCATCATCCAATTGTGCTACAAAAACTGTCCATCACCCAATTGTGCTACAAAAACTGTCCATCACCCAATTGTGCTACAAAAACTGTTCATCACCCAATTGTGCTACAAAAACTGTCCATCACCCAATTGTGCTACAAAAACTGTCCATCACCCAATTGTGCTACAAAAACTGTACATCACCCAATTGTGCTACAAAAACTGTACATCACCCAATTGTGCTACAAAAACTGTACATCACCCAATTGTGCTACAAAAACTGTACATCACCCAATTGTGCTACAAAAACTGTACATCACCCAATTGTGCTACAAAAACTGTACATCACCCAATTGTGCCACAAAAACTGTACATCACCCAATTGTGCTACAAAAACTGTCCATCATCCAATTGTGCTACAAAAACTGTCCATCACCCAATTGTGCTACAAAAACTGTCCATCACCCAATTGTGCTACAAAAACTGTCCATCACCCAATTGTGCTACAATAACTGTCCATCAGCCAATTGTGCTACAAAAACTGTCCATCACCCAATTGTGCTACAAAAACTGGCCATCACCCAATTGTGCTACAAAAACTCTTCATCACCCAATTGTGCTACAAAAACTGGCCATAACTCAATTGTGCTACAAAACTGACCATCACCCAATTGTGCTACAAAACTGTCCATCAGCCAATTGTGCTACAAAAACTGTCCATCAGCCAATTGTGCTACAAAAACTGTCCATCACCCAATTGTGCTACAAAAACTGTCCATCACCCAATTGTGCTACAAAAACTCTTAATCACCCAATTGTGCTACAAAAACTGTACATCACCCAATTGTGCTACAAAAACTGTACATCACCCAATTGTGCTACAAAAACTGTCCATCATCCAATTGTGCTACAAAAACTGTCCATCACCCAATTGTGCTACAAAAACTCTTCATCACCCAATTGTGCTACAAAAACCGTCCATCACCCAATTGTGCTACAAAAACTGTCCATCACCCAATTGTGCTACAAAAACTGTCCATCACCCAATTGTGCTACAAAAACTGTCCATCACCCAATTGTGCTAAAAAAACTCTTCATCAGCACATTGTGTTACAAAAACTGTCAATCACCCAATTGTGCTACAAAAACTGTCCATCACCCAATTGTGCTACAAAATCTGTCCATCACCCAATTGTGCTACAAATACTGTACATCACCCAATTGTGCTACAAAAACTGTCCATCACCCAATTGTGCTACAAAAACTGTCCATCACCCAATTGTGCTACAAAAACTGTCCATCATCCAATTGTGCTACAAAAACTGTCCATCACCCAATTGTGCTACAAAAACTGTCCATCACCCAATTGTGCTACAAAAACTGTTCATCACCCAATTGTGCTACAAAAACTGTACATCACCCAATTGTGCTACAAAAACTGTACATCACCCAATTGTGCTACAAAAACTGTACATCACCCAATTGTGCTACAAAAACTGTACATCACCCAATTGTGCTACAAAAACTGTACATCACCCAATTGTGCTACAAAAACTGTACATCACCCAATTGTGCCACAAAAACTGTACATCACCCAATTGTGCTACAAAAACTGTCCATCATCCAATTGTGCTACAAAAACTGTCCATCACCCAATTGTGCTACAAAAACTGTCCATCACCCAATTGTGCTACAATAACTGTCCATCAGCCAATTGTGCTACAAAAACTGTCCATCACCCAATTGTGCTACAAAAACTGGCCATCACCCAATTGTGCTACAAAAACTCTTCATCACCCAATTGTGCTACAAAAACTGGCCATAACTCAATTGTGCTACAAAACTGACCATCACCCAATTGTGCTACAAAACTGTCCATCAGCCAATTGTGCTACAAAAACTGTCCATCACCCAATTGTGCTACAAAAACTGTCCATCACCCAATTGTGCTACAAAAACTGTCCATCACCCAATTGTGCTACAAAAACTGTCCATCATCCAATTGTGCTACAAAAACTGTCCATCACCCAATTGTGCTACAAAAACTCTTCATCACCCAATTGTGCTACAAAAACTGTCCATCACCCAATTGTGCTACAAAAACTGTCCATCACCCAATTGTGCTACAAAAACTGTCCATCACCCAATTGTGCTACAAAAACTCTTCATCAGCACATTGTGTTACAAAAACTGTCCATCACCCAATTGTGCTACAAAAACTGTCCATCACCCAATTGTGCTACAAAAACTGTCCATCACCCAATTGTACTACAAAAACTTTACATCACCCAATTGTGCTACAAAAACTGTCCATCACCCAATTGTGCTACAAAAACTCTTCATCAGCACATTGTGCTACAAAAACTGTCCATCACCCAATTGTGCTACAAAACTGACCATCACCCAATTGTGCTACAAAATCTGTCCATCACCCAATTGTGCTACAAAAACTGTACATCACCCAATTGTGCTACAAAAACTGTACATCACCCAATTGTGCTACAAAAACTGTACATCACCCAATTGTGCTACAAAAACTCTTCATCAGCACATTGTGCTACAAAAACTGTCCATCACCCAATTGTGCTACAAAGACTATCCATCACCCAATTGTGCTACAAAACTGTCCATAACTCAATTGTGCTACAAAAACTGTCCATCGCCCAATTGTGCTACAAAAACTGTCCATCACTTAATTGTGCTACAAAAACTGTACATCACCCAATTGTGCTACAAAAACTGTCCATCACCCAATTGTACTACAAAAACTTTACATCACCCAATTGTGCTACAAAAACTGTCCATCACCCAATTGTGCTACAAAAACTCTTCATCAGCACATTGTGCTACAAAAACTGTCCATCACCCAATTGTGCTACAAAACTGACCATCACCCAATTGTGCTACAAAATCTGTCCATCACCCAATTGTGCTACAAAAACTGTACATCACCCAATTGTGCTACAAAAACTGTACATCACCCAATTGTGCTACAAAAACTGTACATCACCCAATTGTGCTACAAAAACTCTTCATCAGCACATTGTGCTACAAAAACTGTCCATCACCCAATTGTGCTACAAAGACTGTCCATCACCCAATTGTGCTACAAAACTGTCCATAACTCAATTGTGCTACAAAAACTGTCCATCGCCCAATTGTGCTACAAAAACTGTCCATCACTTAATTGTGCTACAAAAACTGTACATCACCCAATTGTGCTACAAAAACTGTCCATCACCCAATTGTACTACAAAAACTTTACATCACCCAATTGTGCTACAAAAACTGTCCATCACCCAATTGTGCTACAAAAACTCTTCATCAGCACATTGTGCTACAAAAACTGTCCATCACCCAATTGTGCTACAAAGACTATCCATCACCCAATTGTGCTACAAAACTGTCCATAACTCAATTGTTCTATAAAAACTGTCCATCATCCAATTGTGCCACAAAAGCTATCCATCAACCAATTGTGCTACAAAACTGCCCATAACTCAATTGTGCTATTAAAACTGTCCATCACCCAATTGTGCTACAAAAACTGTTCATCACTCAGTTGTGCTACAAAAACTGTCCATCACCCAATTGTGCTACAAAAACTGTTCATCATTGTCTTGTTCTACAAAAAATGTCCATCGCTGACTTGTCCAAACATGTTTAAAAATCTTGTCTCTTCCAAAAAGTATTCACTCTCTAGTATTTCAAAAATATTGTACACTGCTGACTTTTTTTAAACGTGCATACTCTTGCTTAAACGTGTCCCCTTTTTACTCTGAAAAAAAAAACCTTGCCTATCCTCTAACTTGTGCAAAAACTCTTCATCACCGACTTTTGGTAAAAAATACTGTCCATCGTGAATTCGTGGTAAAATACTGTCCATTGCTGACTCATGATAAAATACTGTCCATTGCTAACTCGTTGGAAAATACTGTCCATCACTAAATCAGTGCAAAAATTCTATCCATTTCCGATCTGTGGTAAAAAACTGTCCATTACCGACTTGTGAAAAAAACTCTCAGGTTAGGGTTAGTACCATATTTACATACTTCTTGACTGGTGAAAAACTGTCCATCGCAGACTTGTAGTAAAAAATTGTCAATCGCTGACTCGTTTTAAAAAACTGTCCATCACCAACTCGTAGTAAAAAAACTGCCCTTCGCCAATTCGTGGTAAAAAAAAAAAATGTCCATAGCTGACTTCTGACTCATGATAAAAAAAACTGTCCATAGATGACTTCTGGTAAAAATCTGTCACGTTAGAGCTAGTATTATATTATATACATCTTAACTCCTTAAAAAACTGCGCATCATCAACTCGTGGTTAAGAAAAAGCTGTCCATCGCCAACTTGTGGTAAAAAAAAAAAATGTCCATCGCAAACTCGTGGTAAAAAAAACTGTCCATCGCCAACTTGTGGTAAAAAACAAACTGTCCATTGCCAACTCGTGGTAAAAAGAAACTGTCCATCGCAAACTTGTCGTAAAAAAAAAAACTGTCCATCGCCAACTCGTGGTAAAAAAACTGCCCAATAAAAGAATGTCTTTAAAATTCTATGTTGCAATGTGATCTAGCCATGTTACTCCTTTATTAATCCAAACAATTTCCTCTTGACCATAAATCACCTCTTTTAAATTAATGTTAAGTTCATAGTACAAAAAATCAATTGCAAATGATGTGAGACATTTAATCACCTGCATATCTGTAACATTGCCGTTACAAACAAACAGCGTTACAATTTTTATTTATTTATTTGTTTGTTACAAACAAACAAAAGAAATAAAATATCAGTCGGCCTTTTTCTTTTTTTCAACAAAAGTTTTTTTATTACTGTTATTTTCGGCACCATTAAAAAAAGTCTCTCGCTGGAAAATGTTCATTTTAGCCTGGGAGGCGGTTCTCCTTCTTCCCACTGCACGGCGGCTGCAGCCAGCCATTTCTCACATGCGTCTTTATATATCCATTCTTTTCAGCACCCACTTTGGTTCTCCTGACCACGTGTTGCATTTTTCTCTTTTTTTTCTTCCTCTTCTCGCGCACTCTTCCTAATTTACATATGCGCGGTTTTCTGCTACTGTTGCTGCTAATCTCTTCGCATGCTGGCCATCCTTCGCTGCTGTTGATACTTTCCATGTGCACTGTGTTACACATGAACACACTTGCTCTACTAAGGATATTGAGCACTTGTGAATTCTGCGGTAGTTCTACCCCACCTCCATCAGATTATGAGGAGGGGAGGAGAGTGGGGATTCATGACGATTCTGTACTTTAGCGTAACAACTTAATAAACAAAAGAAATAGTAAAAATTGAATTAAACTTGAAAATCTTATCTAAAAAAATAGCACGGTTCTTATACTGCAGAAGTACTAAACGGATAGAAAAATGTAATCGCCCTAAAAAAAAGAAGAATCTGCCTTTTTAAGAGTTAGCAGTAGAGCTCCCTAATTATTTAGATGCTTTAATTATTTTTCAAAGCAGGAACAGACGCACATTGGATGGTTTAAAAAAATCCCCCCCCCAAATATCCCACCCCCAAAAGTAAATATTATCAACTAAATTGACCCACCCATATAACAAATCATGCAAACAATAAAATTTCTCTCAACAACGGAAAAGGTGAAATTACAGAATAGTTAACAAATACCTTCCCTTACATGTTATGAATGAGTTTCCAGATTTCACAACGATCTGTAATTTGCCTAACTAAAAAAAAAGAATTGGCATTTACAGCTTTATTCTTATTTGTTTTATACAAACTTTGTGGGTGTATATTTCAGCACGGTCCGTAAACTGCAGAAGTTTTCTTTAACAGTAATAAACATTTTTATGCATCCAAATATTTTAAAACATCTTAAAAGTGATAAAAATAAAAATAAAACCAACGGCGTCAGCTGGGATAGAACCTAAAACTTAGCATCTTTACTCTATCATGCTATCCATTGACCTTACTAGAATAGTTATGTGAAGATGCTGGAAATGAATCTGTGTTGGAATGTCTTCCTTATGGGTATCGATGATCTAAAAAATCCAATGAAAAAAGTTACAGGCAATTTTGATTAAAGTTAACATCTTACACAGCCTAACATCACAAGTGCATTTGCAAAGTTTTGTTACCACACAAGCTGAAGAGCCTGACATGTGGGATTAACAATGGGTTCTTTGGTGTGACGGTAGCGTGTTCGGAGTGAATGTTTCTGTTTGGGACACAATTGCACCATGATACTTGGATTTTTCATGTTAAACTTAAATTCAAGTTATTATCACGGCACAAGCAGTAAAGCCAGGCATATAATAGTTAAAGGAAGGAAAGTTTAAAACATTTACGCATGCGCAGACGATAAAGGCGTTGATAAAGAAATGATTATACCTGACACCCTGTCACATTCTGCAGCAGTTCTACACCAAGAATTAACGAATTTTTCTCAATTTTAGATATTATTTGGCCGAGAAATTAGCAATTCAGAAAATGTAAACTTTATTGGCCTTTTCTTAGTAATTTTTACTTTTAACTGGACATACAAACATACACACAGACAAATATCAGGACCTAAAAAAATTATTTAAAAACAACATTGTCTCTGAAAGAAATACACATTATACCTGTTGTGATAAGAGCTAATGGCCTAATATAAAAAATTTAATACTTGAAAACAATCCCTGGAAATACAAAGCTGTAACGAAATACAAATAGCAGCCAAAAAGGAAACAAGGTCTATTCTTAAAAAAGCCCTCGCATATTAATCCAAATCGTAATGAAATAAAATGTTAGCTCTAGGTCAGGGCCTTTTCATCTTTGTTATAATGGAATAACCTAGCACCCCTCCGTACAATAATATACAGACAATATAGATATAGTCTTCCAGGAATGAGAAAGTTCCAAGACACTGAGAGAGACAGACTCTCGCCTTGAATCCCCTTTGTAAATAACTCTTTGTATTAACCCTAAGTGAATGTCCTGTGTTATGATTATAGCACCGGTGGAAGTTAGGGTTTGTGTTAGTACTATACTATATACTTCATAGCATCTGGTGGAGGTGAGGGTTAGGGTTAGTACTATATTATGTACTTCTAAGCACCTTGGGGAAGTTAAGGTTAGGGTTAGTACTGTATTATATAATTCTGAGCACTTGGAAAGTGTTAAGAATTTCTAATATAAAATTCTGGAAGCAATTGAATTTAATTTCGATTTTAACAAATTTCTCTTACGTCACACTATTAAACTACTTAGTCGGCTATCTATTTTTGATATGAGATTCTAGTAGTTATAATACTGGCGGAGCATAATCATTTTGATTTTGCATTCATTTTTGATGAAGCGTATGCACTAGTTTCCCATAATTAACTTGAGATACTAAATTTGAAACCGATACTTTTATTAAAAAAGAAAACGTGTCGAACGAAGTTTATTAGGTAGTGGTGTTTGAAAAAAAAAAATAATCGCTCAACTTTCATTCAACTAAATTGCTTTCATCTTTTCCTCCGGCGAAAGATAAACAAATTAGCGATAACAAGCACCTACTTCTCGACCACCAACGGATAAGGCGACAAAACAGATTTGTGACAGTAAATAAACCAAGACAAACTCCGAAAGAGGTGGCAGGAAAATTAATAAATTGTCGATGCACAAAGCGTCCATAAAGTTCACTGGACGACTTTCAGATTAAAAGTCGTTCTTTTTTTTTTTTTTTTTTTTTTTACATAGACATCACCACTTATCAAGACCAAGAGACCACTAGAGGATAAGGGTTAAAGAGTGTACAGTAGAAATTGAACAATATAGAAATCGTTAGTAATGGAAATTCGGTAAATTTGCTAACTTATATGGAACGGCTCATCAAAAACTTGTTTGCATTAGACATAAAAACAACCATATTGTAGTCAGATGGAAAACAGGAAAACGGAAGACAATTCCATAGGCGTGCAGTTCTAAGAAAAAAAAAACTTCACAATGCTTTCACACATTAGAGCAATGGTTCCCAAACTTTTTTTTTTTACGTGGCGGCACAATATTGAGCACTTGAAATTCTCACGGCGCACCTATCACACAAAATCAATATTTTAATTCATACAGCCTTTTTATGCAATAAAATAAAGCTTACTTTAAAGGCTACATTAGGAGTAGTAGTAAGGCGTCTTTGCATCTAACTTGAAACCATGCTTTATTAGACAACATTTGGCTGCACACAACGCAAATTGGAAAGGAATCTGTGAATCCTTAGTCCAACGAAATCCAAATTTCAAGTAATCCTTCTTTTTTTTTTTTAATTTTCTTGTCAGTTTGCTCAAGCAGGGGATGAAGCATCCTACCAGATGCCAAACATCCACTCGCTAGCTCAGTTATTCCAACCGAGAGATCTTTTTAAGACTCTGACCGCCCCTTTAAGTGAAATTGTTTGAATCTATCTTATACTTGGTTCACCGGGTATATTTGCCTGATAGTTTTTTAAATTCTTTTTTGCATGAGTGCATTGGCTCCTACAATTACTCGAATTATCAATCATCACTATACAACCGGCTGTTTTTTTTTTTTAAACAAAATTATAGAATTTATTTATATATATTTATAAATACAGACAATTACCAAAATTATAGAATTACTCTTATCATCATTATCTTTTTTCTTTCTAGAAACTTCTCCATAATTAAATAGGAAGTGAATCCAACATTGAACAAAATCATAAATCAAAAAGAATTTTTTATAATAATTCAATCATGTTTTTTTGTTTTTAATTTTCCCAATTAAAACGTTAAATTACAACACCTAAATATCAGATACGAAATACCAACCGAGAGTATGTTCATATTGTAAACGAGATTAACACAAAGCATAACAATGCTTACGGATGTTCATTCTTATTGGGAAATTGAAAATATCTAACAATTTAAACAACATATTTTTATAAACAATGAAACACGCACAAACTCCTACACTAATACAACACAACTTGCATATGAAGACACTGCCAAGGATGCTGTAAAGAGGGTTAACTTCCTTTACTCGCACCTGCCAGTATCTTATATCCATACAACACCAACATTCATTCATACATTTTTTTTTCTTTACAAAGGAGTCATCACTTATAAAGGCCTGGAGGCCACTCAAGGATAAGTGTTAATGAGTTTACGGTAGTCAATGTGACAATATCATAGTAATCGTTAGTAGTGGAAATTTGATCAATTGGATTACTTAACGGGATGGCCTCATCAAGAACTTGTTTATGTTGGACTTGAAGATGACCATATTGTAGTGAGTTGGAAAGCAGGAAAACGGAAAAGAGTTCCACAGGCATGCAGTTCTAAGAAGAAGCTTTGTTCATGGAATCTACGTTTAGGTTTAGGCACAGATAAAGAATGGGGGAAATTACTAATAGTGGTTTCAGCTAGATGAGTGTTTTTTGTGAAAATTTGGCAAGGGGGGGCATAGATTGGAGCTCAGACGAGCACTTGAATGAAAATAACGATAGAACAGAGACAGGCTCACAACACCTCTTCCATAGGAAAGACGTTGCATCGAGTATTGCTGGTGCATCTACCATTAGTCTCTCCCCGTTAAAGCATCTCCAATCTAATAGGTTCTGCACTGTCAACCAAGCTCCAAATCCTGTCCCATCGTTCCAATATTTTATTTATGTGTCACTTTTACAAGTACTTCAATGGAATGTGCTCTAATGAACTCCTAGTACTTGTGCCCCCTCGACGTAAATACCGCCCGACTAACCTGACAAGCAGCAAAATCCCACCTCTTCACTATAGAGTCCCCCTAGATGCGGGAAAGCTTTCTACTCTAATAGCTTCTTCGCTCAAACTGCTAGACTTTGTAATTTCATTCTTGTTTCCTGTTTATACCTGATAGTACTTACATGCAGAAGTTTAAATGGAATGCGAACAGACATCTAGCTGCTCAACTTCCTACTTAGAGTATCTCTGATAGCCCCTACATCCCAGTGACCATGTATTTTGTTTAAAATTCTCCTACCCTCCTCTATCCAAACGAAACAATTTCTAGTGGTGAGAGTAGGCGAAAAAGCAAATAGAAAGTCAGGCAATCACCTAAAACTTACCGCATCACCTGAAATGAATTCTAGAAGAGATCTTCCACTCTATAATAAAATGTTAAAGTTGGGTAGTTCATTTTTCTTTGGGTCATTAGAAATGATAATTTATATATCAAAAATTAAATTAATTATGTAATTTTATGACTTTAAATGCATGTCTTAGTAACGTATCGAGATAAATAGCGTCTTTTTATGGTAATCTGAAAATCACAAAAAAAATAAATGAATAAAATAATAACTCTATAGCTTAATCTATACATATATATAAAAGTGAACATGTCTGTGTACATTTTCCAATGCAAAAACTCTGTCGATTTTAAGTCTACAGACTCGCAATTTGATATACAGGGTACTGAGATTTGGGAAAATCATTGTAATCCGTTTTTGTCCAGAAATTTGGATGTTAAGGGGTCAAAGTTCAACGATTTGATCTTTGAGAACTCTACCAAACTCCTATCAGTGGAAAATTAAGTTTTAAACACAGACAAAACGAAAAGAAATTAAAGAAACGTTTTTGGCATCGAAAACGGCACACATTTTTCATATTCTGATATATTAAAAAGTTCCAATATTTTGGATTACCGATTTCAGCTTAATCGTCCCAACACTAATTTATAGATAGAATGAAACTTTGATGAATTTGAAAGTAGTCGAAATATTCATCTGCTAATGCAAACGTATTGTTGTTCTTGTTTTAATGTTCTGACAACCGATTCGCACGGTAGTCAATACAAAAGACAAAGCAACGAATGGATGGGAGAATCCTGTAAAAGAGATTAAAATATATATATATATATATATATATATATATATATATATATATATATATATGTAATATAAAGCTGAATGTCTGTGTGTGTATGTGTGTGTGTCTGGTCACGAATAGGCTCCTATATGGTTGACTATTTTAAAAACCTGATTACATATAATGATAGAAGATATATCGAGACACAGGAATGGGTATGTTTGATCTGGCAGAACAGTGGTTCATTAAAATTGTGGGGTCTGCGTTCGCGCCTGGTCCACAAAGTATGGAAATAAAAAATTTAAAACTTAAAAAAAAACATTTACAAGTGTTTTTGATATAGATGTACATAAGAATACTTTGATAATTATGTTTTAACTTAAATAGGGATGGTATAATAAAATTTTGGGGTCTGTGTTCGCGCCTGGCCTCCATAGAATGGAAATAGGCACAAACTTTAATAAAGACTTTTCATATCTATCTGCGTAAGTACACTTTGATAATTATGTTTCAGTTAGAAGAAATATGGTATAATAAAATTATGGGGTGTTCGTTCGCGCCTGACCTCCATAGAATGGAAATATGTCACAAAGTTTAACAAGGTTTTTTAATATAGATCCACAGAATATTGTGATAATTGTTTCAGTGTGAACAGGTATGGTATAATAAATTATGGGGTTTATCTATTTTATTTTTATTTTCATCATATTTTGCTTTGGTTTTGATATCCCCAAATTCGAAGCTATCTCTTTGCAACCCTTCCTCTTCATAACCTATCATACTTTCATAAATCAGAGTCCATTTTCTGTAGGCTGTTTTTGAACCCAGTCAACGACGGGTACTTTTGCTAGTATATATATATATATATATATATATATATATATATATATATATGTATATATATATATATATAGCGATATTCTTTGTGTAAAAAAATTGAGCTTAGGTGTTTGGACAATGTCAAAACATTGTTAATTCACTGCCTGCACAACAGTTAGAAGCTCCGACTGCCGTTTGCACTCCGACTGTTTTGGGCTTGAGATAGTTGTTTGTCTAGCCACACTAATGAGCTGCGAAACAGCGAAACAGTGCTGTATGTGGATGACTATAATGCTCCCTATCTTGGGTTGAGCATATTTGGAAGTGATATACAAATTACCATTAGCATATTAAGCGATGATCGTTGTGTAAACAAATTTAGCTTAGGTATTTGGACAATGTCAAAACATTGTTAATTAACTGCCTGCGTAGCAGCAGCCAAACAGCGCAATGGTTAGAAGCTCTGACTGTCTTTTGGGCTTGAGGTAGTTGCTTGTCTAGCAGCATTGATGAGCTGTGAAACAGCGAAACAGTACTGTATGTGGATGACTATATATATATATATACAGTGGCTCCAAAATCTGCAAATTGAAGCTAAATTGAATGTAACTGTTTAAACAACCTATACCTCACTGGATTCGCCTTTCATTCCTCTATAAGTTTACCTGTTCATATTTCACTTTTAATTGAAGTATCCTAGTGTTCACATCAATTTAAAAAATTAACTTCAAATCGATAAGGCAAAAAGAAACTCTGCACAATGAAAAATTGTTATTTAAATGTAACTTTAGAACATTAACGCAACACAAATACAACAGGAACACAATGAACTAAGCATAGTCCTTTTGCAGTCTGACAGCCTGCAATCTTTTGGGAATTCCTTGAATTCATCTGCGATAATACTCTGGTGAAAGGTCATTCCACTTCTCTTACATTTTTGTCCAAAGTTCTTCCACATTTGAAAATTTAACATTGTGTAGCTGTTGCTTGATGTAATGCCATACGTTTTCGATAGGATTGAGGTCTGGAGATTGAGCAGGCCAATCCAAACACGGAATATCAATATTCAAAACCCGCTTGACATTGTAGCTGTGTGAATGGGAACATTATCCTGCATGAAGATGGGATTATCAACATATTAATGCACTTGATCAAATTAATTCCACCTTGCAAGCGAACTAACCTAGTAAACTTGTTTTCGTCACTAAAAATCATTTTTGACCAACATAAAGTCATAATCATCGGACGAAGTCCAGGCGGCGCTTTCTGTTCTTTGCAGAAATCATTGGCTTACGTCTTGTAAAAGAGCCTCACAAAGTAAATTCCTTCAATCTGTTCTTAACTGTAGAATGAGAGCACTTTTTCACAAAACTACACTGTTGTTAGTTTTGGGAAGCCGTTTCAAATCTGTTTCTAAGGCTGCAGATCTTGATAGCATTGTCTTCCCTGTAAGAAGTAACTTTAGGATGACTAGATTTAAGGGCATCACGAACACTGCCGGTGCTTTTGCACAATTATTCGTACCGTTTTCTCATCACATTTCAATCTGCGGCCGATTTCTTGATTGGATAAACCAGAAAGGTGGAGATTAATGAGTTCCTGACAATCACTTAGAGAAAGTCGAGGCATATGGACTAAATGTTACGTTGTATAACATGGAACAACAACAATTATGATTAGAGATGCTTTGTTGCCTAAAAGGTGAATATTTTAAGCTGATTTTAAGCTTATTTGTTGCTGCAGAGATTTTTTACCTTCTTGATTTAAAGTTAATTTTTTTAAATTGATGTGAACACTAAGATACTTCAATTAAAAGTCAAATATGAACAGGTAAAATTATAGAGGAATAAAAGCCGAATCAAATGATGTATAGGCTGTTTAAACTGTTACATTCAATTTCGCTTAAATTTGCTTCTGTTCAGGAATCTGTTTGCTATTTGCCAAAACTGGTGGGAACCAAGGCGCTGCTCAGCTACTTTAGACTTGATGGACTGAGCATACAACTCTCTTGCATTCTTTTTTACTTTCTTACAATGGTTGCTGGCAGTCCTGAAAGTGGTTTTAGTCTCAATACATCTATTACGTTGGAAGCAATAGAAAAAGTGATTTCTGTGTGTAATGAAAGAAGCACATTCTGGAGAGAACGATGGCTGACTGTTAAGTTTTTGCGGGAACTTTTTCGAGGGTATGAAACGGTCTATTACCTACAATTAACCATTCCATCAGATCTGATACTATAGAGGACACATCTTTTTTAAACATGGAACGCAGAGGTAGATACTTCAATTAAAAGTCAAATATGAACAGGTAAAATTATAAAAGAATAAAAGGCGAATCAAATGAGGTATAGGTTGTTTAAACAGTTACATTCAATTTTGCTCTAATTTGTGGTTTCTGAAAAAATGACAAGTGCGGATTTTCTTTTTGGTGCCACTATACATACTCTCCTACTACATAAAAGAAACTGTGTTTGTATCTGTGAGTTCATCCCCTATAGAATCGAAAACGGCTGAGGCGATTTTTTTTGGAAATTTCGCAAAAAATCTACCTTATGTGCCTGGCAGTGTTCTCAGATAGGTTTTGTATCAGTATGTCTTCAATAAGTATCGATAATTAAAAAAACTGATGAACGGGGAACAAGTGATTTGGGCTAAAGTTAACGCTTTATACAGCCTAACATTACAAGTGCATCTGAGAAGTTTTATTACGGCACAAGCAGAAAGATCGGAAAAAATCAACAATAGGTTCTTTGATATAACAGGGATGCGTTCGAAATGAATGCTTCTGTTTAGAGCACAATTGGACCATGATACTTGACTTTTGCATTTTAAACTTTATTTCAAGCCGTTATATATATATAGAAATATAATTTTATAAAATGAACAGTAGTTTCTCTATAGCACAATGTATTGTGAACTAAATCACTGCAGGGAAATATGTAAAGCTTCACCGTGGTATGTCCCCAACTGGAGCTGGCAATCAATTGATTTTATTGAAAAAGGGTCGATTTCATCGATTTTGATGACAATAAAAATATGGGAGTGTGAAACATTTGTTGATCATCATTCAATCTCTGGCAACGTCGGGTCTCCTTGCTATGAGCCTCCCTCTTTGGGTTGAGCACTGTTGTAAATATATCTCACCCACTGCTTATTTGGCTATAAGTGAGGAGGTTCGTTGTTTGTTTGTTTGTGAATAAACTTGCAGCCTGACCACTGTGGTGAGCGAATGTTTATTTAATGTATATTTGATGCAGTCGTTTATGAGCACCGATCCATGGTTTAGTGGTAAAAACTGTCGACTATCAATGCGATGGTTGTAGGTTCAATCCCCGGCTAGGGAAAGATGCTAGTCTTGCTGCACTGATGAGTTGTGATACAATGAAACAGTACTGTATGTGGATGACTGTGTATGTGTGTGTGTGTTTCTTGTTTTTATTAGTGATAATTAAATTCGGTTTTGATTTAGCTCCCCTTGGGAGGTAAGAAGAGTAGTCTCCCTTTGAAATGAGAAGTAACCCTATATTTTTAGACAAATAAGCACATATATTCGTTGTTTTTATTCATTTATTTGGGTTACTTGTATATAAAATAGTTATCCGCACCCAATCATAGACTCTGTTGTCCTGGGTTCGAGCTTAGGTATAGTCGATAACTATAATATATACAAATAATCTAACTATATATATATATTATATATATATATATATATATATATATATATATATATATATATATATATATATATATATATAATCAAAGGCGAGTTTAATGGTGTACAGTGTTTTTAAATAGCTAGCGAATGAAATATTCATTTGTTTAAGAGGACAGGTAAGCAAATAATTAATTAAAACACCTGGACTGTGTCCAAGTCAAAACAAAATATCAACAACTGAGAATAAATGAAGCCAAATCAGGTCTGGAGTTTGAATAATTAAAGATATACAAACAAAAAAAATCAATACAATCTGCATTATATGGTGCAATGTTATGGTGTCATTAACATGTCTGCCTCATAAATTTAAAAATGTTATAACTTGAACAGCGAACATAACAAGTATAAAAAAAATGTTTTTATTACTGTAAGTGAACAATGGAATAGGTTAGCCTAACTAGCATGTAATGCATATGGGGAACGGTCCAATTGCACTCGTTCCATTATACTCTTTGAGTACTGTTATGAAATCAGTTATGATAATATTGTCTGAATTTTTAAGATGAGGCTGATAGTTTATATTACTTGTATTGCTCGGACTATTGTTCTCACCTTGAGTGTTGTTTATGCAATGTTTTGGTCGGATTGGACTTCGACCTTCTTCAGATATGTTATTTGTTGTTTGGAAAAGAGAAAAAGTTACTGGCTCCGTAGATATTTATAATAAAGATCGACAGAGGATGAAAGGGAGATAATCCCCTGTCGATCTTTATTAGAGTTGGCTCCCCTTTGTTAACCAATTTTTCCACAAATAAGAAACAATAACCATAAAATAGAGATTAACTCAAAGTATACGAAAATATTAATAGTAATTTTCCTCTTTACTTTTCCAAACAACTAATATGTCTGAGGACAGTTGAACGCCAACCCGACCAAAACGTTGTAGAAATAACAATTAAGATGAAAACCATACACATATCTGTAAAGTGGACGTGTCTGTGTGTTTGTGTACATTTCCCTATGCAATCTCTGTCAATTTTCAGTCTACAGACTCGAAATTTGATATACAGGGTACTGAGATTTGGGAAAATCTTTATAGTCAGTTTTCGGACAGAAATTTGGCTGTTAAGGGGTCAAAATTCAACGATTTGACATTTGAGACCTCTATCTCCTCCGCCAATTTTGGGTATAAACAATTAAAATTTTAGATATAGGTTCCTTGGACATGGATCTAACTTAATAACTTGATTTGAGCCCAAAACAATAAATGTTGAAAGGTCATAAT
Organism: Euprymna scolopes; assembly: GCF_053919585.1. NCBI lineage: Eukaryota > Metazoa > Mollusca > Cephalopoda > Sepiida > Sepiolidae > Euprymna > Euprymna scolopes. Next base: position 38,817,323 of record NC_136508.1, on the reverse strand, counting down.
AGGGGTCAAAGTTTAAAAAAATTGACCGTTTTATTTTTTTTTGCTCAACATACACCTCCAAACACCCGGGCAACGCCAGGCTGAAATGCTAGTATTCCAATCAATGCAAGTAATATAATATTGTTCATATTCTCAATCGCTTTCCAGTATTATTAAACAACCGACTCATTTTCTTTTCATTCAAATGAACGGATGCATATGATCATATCAGCATGTAAAATGGATGTTAAACTAATGATGATGATGATGATTAAAAGTGCCAAGAACAGCGCAAATAATTAAATATACATGTAGTTAAATTGAGAAATGAAAGGATGGATTAAAGCATGGATGCTATGAATGGGTCACCAGTTAGCAAGTGCTAACTTAACATCAGGAATTTAATAGTGAAAGTGACAAAAACGAGTTCATGAACAAAAATATATTCATATGTTAATAATTTTACAGATAAAAATGTATCACGCTAAAGAAAGCTTCACTACAGCTTTATTTTAAAAAATTTAATTGAAAAATCAATTCAGGTAACTTAATTATGTAGTAGAGCTGACATCCGTTCAATGTAGCCGCCTTCAGCCTCAATCACTACCTTGATACGGATCCGGAACTGGGAGCATGCATTTTCCACAAGTGCCAGCAGGAGCTCAGTGATTACTCGGCAGATGGCAGGGATCAGGCTTGCTTTTGTGTTGTGGGAGGTCATGTTGGTGATGTTCTCGACGTATGACCAAACGAAGTAGTTCAGCGAGTTCAGGTCGGGGGAAGAGAGGGGCCAGTGAGAGAAGGGTACAAAGTTATAGCACTCCTTCTGAAGCCAAGCCTGGGTCTCTTTGGACTTGTGGGCTGGCGCCGAGTCCTGCTGCCACACTCAGTGTCTGCTAACGGCCACCTGATTGCACCATGGGATAACCACACTCTTCAGCACATCCAGGTACATTTTGGTATTGACTTTCAAGCTGACTTCGAAGATGTGAGATGGCATAATGTGGCCCTCATTTGAAACCACACCAAAGACCATAATCTTTGTTTTCATTACACTGGGCATGTTCCTATTATTTGTGGCAATCCAGCGATGCATTTTGAGGGTGCTGGCAATGGCCCTGTTGTCATAACTTGGATCGGAAGAGAGCATGAGTTGTACAGCACACGTCTTCGATTTAGCTCGTTTAATATTGTGTCACTTTCAGACATGATAGAAGGCTCCTATTGCTCTTGGGATTTGTACACAACTGGCCAACTAGTAGATGGTCTGTACCAAAAAAGAAAACCGGTTTTCATCAAACGGAAATGGAATCATGCTGTCTTTTCTAGGGCGAAAATTTAATCGTTTCACTCTGTAATTATATGGTACTGGTGACACTGATAGAAAAAGATATTGAGAGCACATGATTTGCATAAATGAAGACGCCAAATGATCTCATTAGATACGCAGTTGGCTTCATGATAAAAAAAAAACAAACTTATTTTTATGAAATATTTTTAATGATCTGAATAAATGCGAATATTGATGTTGCTTAATCCAGTGCGGATGATGTATATCTTCACTCATCTGAATCATTCGACCTTCTCCATCTCGTTAACGCATTAAATGTTATCTTCTTTTTTATGCAAAGCCAGAAGGAAGATGTGTTCTTAATTTTGCGAATTAGAACATTCATTTAAGCGTAGCTCATCTTTTACATCTGGAAACGTCTAAGCATTCAACCAAGAAAGAATGAAAACAGCCGAAGTAAGCTCTCTAAAAAGGAGGCACATTTGTAGCATATTGTACGTGGTGGTGGTGGCGGCAGCAGCGGTGATGGTGATGGTGAGGGGTTTCTTATATCTCTACAATTTATTCATAGTTAAAATGATGCCTACCGATATAAGGGTGTTATAGAGCGAATCTGAGCACATGTGAGAAAATCAGCAGCAGCCTATGATAGCTGACTAGCGAAAATATCAGCAGCACCCGTCTTAGCACATATGCAAATTAAGCCAGTGTGCATGCGCTGACGTCACGAGAAAGAGGAAAAGAAAAATGCAGAAAAATGAAGCATGTGGTCGAACAAAGAAAATGATCGGACATGTTTTGACTCAGGTGCAGCGAGAAAGAAAATGCACCATGTGGTTGAAAAAGCAGAGGCAGGCGACAAAACGGTGTCTTGACAGACATGTTCGATGCATGAGTGATATTCTGAAACACAGTGAAGTGCGTTGTTGGAAATTACTGGAATAAATGCTTTTTGTATTCAACTATAAAAATACGACAGTATTTTAGTGTCCTACCTTGTTTGTGTGTTCCTGCAATGGTACCAAACAATGCACAGGTCTGAGTGGTTGAAATGTAACGACATGATTCGAATGTAACGGCCACGTTACAAAGGTTACAACTGGTGTTCAGTTCATAGACAAATTCTCGTTTGAATTAAACAATATTTATGCACTAGAATGTCCACAAAGGCTAACATCCAATCAAACCCTAAAAACATGCACTTGCCCTTCTAAGCGTGTTTGAACATCCCAGTCTTCTTATATACTTACTCTCTGTCTATGATCTCTAGTTAGTTAAAATTGAATTGGTCAGACAAAATCTAACAAACAATGTTGGCATTAGTTTTATCAACAGATGACCAAAAACCCGAGTACACAACATGGTGGCAGCGGTGATGGAGATACACACAATACATATTTTTTATATATATATATATATATATATATATATATATATATATATATATAAGTGAACGTGTCTGTGTGTCTGTGTATATTTCCCTACGCAATAATTCTGTCAATTTTAAGTCTATAGACTCGAAATTTCATATACAAGGTACTGAGATTTGGGAAGATCTATGTAATCGGTTGTCGGCCAGAAATTTGGCTGTTTAGGGGTCAAAGTTCAACGATTTGACTTTTGAGAACTCTACCAAACTCCTCTGAAAATTTTCGGTGTAAAAACTTGAAATTTTAGATATAGGTTCCTTGGACATTGATCTAACTTAATAACTTAGTTTGAGCCCAAAGCAATAAATGTTTAGGGGTCATAATAGGGGTCAAAGTTAAAAAAAATGACCGTTTTTTTTTTTTTTTGCTTAGCATACACCTCCAAACACCCGGGCACCCATGCTAGTATATACATACATATATATATATATATATATATATATATATAGAGAGAGAGAGAGAGAGAGAGAGAGAGAGTGAGAGAGAGAGAGACATAAAAGACGTTTGTGAAAAAAATTAATATGTTAGGAAAACTGAAGTTCAACAACAATTTATTTAACACTAGTGGGTGAGTGTGTGTGTGGGGGGGGGGTACCCGGCCTTGCTCAGTCGTAGAAAATGCTTAATTATATTTTAATTAATGCAGATTTCGTATTTATTATTACGGAGCCAATTCTGTATTGAATATATATATATATATATATATATATATATATATATATATATATATATATATATATATATATTACTGATTTCAAAAGTTTAAAAAAGTGACTTGGGTGCCATCAGCTAGAATCAAAACCAAAACATTTGCACTCCAGTTGCGTTTCCTATCGTTTGAACTATTGGCAGATAGATAAGAAAGAATTCAAATTAAACCAATTCAAGCTATGCACAAAAGTAATAGAAATATGTCAGGAAGTTGAAATGAACATTTTGCATTTCTACTTGCTGACATATTTCCATACATGTTATTCATCCATCCAAACAAATGTTTTACTCGCTATAAATCATACTTGATGTATTTCCTGTTGATTTCAGTGTTATATGACCAGTAGTTTAAGTATTTATCGGTTAAATATTTTCACATAGACACACATACATCTACTGTCTCATTTATATAGATGGGTTTTTTATTAAATTAAAATATTTTTTTTTTTGGCCCAAACAAGGCATATTGCCATGGAAGCTATTGTGATAGCTGCTAGATTTTCAAGATGTTTGTTCATATTACAATTTAATTTCTAAATGTTGGTACCGTCGGGGAAACAAGGAGCAAGAAAAGAATTCCAAAGGAAGCGGCCTAAAGAAATGTTGCAATATTTCTGGTATAATTAAGAGGGTATGACTGAAAAAAAAAAATGGAAGGTTCTCTTGATTTACAGGGTAATAGAAGCTGACCAATCAGATGGAACAGCGCTATACTATCAACCAATCAGAAACTAGAATTACTCCATAAATATACTGAATTTCTTAAGAATTCCTGCATACAACTTTTCGCCTCCATACAGGAAGGAACTCTGCTCTTCGTATCAAGACTTCTTTGGATTGGCTAACTACCGGAAACGCTATTCTTCGTCTGCCAGCTTGTACAATTCAAAGCTTCACTGGATTGATACTGCCATTTTCTTTGAAACAACATTTATTTTTCTTTCCTAAAAGTAAAAATGCTTATAACTCAAAAGGTAAGATGCTATTAAAGTAGAAAATCTTCCAGCATGTAAGATGTGATTTTTCTAATATTTAGGTTCGTTCGGTGTATTTTCGTTGACGAGGTAAAAAGGTATGTGTGTGTGTGGGGGGGGGGTACTCGGCCTTGCTCGATCGTAAACATACTTAAATATATTTTAATTCATGCAAATTTCGTATTCATTATTACAGAGCCAATTATCTATTGCATAATATATATATATATATATATATATATATGTATATATATATATTAGGGTAGGTCGATTTTGGAACTTTAAATAGGTCAATAGATGGAAAGTTGTGAAATAACACCCTAAATCACCTGACAAAATTTTTTCCCCAAAAATTTTGTATTTTTTTGCGAAATTGAATTTAAAGACATCAATATTTGCAATCTTAGTCGTAATTTCGCTGACACCGGAAATATGTACCCATAAAATTAAATCCGAAGTTAAACTAGAGTAAAATAATAAAATCTATTAAAGAATTTATTTTTTAAAGTTTATTATCTATTTTCATATTAATTTAAATAAAATGACCAAAAACAAAAATAAAATATATTAAAATATATAGTTTCAAATAAAATGACGACTTAGTAAAAGAAGTTTTATTTATTGGATATTTTTTCGACTTTCACCGGTAGTATTTATCTGCCCCTTGTTTACATTTTTAAACCTTCGAATTCACACGAATTAATTTAAGAAAATAAACATACTATTAAAATAGTTCATTTAACAAATTAAACATACTATTAAAATATTTAATTTAACAAATTAAACACAACTATTAAAATATTTAAACTTTTTATAATTATTTTCATTTATTTATATTTCAAAATTCAGTGTTTTTTTAAAGGCTGGTTTTAGTTTACGAATTAGTTTTTGAACTAAACTGTATTGATTGGTAAGGAAAACATTTTTTTAAAATAAATTTTGAAATTTATTTCCAATTTAAAAAAAATATTTTCGTGTGTTATCTGATAATATTATATATGTGTGTGTGTTTCTTTTTACAGATATTTTAATTTTAAAAATGGCTGGAAAAAACCCTGGAGTTTCCACTCGAAGTAAAGGAGCAATTAAATGTTCAGGTTTACCATCACCTTTGGATTAAACAGAGCCACCAACCTTTAGGCAAATAATTCAATATAGCTATTTTTTAATGAACACCTATCCCCATCTTTCTTGTTATGGTATTTCGAAATTAATAGCAAATGACGTGATAAATATTTGGAAGGCTGTCAACCCTCGTTTGCCTTTGTTAAATGAAAATAGTGTTGTCGTCAAGGTGAATATGCTCTGCTTTCAGAAGGCAAAGCAAATAAATAGAAAACATCTACCTGCTGCCCAAACAAAATTCTGGAAGGAAAAAATAGATACATTATTTGATATTTCATCATGTTCGTGCAAGCTTCCCATTTTAAGTTGTGACAATATTAATGTCAAATGCGACAAAGAAAATTGCCAGACCAAGCACATCATCTGCACTTGCCCTCTGAAGCGAAAAGTAAGTTATTTTCTATTTTTATTTTTGAATTTATTATGAAAGGGATAACTTAATGTCTAAATTATGTAAATTTTGAGAAAAAACATTTCCACAGTTGATATAAATATTTAAATCAATTTTTTCATTTTATTTTACATGTAAAATATTTTTAATTTAATATGTTAAACTGTATTTTTAATCTTAGTAAATTTCATTTTAATCTGATATTCCAGGTTCCTACAGAAGACCGAGAATATTTAAAAGACCAAAGGAGTAAAATAGGGCCCAAGGGCACATTCCAACTTGGTCCAATAGATAAAACCGCAATAAAAAAAAGTAAAAGAAAAGGAGAAAGAGAAATGAAAAGAAAAGAGGGCTTTGTTCAAACATTTAGATGGCACCACAAAAAGCCCCACAACATTCAGTGGTCCATTGGGTAAATTATGTGCAAATGATTGCCATAATTTACCACAAATAGCATTTTCCGCTGTTGGGAATCCCTTGGAGTGTGAATTTGAAGACAAGGATAGCCTAAGTAGTGACCAAAGACTGCTCTACGAGTATACAGTTGGGATTTCTAGAGGTAAGGTAGACCCTAGATTTGTATCCTGGAAAATTGGACCATTGAACCAGGCTAGATGGTTAACATTGGCTATCAGGCTCATGTGCCTATGGACTCGTGGGACATATCCGCATAATCTTTCAACCAAATTGCATAGTTTGATCAATTTTATTGTAAATGTATATGCGATTTGTTGGTTTGACATTAAAAAAAATAACAAATTCCACCACCAACAAATGTACATTTATAATATGATTCAGAGAACACAGAAGCAAGCAACTGAAATTAAAAAAAATTACACTTAAAAACATTCAGTTTAATGCTTTTGCATTACTGCCAGAAAATATTTTATTTTCTATGGTAAAATCAGATGAACTTGAAATAAGAGAAGAGGGAATAAAAAGAATTTTACCATTAGGTAAGTTAATATTTCTTCATATAAAACTTACATCAATTTATTGTGCCATTTTAAAGATTACATTTAATTTCACCAAATCTTATTAAAGCAGTATAAATTGCATTTAAAGATTAAACTCAAATTATTTTTTATATTGTTTCAGAAGAGGGGAACCAGCCAAGAAAAGACTTAAAAAGATCCCGATGATCAACTTCAAGGCTCTACACTGGACAAATTTAATAGATTTGTCAGTAAATGGAGTCTGTGAGCCACCACTTACACAAGACTTTTCTGACAGTGAATTAGAGAGTTCATTGTTAACAGGCGAAAAGCTTGACTTGCCAGATTTCCCTTCACATTCCCAAGGTGTTGAACGAGCTGTTAAGTTGGTGACAAAGGCTTCTCAATGTGTATACGGCTTTGAAGCAAGGCACCGGCACATACTTGGGAAAGTTTTGTGCCAACAATTAAGACCCGCTTTTTCATCGAAGGGCTCTTATTTAGAACATTTTGATTCTTTATATTAAAAATAAATAATTATTTGTTTTTCCAAATTGCTTGTTGTATTTTCATATCAGGAAAAAATTTTTGTCAATACATTCAACAATTTCTGTTTAAAAAATAGAATTTCAAACTCTGCGCAGTTAAGTGGGGGGGGGGGCTTAAATTTCAATTTGAAATTTTTTTATAATTTTGTTTCAAATTATATTCCCATCAAATAAAATAAGATTTCTTGGCTTAAATGCTGAAATTATTTAGTTTGGAGATCAATATTTAGGCTAAATCCACCAAAATCGAGGGTTTTTCCGCCCGTATTTATTTAAAACCTTTTATGTCAAATTCGCAAAAAACCGTTGAAGACTCAGATCTAATTTTTGGTATGAGTATTCAATAGGTATAGACACAACTTTCGGTCCATTAACGTTTTTGATTTTTAGAAAAAAGTTAAAAATCGACCTACTCTAATATATATATATATATATATATATATATATATATATATATATACGAGCAAACAGTTAATAAAACATGTTAAAAAACACTTTGAAATGAGTTAAAAACATATTTAATCTGAAAAGGAAACACTAGATAAGTGGATAGTCCTTAATCCACTGACTTTCGAAGAAATACTTTCTTTCTCATCAGAGGGTAGGAATTAGCAAAATGCGGGATCGGATTTTGCATGCAAAAGTATTTGATGAAACAACAAGTAAGTCAAAGATCTTACTTGAAAACAAAAAAGTGAAGCAGAGGGAACATGCTGAAGAAAAAAGTGATTACACGTGAATGGATCGTCTGGTGGCAGATAAAAAATCCAGTGACGGTAAAATCCAAATATATAACTTGAAAGTTAATTGAATTTCCATTTGCACAAGTAAAATCCAAGGAAATTTATTATATATATATATATATATACATATATATATATATGTATATATATATATATATATATATATAGTACTTATTTCAAAAGTTAAAAACAAAAATGACATGGATGCCATCAGCTAGAATCAAAACCAAAATATTTGCACTCCAGCTGTGTTCCTTACCGTTTGAGCTACTGACAGATAGATAAGGATTTCTACAGAGAAAACGTGATTTTTCTGCTATTTTGGTTCGTTGGGCGCATTTTAGTTGACGAGATACAAATGCAGCCTATTAGCTATGCATAAAAACATGTTTAATTGTTAATTGGAAAGAAAATGTTAAGAATCCATTAGATCGGTTTGACGATTTTAAATATAGTTTAAAGAAAAGGTATTTTTGAATGTACAGTCGTTATGAGCAAATAAATATATAAATGAATAAATAAATAAATAAATTAATGGATGATAAATAATTCGATGATCTATAGACAAGTAAAAAAAAAAAGAAATAGAATTATTTCCACTGAGCATGTAATGGAATTAATCAACGTTTGAGCGTTTGGATTTAAAATCTAAACAAAACAGTCACTTTACATGTTACAGCCTCGGAAGAGGATTTGTTTCTCCATTGATGATGGGTTATTGCCCGAAAGGACCTTTGGAATAAGATTTTTTTTTTTTTTTTTACACAGTGGTCACCACTTATCAAGGCCCGGAAGCCACTCAGGGATAAGGGTTATTGCAAGTACATTACGTTAGTGTGTAGATTTGATGAAGTGTTTACTTAAGGGGGCGGTTCATTAGGAATTTGTTTACGTTTGACTTGAACACATCCAAGTTGTAGTCAGGTGGGAAGCAGGCAGACGGAACAGAGTTTCACAGGCGTGCAGTTCTAAGAAAGAAGCTTTGTTCATGGAATCCACGTTTTGATTTAGGCACAGATAAAGAGTGGGGGAAATTTTTCACATTCGATTCGGCTAGATGGGTGTTTTTCGTGAAAGATTGGCGAGGGGGGACCGGAGATTGGAGTTCAGACGAGCACCTGCCATGGAAATAACGATAAAACAAGGATAGGCTTGCAACGTCTCTTCTGTGGGAGAGAGGTTGCAGGGTAGAGAAAAGGGCATCCCCCACTAAGCCACGAAGTCTATTTTGTACTCTGTCAAGGCAGGATAGGCTGTTTTTAGCAGCTCCTGCCCAGATATGGCAGCAGTATTCCATCCTTGGACGATAAATAAATAAATATAAATAAAAACATAATATTAAAAAAAAAATATTGAATTATTTAGCATTCATTTATTTATCTATCTGCTCATAACGATTGTACATTCCTGCATTGTAAGCCTTCAAAAATACCTTTTATTCTTTAACAATGCTTCAAGCAAACCACGCCATATTTCTTATGGTTCAAACAATGTTGTGAACAATAAAGGTCGACATGATATATTTGTAATGTTGGTCTTGTTGACAAAGGGAAAAACTCGAGACGTTTAACTTTTGGAAGTAAAGCATATGCAGTTCATATATAATAACTCCTCGTAGAATAATTAAAATTCAATTGTAAAGTGACCTTCGCCTGAAGGTTCAAGGTTCAATCCTCAATGTGGGTGACTGAAAAATACAATTGTGGTCTCTATCCAGTCATGACTGACAGAATGAGAGCATATTACTCTGTTAAGTAAATAAGGGGGTTCCGATCGAAATTTTGTGCAGATTCCTGAGTTTGACTCCCCCCAACTCTTTTTGCTTACCCCCTCCCCCCATTCTTTTTGCTTACCCCCTCCTCATTCTTTTTGCTTATTATATCTATTGAAACTTTGGGAAAATCGCACTGAAGATGAGAACAGTAGTCTGAAGAATCCAACTAATATGAATAATCAATCCTCATCTAAAAAAAATCAGAAATGTAAAATTAATTAGAGTTGCCGAGTCAAAATATATGTGGTTCAATTTGTAGAATTTAAAATATTTGACTTCCAACATTCAGATTCGGTTCTTTTGAGCGGGTCTTGGATATGACCTTAAACTATATCCAGTGGTGAGGCTCCAGCTTGCGGGCTTTGGGGAGTGTGGAGCCACTCTTTAATTACCATTGCTCCCAGGTCCACTCTGACCCAGAGTGGTAGTACCTATTAGGGTCCCAACTATGGGTTAAATAGAAACCGACTTGAAAAAAAAAGAAAATTCTATTAAAAAAATTTTCTTCAAAATAACTGGATTCAGCATTAAATAACCTGAAAAGGGTTGATATGCCGTAAAACAAAAACAACCAACCAATCTTTCGAGCGGTGCAACTTAAAATATAATACAGACATTAATGTGCCCAAAAAATAATATTAGAAAATCAGCAATGATGACAATGAAATATCTACAGCAGAGTGAACATTTTAACTTATATTAGTTTGCCGGTTAAAATATAAGACAAACACTGTTGTGCATAAAAAACAAAGTTATGGTGAAATAATTAGTGATGGGACGATTCTAAATTTTTATCGATTCCGATACAGTTACCGTGTCTTTTAAAATCACTAAATATTTAGTTATAGAGTTATTTTTCTACATGTGATATATAAATACACTCTCTTGGGTGATTTATAAATTTTAATTTTGAAGCTTAAAACCAATACATATTTACCATATTATCTTTAGTACTAGTAATGGAAAATTAAGTTTTAAACAAAAAGCAAACCAAACAATAAACAATTACAAGAATTGTTTTTGGCATCGGAAAGTAGACACAATTTTCTCCGATTCTGATATCTTAAAAAAGTTTCAATTTTCTCAATTCCCGATGCCGATTAATCGTCCCAACACTAGAAATGATAGATAGAAAAATCTGTAAATTTTGGACGCTTCACTTCTGGAAGTGAAGCATGTATGATAACTTCGAGTTGACTGATGTATACAAATTAATTTTTTAAGAATTACTGAATCGAAAGATATGAGGTGTTTCCAGACATTTTTTCTAAAACCTTTTAAAATTTTCACAGACTCTTGAAAATTCAGTATGCTATTGCTATACATATGAGATGACTAATTTTTATGATTTCAGGTTCAAATGAACAGCTACAGCAGGAATTAGAATACACCCTACTAAAATCTGATTGTCACAGCTAGTGAATTTCAAAAATACAATATGGACGTTAGGGTATTTTAGAAGAACAATATGCAATAAAATTCTGTTTTAAACTTAAAACAAAAAAAGTGGCACACAAACGTATGGAATGCTTCAGACTGCTTTTGGACCATCTTGTATGAATCGAGCAACAGTTTTTGAGCGGCATAAGAGATTCAAGGAAGTCTAGGAGTTTGTGAGAGATGATTAGAAGTGTGGGAGGAGTAAAAAAGTCAGACCACCAGAGTTGATTGGCCAAATAAAGAATTTCATGGTTAAGGACCGTCGTGTTTCTATAGAAACAATAAGTGCACAGTTTGATGTCAGTGTGGGAACTAAAGATATAGAAGATTTGTGCAAATGCACAAGTCCACAACTCCATCCTCGTCACAGACTATTTGACCAAGATGGGCATCAAGACAGTTCCTCAATCGCCTTACAGTTCAGACTTTGCTCCCTGTGACCTTTGCTTATTCCCTAAGTTGAAGGAACTCTGACACACACACACACACACACACACACACACACACACAAAGTGACTTTTATATAATAGTAGAGATTGTTTAAAATCTTTCAAGCTGCACCGATTGGGCAACAGAGGGCAGACAAGTCAGCGTTGCATCATATGGTCTGTCTCTCAACATTTGCGGATGGTTGAGTAAAGGTTAGCATGATATATTTGTAATTTTGATCTTGTCGACAAAGTGAAACATTCGAGATGTTTAATGTTTTTATTTAATGTAAAATGTTTATTCAGTTCGAAAAAAAAACAAGTAGTGTTGAGCGCTGTGTGAGAACAAGGAAAAAAAATACCCGCGATGTCTCTTTACATCTTTGAAGTCTCGACAATGACTTCAAACTAAGAAATAAAACAAAATGGCGGTAGAAACACACCCAATAAATGTTACCGTGGCATTTATATAGAAGGGTTCTACCATCATTTTTGTTTTATTTCTTAGTTTGAAGTTATTGCCGAGACTTATTCCCTAAGTTCAAGAGGCTGTTGTTATGAGTTACTTGAGGAAATGAAAGACGCTGTGACGATGATCGTTGACATGCTCACACAAGAGAACTTTCATGAGGTCTTCTAGATGTTGTTGGAATGGTACGACAAGTGCATTGCAGCCGGAGGTGATTACTTCGAAGGGGATAAGAGTTTCATATGTGCACTGTCAATAAAAGTGCTAATACAAAAAATAAATAAATAAACTATGGAAACGTATTAAAGACATCTCGTATAAGGTTCAACGCGTAGAGTTCCAAAATATTTTATTTCTTATTTTAAATACATGCAGCATTCAGATTTGATTCTTTGGCGAGATAACATTATTACTTGCTATTCAACTGAACATGTTAAAACGACTTCCAGCAATTTTGTTTTGTAAATGTTTGTAATTATTTAATCAAATTTTTGTCTTTCCAACGGCTTTATTTTCTAATTCTAATCACGTCTTTATTGTCCTTAACCCTTTTCTATCGTGCAGAGATTGTTAGGAAAAGAACAGCCAAAGGGCGTATGTTGATAGAAACAAAAGATGACTAATCTGATAAAAAAAGAAAAAAAATCAATAGATGTGTTGCAATCTTATTAGTTTTCGTTACGATGAATTACACAGGAAGGATAACAATCGTAGAATTCTCTTTGAATAACGTAATATCTGTATTATTTTAGGTGGCTGGTTGCTTTGTAGATATACAGGATACTGTCAGGCATTAGTAATTTTCTAGCCGGGTAAAGAGAGCCCACATTCTTTGCAACAGCCTCAGCAAAGTCTTCAATGTATTTGTTCCAATTCATGTTGCCCGTGAATCTTAAGCTGAGGAGTTTGAATGAAGTGTTCCCAGGTAATGTATTATTACTAGGGCTAGGACAACAGCATATTCTTTTCGCTGTTTTGACTCTCGAGTGTGTATCCGTTGATATCTTATATGCTTTTATATAGAGTGATATAGTTCTCGGTTGATTAACTGTGTCTGTGTTGGATATATACTCAAGATTACAAAACAATTAAAAGAATATGCTGTTGTCACAGCCCTGATTATTACTCATGGTAATCGGTGGTTGATAGAGTTTATTAAAATTGTTAAAGGAAAGAAGTTTAGCCTTAGTAGCATTAAATGTTACCATCCATTTAAGTCCCCATTCCACTACAGGTTACTCTCTAAGGTTTCAGCCATTTCCTTAGACATTTTATTTCTTTTCCAGGAAAGATTCTATTTAACCAATAAATGAATAGGCACACAAGAATAATGATGACTATGAGATGACACAAACATCAGCTAAACACCGACAACTAAGTTTCTGAATTTTTTTAGATAAAGATTATAATTTATATCATTTCGATTATTTGGACTACTATTCTCATATATTATTTAATTATGGGAATTCTTTGAGATGAGTAATTTGTTTCTTTTATTTATTTATTTATTTGCGGACTATTATCCTCATCTTTTATAATTGTTTAATGACGTTTCGGGCAACTATTCCTCTGGTCGTCGGGGCCCGTAGCGCATTGGATAGAGGCGTTGAATCTCTACAGTTCCAGACGAGCATTGTCTGAAGATAGTGGTTTCAATTCTCCCCAAAATCGGCCAGAGGATTAGTTGGCCAAAACGTGGTCAGACGACAACGACTATGGAAGGCAGTAATTACTGGAGATACAGTTGAAGATTCAGCATTCACTTTGTCAACAAGATCAAAATTGCAAATATATCATGCTAACCTTTACTCAACCATCTGCAAATGTTGAGAGGCGGACCATATGGTGCAACACTGCCTTGGCTGCCTTCTATTGCCTTATAAGTACAGCTTAAAAGATTTTAAAGAATCTCTACTATCATATGAAAGTCACTTTGTGTGGGAGAGTTCCTTCCTCATAGGTTCTGAAACGACTGAATTAAAAAAATTTTTTTTTTCAAATTTCACATAAAGCTAATTTATATGTCTGGCAGTGTTCTTAGATATGTTTTGTACAGAAATTCATCCGATAAGTATCGAAAATCGAAAAAATACGATCTTAAAAATAATCTTTTTCATTTATAGAAAAAAAAAAGATTTTTTATAGGGGAATATTGTAAGTTACACCGGCCAATGGAGATAATAAAATCTCAGCAAATCATTTCTTCTTAAAAAAAAAAAACAGATTTATTGTCATCTGGACATATAGCTCAGTGGTAGAGCATTCGACTGCAGAATGAATAATCCCCTGTTCAAGCCCGGATGTACCTCACCATTTTATTTTGATGTTTTTTATTAATGAGTTCAATTTACGATAAAAGAAGAGATACCATTTAAAATCGCCAAAAATCATTTCTTCGTTTGCATATTTTAAAACTAAACATTAATCAGAAGTGACTTTTCCAGGGCATTCATCGTCAAGTCCAAATATCAGCTGACGTGATATTGCAAACAAACACAAACGGAATTTGATAGACGACATTAACATCATCATCATTATCATTATCATTTTTTTTTTGTGTGTGTGTGAATTAGTCCACCAGGCAAATTATTTCTTGTAATACATAATAATCAATAAAGGATTGATTCTATAATAATACATACGCAATTTGCATAAATTAAAATATCATGTTTAAGCGTATTGTATGACCAGGCAACGTGGGGCGTCCAGCTAGTACAATAATAATGCAAAAAAAAAAAAGAAGAAAAAATGGCGAACACTATGAGAATACTAACATTGATTAATTATATGAACTGGTTTTCTTTATGGGGCGTTTTATGACAAGAATTTATTGACATTGTTTTCGAAGAGAACTAGGTTGTAATCAGCACGGAAGCAGTCCTACTATAATCTGTTCCACAAATTTGAAATATTTGCATAAAAAGCTCTGTCTCGAAACGCATGGGAGATTATGCAAAAGGAGTGAGAGATAGTAAGCAAAAAAAAAAAAATCAGAAGGAGTAAGTGAAAAGCGTGAGGGGGAGTAAGCACAAAGAGTGAGAAGAAGTAAGCGAAAAGAATGAGGGGTAGTAAGCAAAAAAAAAAAAAAAATCAGGAGTAAGCCAAAAGAATGAGAAGGAGTAAGCGAAAAGAGTGAGGGGGAGTAAGCGAAAAGAATGAGGGTGAGTAAGCGAAAAGAGTGAGGGGGAGTAAGCGAAAAGAGTGAGGGGGAGTAAGCGAAAAGAGTGAGGGGGAGTAAGCGAAAAGAATGAGGGTGAGTAATCGAAAAGAGTGAAGGGGAGTAAGGAAAAGAATGAGAAGCAGTAAGCGAAAAAAATTGGGGGAAGTAAGCAAAAAGAGTGGGGGAGGGAAGTAAGCGAAAAGAGTGAGGGGGAGTAAGCGAAAAGAGCGAGGGGGAGTAAACGAAAATAATGAGAAAGATAAAGCGAAAGGAGTTGAAATGAATGACGAGTACGCGAAAGAATTAAAGGTAAAGAAACAGAGCTAAAAGGAGTGCAAGGAAAATGTGTTAGAACGAGTAATGAAAAGGAATAAGAAAAGTGGGGGAGAGTTCGGTTCTAGAAAGGCTTCTTATTACGTATCATCTCGCCAGATAATTATTGTAACATAAATACAGCAACAATGATAAAGATGAGCATAGTATTACATCAAATAAATAACAATATCCAATTTAAAAGAAAATGGCGGCCTAAGCATTAATCTCAACAAAATGAAACAGTAGGCTATCATTTGTAAGTTATTGTAATTTTTTGCGGTTGGATTAATTTCAAGTTTGAACAAAATTGATCTCATTCAAAATCAGCGTCATGTAAATAAATGTTGAATCAAAGACATTTTTGATTTTTTGTTTTTTAGCATAGAATTCTTAGAAAACATCTCTTTTCCTTCTTTCCGTATTTTTTTTATTATTATTTTGATTTTTTTTTTTGCAGGAATCGGCTCAAAGCACGACTGACACAATCTGTTCGGAATTGGTTTATAGTCTGAATTCTTTGTGTCTTTGTATTTTCTCTTTTGTTTACCATTCTTTTTAGCCTTGCGGCATTTCAAATCTCATTATCATCACAGAAAGCTGGTATTTAAAACGGTAATGCACAGGCTTTTCAAAAAAAAAGAACTCTTGTTCTTGTTCTTGGAGAATGGAATTCAATTTAAGGAAGATCAATTTTAAACGCATTCATTTATTTATTCTGTTAACTTACACGCCGTAATTTAAGAGTTCAGCCTTTTTATCTTTTATTCAACACATTCGCAGAAAAATGGTGATGGTGCTGCCACTGATTTATTACAGAGTTCCTGAAATTAAATGCTGACAGACTCATTTATCTTTCGATTCTTCAAATGATATTTTCAGATGCTTCTTTGTCGGTGTGTCTCTTTTATTCCTTGGATTCTCGTCGAAGACTTTGCTCTATTTCTTCTCGATATCAATGAATCTTCCAGCGCATATTGTCCAGAAAATTGACGTCCATGCTGACGATGCCAATCTTTAAGTCGTTATTTCTCGCACGTTTCCCTCGGATCAGCTGACCTACAAGTTGACCTTGGTGCAGTTGTGGATTCGAGCATGAAATGGCTTGTTTCATTTAATCCTGTTAAAACTCAGCTTGTGTCTTTCAATAGTAGGCGTGTCCCTTTTCTTCTTGAGGTACTCATGGATGGCTCTGCTCGCAATGAAAAATTGACTTCTTGGTTTTTCCCTCATTAAATCTTTCTTTGATTAGATCTATTGCTTTTTCTGATTTTCAAAAATTGGTTTTCTCTAACGCTCTAAACACTTCCTCGTACCTGAGGCTACAAATCTATTATCAGACCATTTATAGTATACTGCTTTCATATTTGGGCTTCTGAATGTTAGCCCCACTTGAAGGTTCGTAATAAGGTGCCGAAAGGTATTCATAATTTGATTGACCCCTCAGCCCACCCTTTCTTCTCTGCGCGCACACGCACACATACACATACACACAGACGTGATGTTGTTAGTCTCATTTGAAGACTCATGACTAGATGCAGAAACTATCGATAAACTGTGTAATCTGATGTTTGTCAATGTTAATTGCAGTGTTGTTAAAGAGGAGTTCCGTTAATTTCCTTACGGGGTTACAAGTAATCACCTTCTAATTTGTCGACAGCTTTGTAAATCAAATTGACATTTACTTTAAAGAATAAATAGTCTTGATCCAACGCCCAAACAATCTTCGATGGGACACAAAAGGCCGAGTTGTCAAAACCTGTTTAACCTGACTTTTCAAAATGGCTGACGACAGTTTCCGAAATTGACTAAACGTTTGATTAATATTTTTCCGTCATCTCTTTCCAATTATCCTTTTCAAAGATGAAAGTTATAAATTGTAAAGAGAAAAAGATAATTGTAAGGAGATGACACAAGAAATATGAATAAAATCTCCGGTTAATATTAAAATGTAATAATAAAAAAAAAAACACTTTAAAATACACAGACACAGACACAAAAAACTGATCCAAAAAAAATATTTTTTACGGCATATCAACCCTTTTTGGGTTATTTAATGCCGAATTCAGTAGCTTTGGAAAAAATTTTTATGCTGCAATTTCTGTATATCTATTTGGAATTTCGGAATTCTATGCACTGTATGTGCTCTCTGCTTATCTCTGCATTTGTTTCCAGTCGTCCTGTACACACTTCACTTGCCACTATTATTTAACAATGCTGACTCAGGAGAGGTGTGGTTGGAGATTGCGCACCTCCTGCCACAAAAATGTCATGCGTAGGCACCCTTTCGTGGATATTCATAGTCTGTTAAAGACTGAAGCATACCCTTACAGGTTTCGCATAATTTTTATATGTAAAATTCTAATATTTTCCTTGCTTGCATGAATGTGAAACTCGGCATAACAATTTGTATAAAATCTTGAAAAAATAAATAGTTTTTTTTTTTATTTAAAAGCAGAAACATAAAAAGATAATTCAATTATAAAATGGTAAAAATTATAAAAACGTTCACGATAGGAATGTACGGATGCACGACTGAAAAAAAAACCCCAAGAAAACCAGCATCCTTACCTCCCTTTATTTCATTTTCAGACAGCCTTTTGACGTTCAGAGATTTTGGACTTCCGTATAATCAATGTTTAGAGACTTCAGTTTTGTTTACATTCTGTGAAGGAAGAATATCTCGCTTTGGGGGGGGGGCTAATTAAACTATTTTTGTACAAACAAGGTTTTTTTTAATTCAACATCTTAGGACTTTACTAATTATCTTTGAAATAGACTCAGAAAACTAATATTTATCTTTCAAAGGATTTTTTACAATGAATTTATTTAACTTCAAAATTTAGCAGAATTTGTTTGCTCGCCGTAAAAACATTTTCATAACTTTTTTTTCACGTGTAAAAATATTTTTTTTTTCCTTTTGGAAATTAACTTTAGTCTTTAATCTTTCAAATACAATCAAAAATTAGTCGGAAACCTACAAAAAGATTATGATAAATCGACTTTCAAAACTATGTCCCCCTATCTTTATTCCACCATTTTGCGCGTAACTAATATTCAGGAATTTAATAGATAAGCCAACAAACGAAAAAAGGGTACAAGATTTAAAAATATAACAAATCAATGCTATCAAAAGCAAGATAAGTTACTCGCCTATCTACCTGGATATGGTTTGTGTGTTTTAACAGAATCTGAAACTTTTATTCGGTTCGAAAAAGAACTAGTGTCGAGATGCTAAGTTAAACAGCAGGAATTCAAGATTACTGACTGAAACAAAAATGTAGTAGGCAAAACAAAAAAAAAAAATACAACTAAAAACAGACGGAACAAAAACTCGCTTCTCGCAGACACGTGGGTCGTAACAAGCACAATTTACTCGCCAGAATCACCTACACACAATCTGCAGAACGCTCCCTCTCCTTTCCAGTGTCCTGCCTTTATAGCGGCCGGGAACGACATATTTGCATAATCGCACGAGAGCAGACGTGATTCAATGATAATTACATTGGGTAAACGCTAATAAAAGCCCATGGACGCCATCTTGGAACTCTCTCTTTCGCTCAATCCAAAACAGACGTATCCGAGGTAAGCTCTATTTCTCATTTTAGTTACTGCTAATTCTGCTACACTGACGAAACCATGCTGTCTTCGGAGCGTCAAAAATGATTCAAATTTGAAAAAAAATAAACAAAACACTGATAAAAATGTACCCACTAGGTGCCAGGGAGTGTCATAGTGACATATATTAGGTGGATTTCTATCAGATTTTTTCCCGAATTTTTAACCATTTTAACGCTCGGAAGACAGCGTGGTTTCGTCAATCATTACGTTTGGAAATATTTGAGGGTTTGTATTATTATACACATAGATTCAAAAAAGTTGTACAATAAACAAAAATAAAAAAAACAAACAAACAAAAAACAAATACATAACAAATAAATGTTATAAAAGGCAAGATAAGTTACATTTCTACCTAACTGGATAATTTTTTTTAGTGTTTTTATTTAATGTAAAGTGTTTATTCGACTCGAAAAACATACAGTGCTTACCGATGTATTTGAAAAATGCAAATGGCGGCAGACTTTGAAACCCACTCAGTATCTGTTACTGTAACATCGGTTGATAGGTATTCAGTAGGGTTCTAACAGTATTTTGTACAGTTTTTTTAGTTTTAACTCATTTTCCCAAGTTTACGTATTCAACACAGAGTCCGTCGTCATTTGCATTTTTCAAATACATCGATAAACACTATGTTTTTCGAGCTGAATAAATACTTTACATTAAATAAAAACACTAAAAATTATCCAGTTACGTGGAAAAGTAACTTATCTTGCTTTTGATAACATTTATTTGTTATATATTTGTTTTTTTGACAACTTTTTCGAATCTGTGTATAGTAATACAAACCCAAATTTGAAATTCATAACGATATTTAAAAAAGTACCATCGTATATATTAATTATTATTTTATTAATTATTTTATTATTCGTAGAGTTCATTATTTATTTATTTATTTATTATTCCTTTAACTGTATGGTGGTTAGTGTAAAAAAAAAGCGTCACGAAACAGTTGATAAAATGTTTTTAACCTGCTAAAAAGAATGTAAAATAAATTCAGAAAAAAATTCAAACTTTTAATTAAATCCTACAACACATTTTTGTAATTTTTTATTTTATATTTTTTTATTTTATTACATTTTCACCCCAAACAAGGCATATTGCCACTTTGTTGTAGGGGGGGGGCTACTATCAGGGACATAGGCATCAGGGGTACTGTGTAGAGAGTTGGGCAGCAAGATGTCGGTTCACGTTGCACTTGAACTTCTGCATGTCAGTACAGTTGGGGAAGCAGGGACTCGGCAGGGAATTCCAAAGTCTAGCTGTCCTGGGGAAGAAACTACTCGAGTAGAAGGCTCTCTTACATCTCGGGATCTCTACTGTGAAGGGTGGGATTTAGCTACTTGTCGGGTTTGTCGGGGGTATTTATGTCAAGCGGGCACAAGTGCTTGCAGTTCGTCAGAGCATTCACCGTTAAAGTACTTGTAGAAATATTTTAATATTTGAAATATATCTGCACTAGTGACTTTGTTTGATTATATTAACCTTTTTTGTACCAATGTTCCTTAAATGGAACATAGTTTTCAACATACTATAGAAATTGTAATTTTGCTTTAAATTCAATTTTTATAAGTTATTTCTATTAAAGTAGCTTCATTTTACTCCAGATTTATGAAAACTTTTATAAATTATTCTTATAGTTATAATAAATGGAATTTAAAATAGAGCTACAATCACTGTTTTTCTGGATGAGAATTGGAAGGCCTGAAATAACCATAAAGCAACCCGAGAGAAGTTTTTGATCAAGAGGATATCCTTCAGCAGCAATCAAGGTTTGTATGTATGCTGTTAAAAATATAATACACCTAACAAAAAATTTGATATGAGAAAAATAAAAAAAATGTTCCATTTATAAAACATTGGGAGGTTACTGCTCCAAAGGTAGCAACATATATCTTGTATTGTATTACCTAATACTGTACGTTTTATAAGGTATGCACTAAATATTTTAAAAATTATAGATATAAATTTTATATTTCTGACAATATTCATCCTTTTTTTCATAGATGGATCCTCATAAATTTTATGGAAGAAAGACGACAAGAGTTTCTACACTTGCTGAAGCTCGTGATGTAATTGAGCAATCATCAGATCCTGCAGCCATTGTTGTGCTACCTCCTACTGCAGGAGATGCAGCAGATCAAGAAAGTGATATCGAGGAAATTCCCGAAGACCCGGAAGTTGAGTATGAGCCGGCTGGAGAAATTGAAATAGAAGAAAATACGGAAAGCGAGTTTGATCACGAAATCCTGCCATTTCAAAAAAAGGAAACAGAATAGTAAGATTGTGTGGAAGAAGAGTGCTATATTTAGCAAGCCAATGCAAGTTGGAAATGCCGTTATAGATCAGAAGCTTGAAAAACTTGAAGGAATGACACCTTATGAAATTTGGAAGCTAATATTTTCTACCGAAATGTTGCAACATATAGTTTTTCAAACTAACCTGTATGCTAATAGGGATAAAAACGTTGAAAAATTCATGATATTAGAACATGAAATGGAACAATTTTTAGGGATCATCTTGTTATCAGGATATCATCTTGTACCACAAGAGAAGCTGTATGGTCAACCCAGCCTGATTTTCGTGTAGAAATTGTAGCTAAAACTATGAGTATAGGTATCTTGAAATAAAAAAGTACTCACACTTTGCTGATAATCTGAAGCTTACTGCAGGTAATAAAATGAGTAAAATTTCACCATTATATGATATGATGAATGAAAATCTTGTGCAATTTGGTGTTTTTCACAAACTGCTCAGTATAGATGAGTCAATGGTTCCATATTATGGACGTCACAGTGCTAAAATGTTCATCAGAGGGAAGCCAATACGTTTCGGATATAAAATCTGGTGTATTTGCGGCAATGATGGCTTTCCTTATCATATGAAAGTCTACCAGGGAAAGGAGGATAACCCTGAAAACTTGCCCCTTGGTACTAGGGTAATCAACGGCATGGTAGATGTTATAATGTCGAATACGGATATCACTCGCCACGAATTGTACTTTGATAACTTTTTTACAAGCTACAACCTACTGTCTGAACTAGGTGATAAAAGTGTTAGAGCAACTGGAACAGTAAGAGAAACAAGAACATCTAATGCAACGAAAAAGCTCATCTGCAGCAAAATTCTCAAGAAAAAGGAAAGGGGAGCTTTTGATTATTGTTCTGATGGAAAAGTTTATGTTGCAAAATGGCATGACAACTCAATTGTAACAATCGCAAGCAATTGGGAAAACCATAAGCCTGTTCATAAGGTAAGACGTCGTGTCAAAGGGGGAAAAAAGCAGGTTCCGCAGTCGCATCTCGTACACTCTTACAATAAAGGAATGGGTGGTGTCGACCTAATGGATAGACTAGCTGAATCTTATCGACCTAGTATACGGGGTAAAAAGTGGTACTGGCCACTCTTCATCAATGTAATCCATTTGTCAGTGATAGCAGCATGGAGGCTTCACTGTAAAACCGATCAAAAATACTATCTCATTTGTAATTTCGCAGTCAAATCACACTGTGTTTGCTAAAGGCAGGACCACAAGGTGGAAGAATATCTATGTCGGCTGGAACATTGCCCGCCAATGTAAGATTTGATGGAATGGATCATACATTAGGGTCCACAACACAAGGGAGATGCAAAGTGTGCAGCAAAAATACTAAAAATATGTGCAGAAAGTGTAATATTCGGTTACATGCGGAGAGGGGAAAATTGTGTTTTGAAAAATATCATAAGAAACAATGAAAACATATAAAATAAACACTTCTTTTCTTATATTTTAGATCTAGTATATTATACATGGACTTTTATTTTATAGCTTTATAAGAGATAACTTATTTTACAAAGGAATAAATTGTCAGAATTTCAATGTCGTTCACCTGTAACCTCCCAATGTTCCTTAAATGGAACACACAATAAAATAAAAAATTGATATCGTATAAAGTTCAAATTTTATATATAAAGTCATTAAGCTATGGTGAACTCATATTTTAAAAATGAACGAAATCGTAAAGCAAATGCTATGGTCGGTCCAAAAAAGGTTAACATTATTTGTTGGAATTTAATTTGTTTCTATTTTTGTGAACTTATCGTTCGTTTTTCAGTTAAACTAATTTAACGTTTGTTTCGTTTAAAAAATATTCATGTTTTGATTGAAAGAGAAAATCGTTCGTATTGATTTAAAAAAAAATGATTGTTCGTTTTAATTAAAATATATTTATCGTTTGATTTGAAGTTGATTGTTTAATAATTGTTCATTACCTAAATTTCTATGTTTTGCAACATCTGATTGTCTTCTGCTTCGAACATGCGTAAATTTACATGCATATTTTTTTTTGTTTATATTGAATAATGTTTAGTTTTACTATAAATCGAATTATGTTGCTTTCTTTTCTGCTTTTTAAATGTAATTTATAAGTAAATAATGAACGTATTTATTTTTTTTAATTCACGAAACAACGAAACTACTTTTTTCACAGGAATCACCACTTATCAAGGTCCGGGGGCCACTCGAGGATAAGGGTTAATTGGCATACATTAGTCAATGTGATCATAGCGTAGTAAACACAAGTAGTGGAAGTTCTGTAAATTGGATTACCTAGGGGGACGGCTCATTAAGAACTTGTTTACGTTGGACTTGAAGACAATCAGATTGTAGCCAACTGAAAAGTAGGCAATCGTAAGAGAAGTCCACTGGCGTGCTGTTCTAAGAAAGGAGCTTTGTTTATGGAATCTACACGTAGGTTTGGGCACAGATAAAGAGTGTGGGTTTTAACGCATAAACACACAACTTTTTCGTTTTTATTTTATTTTTTTAAATATTGAATGAGTTTCAGTAAAAATCAGCGTCTTCCTTATCTTTTTAATACAATTTTTAAGTTTTCTAATGCTTTTTATAAAAGGTTTTGATTCATTATCGACAGTTTGACTGTTTTACAGATCTTGCTTGCTAGGACCTCAGCGATAACGTCATTTTTCAGCCGACCTTATATATATATATATATATATATATATATATATATATATATATATATATATATATATATATATATATATATATATATTACGAAGGCCATGTTTTAACTTGGAGTTGCGGTAAGGTAATAGCCAATCCAGACGTACCGACAACGTAGAAATCTAAGAATAAATTTCCTCGAGAATGTCCATTTGTCGACCATTATTTTAATTAAGTAAGAACACATTAATTTTAGCTTATCTTTGATAAGATAGTAATTTTTGGTCTCTCCCCTTGTAAGCGAATCTGTTTCACCAATAAAACCTTTTAAAACCGCTAACAAGTCTCCTTACGTTTTCGTGCATAAGTTTCATTCATCCCGAGTTAAACAGCCGATCACAGCTACTAGACGATGCAAGAAAAAAAGGCCACATGAAAAAAGGGACGATCAGAAGAAGAGACTTTTATTAATTGATTGTGTTTTTCGAGCGTTCGCCGGCGATAACTCACACATGCACAAGTACGCGTTTGTTATAAAACGCATGTGCTTCCCATGTTTAACGTTTGTTGGTTTTAACAACTTGTTTTGTTTCTGCAAAGTTAACACTATCCCATGTATTATAAAACGCATGTGCTTCCCATGTTCCCCCCGAAGACAGACCCCACAATCTGCAAGCACTACTCTTTCCTCTCTTTTATATTTTCGCATTTATTTATACTTAAAAAGCAGGTGTTAGGTTAACACTCAGAGTAACGTTTATACACGATACGAGGTTAAGGAGTAGAAGCAGGAGTTTATTGACTAAATCAATTTTCCAGGCTAAGCGCAGCGATTCGGGTCTCGCTTGTTAATGAGTAATCAAATCAAGCAGTAACTCAAACTCAATGTTGTAATCGCTGGCAGCCATGCTGCCTTCAATTAATTTGAGTAAAATAAGTATTTTTTTTTTACTCACGTTCACCTCTAACAAGGCATATCGCCACTTAGACGTAAACGGCTACTATTTGTGACCATGTATAGGAAAGACGAACAAAATGTTGGTTTACATTACATTTAAATTTCTGCATATCAGTACAACCAGTGAAGTAGGTAGCAGGAAGGGAATTCTAAAGTCTAGCTGTTCGAGGAAAGAAAATATTAGAATAGAAAGCTTTCTAGAATTTAGGGACCTCAACAGTGAAGGGTTGTGATTTTGTTGCTAAGGGAGTTTGTCGGGAGGGGGGAGGCAAGTGCAACGAGTTCATCAGAGCATATTCCATGAAAGTATTTGTAAAACAGGCACAGAGATGCAAGATTGCGGCGATGGGACAGGGGTTGGAGCTTAGTTGACAAAGTGGGATCTATTAGATTGAAAACTCTTTTTTTGGACCCTATCCAAGATGGAGAGGGTGGTGGTAGATGCACCAGCCCAGATGTGGCAACAATACTCCATGCATGGGCGAATGGTGGCCTTGTAGAGGTACAGAATACTTCAGGTGTGAATAGTTTTCTAGCTCGATAGAAGGAAGCAGCCTTTGCAGCGTCCTCAATGTATTTGTTCCAGTTCATATTGGCTGCAAATGTTAAGCCAAGGAGTTTTAAGGAAGAATTCTCAGGTAGGGTGTTATTTGTCATGGATATCGATGGTTTGAGAGGCTTCTTGTAATTGTTAAAGGAAAGAAGCTTAGTCTTAGCATTGAATGTTACTATCCATCTGCAGCCCTATTCCACTACAGTCTGGAGGTCATTTTTTAATGACTGTGCAATTGTCTTAGATTTATGTACATTCATGCATGTTATAGAGTGTTGTATCATCAACAAATATTCCAATCCTGTATTACATTTGGACTTTTTTTTTTAGTTGAATCAAAAAGACTCCCTAGCAATGTCGGCTTTAGATAGTGGTAAATGATCTGTTGAAGGATTAATTAGTTTCTTCATAGACAATATATATATATATATATATATATATATATATATATATATATATATATATATATATATAACGGAGACACTTTGCTTTGTGATGTTTTTCTTTTATTTTTCGATTTTCCGTATAATCTTTTTTTGTATCAAAATCAAAAATATTAAAAGTTCCATAATTGTTGATGTCACGAGCGCTTTCGATTCATCAGGTGTTTCAGTAAAAGTGCGAAGGAGCGAAAATGAGAATTAAAAGTGAAAACTAAAATATACAGTAAACGGCGATAAGTTAAAAAAATATAGAGTCGATGAAAAGTCGATTAAAAATATAGGTCGATTAAAAATTCAAGTATTAAAATCAGCAAGTTTGTGGACACCGTTAACAAAGTTCGTCCAATACGAACTACGCTAGACATTTTAGAACGTTACTGCTTTTCTTGAATGCGATATCATTTATAGTGGTTGAAGGGTTCTACTGTATAACACTTCAAGTATTTTAAATTTTTTAATATTATTTTTTTATAAATAATTTTACCAAGAATTCTTCATAAGATTTGTTTAAGTTATTATATATATATATATATATATATATATATATATATATATATATATATATATATATATATATATATATATATATATTCGAGCAAATATTATTAAATGCAACGGAAACACTTTCCTTTATGATGTTTTTTTTTTTCGATTTTCCGTATAATTTTTTTTGTATCAAAAGCAAAAATGTTAATAAAAGTTCCATAGTTGTTGCTGTCACGTGCGCTTTCGATTCGCCCACGAATCATCAAGTGTTGAAGTGAAAGTCTGAAGTAGCGAAAATGAGAATTAAACGTGAAAACTAAAATATACAGTAAACGAATAAACGAGTAAATGCTCTGTGGGAGAATGTAACTCCGAAAATAATACATACATTGGGCATACAACGACAACATTGTCCCGGCGAATAACCATGCATCTAAATGATACTAGTTCTATATATAAACATTTGATAAAAGAACATAACTATCCCCCCTCCGATCTTAGAAAGATCCTCGTTGACAACATAAAAATTATACAACATGAAAAAAATATTAAAAAATTAAAAATTCTTGAAGCGTCATATATTAGAACACTTTCAATAAATGATATCGCATTTAAGAAAAATAGTAACGTTCTAAAATGTCTTGCTTAGTTCGTATTGGACGGACTTTGTTAACGGTGTCCATGAACTTGCTGATTTTAATACTTGAATTTTAATCGACCTATATTTTTAATCGACTTTTCATCGACTCTATATATTTTAACTTATCATCACCTATCGCCGTTTACTGTATATTTTAGTTTTCACTTTTAATTCTTATTTTCATTCCTTCGCACTTTTACTTCAACACTTGAAGATGATTTGTGGACGAATCGAAAGCGTTCGTGACAGCAACAATTATGGAACTTTTATTAATATTTTTGATTTTGATAGAAAAAGATTATACGGAAAATCGAAAAATAAAAAAAATAAAAAAGAATCATAAAGCAAAGTGTCTTCGTTACATTTAATGTTTGCTTGAATATATATATATATATATATATATATATATATATATATGTGTGTGTGTGTGTGTAATTAATTATCATTCTGAAACCAGAATATGTATTTAATTCACACTCATAATTATTTATTCATTTTTTTAAAGTAGTTCTTACACATGTTTCGTTGAATAGCAGAATGCTACTAAACAATTCCTTAGAGACAATGTTCCTAAAAAAAAGATTAAAACGCTAAAACAATAACATCTATATCTAATTTACATAAAATTTTGATGTGAATTTTTGGCCCAATCTAAAGACGCTCTCATCACACAAAGATCGCCTCTACCAACGCTAGGGAACACGTTTGTGAATACAAACTGCTCAACTAATCTGTGTTTCTACTGTACTTCTTGTGTGACGAACGTCTACAAACATTTTCCTTCCTCTAATCCTCTCATTTCAAGAATCATCCCCATAAATAACAGTGAATATTTTCAACTACTTCTGCTGAATGGTGACTTTGGCCAAACTCATAAATCAGTGCATGCCTTAAAACTCCGTATACACTCCCATCTTTGAAAGGTTGGAGCTCATGATAATATAAGAACAAAACATACGAGTTTATGTTTCGGAATTTTTTAGAACAAGAGTATGATATATATATATATATATATATATATATATATATATATATATATATATATATATAGAGAGAGAGAGAGAGAGAGAGAGAGAGAGAGACACACACACACGTATACACACACATATATATGCACACACACATATATACACACACACACACACACATATATATACACACACACATATATACACACACACATACACACACACACATATACACACACACACACATATATACACACACACACACACATATATATATATAATGCTACTTCCGTTGATTAAATAAATAAATAAAAAGTTTCCATTCGAAATTCCATGCAGATTCCCGAATTTGACAGAAATATTTCCGAGTTCGACAAGATACACCCGAAGAAGGTTACTGGTTACATTGACCGAAACATAATGAAAAAACAAAACAAAAAAAAACACTCAACGGTAGCCAAAAAAATCCAATTAATAACGAAATATGATTAAAATTTATGTTTGGATATTTAAGAACTATATCAATACTAGCTAAAATACTTATCTATGCAGGATGCTCAGCTTTTCTTTTAGAACTTAAAAGCATTTATTACAAGGTGGAACGATAAAATTATCGCCATAGAAAAGATGGCATGATTGTGTTTCCGTTTGAGAAAAACCGGTTTTCTTTTTGTATTGCAGACCATCTACTAGTTCGCCAGTTGGGTACAAATCCAAAGAGCGATAGGAACCTTCTATCATGTCTGAAAGTTACACAATGTTCAATGAGCGAGATCGGTGATGCGCCACTGTACAACTCATGCTCTCTATCGATCCAAGTTATTACAACAGGACCATTGCCAGCACCTTCAAAATGCAAATCCGGATAGTTCAACACTTGAAGGCACAGCTCAATGAAATTTTTGGCCACGGCTATGGTCTTTGGTGTAGTTTCAAGAGGGCCACATCATCATCTTGCCACTTCACATCTTTGAAGCCGGCTTGAAAGTCAACACCAAAGTGTACCTGGACACGTTGAAGAGCCTCGTGATCCCCTGGTGCAATCGGGTGGCCACTGGCAGGATTTGGATGTGGCAGCAAGTCCAAAGAGACGCAGGCTTGACTTCAGAAGGAGTGCTACGACTTTGTACCCTTCTCTCACTGACCCCCTCTCCTCCCCCGATCTGAACTCGCTGTACTGCTTCGCTTGGTCATACGTCAAGAACATCACCAACATGACCTCCCACAAAACCAAAGTCAGCCTGATCATTGCCATCCGCCGAGTATTCACTGAGCTCCCACTGGTGCTTGTGGAAAAGGCATGCTCCCAGTTCTGGACCCGTATTGAGGCGGTGACTGAGGCAGAAGACGGCTACATTGAGTAGATGTCAGCTCTACTACATAATCAAATTACTTGAATTTATATTTTTAATAAAAGTTTAAAAATAAAGCTATAGTGTTGTGCAACAAATTTATCCATCCTGTAGATATTTTTCATTCAGTTTTATTACAATTCTAGACTTTTTAGCCTGTTATAACTCGGCAAAATGTATAACCCGTTGACTTCTAATGTGGGCTTTATGCCGAATTGAAAGTTGAATATCGTCAAATTTGTGCTCGTTTTTGCATTAAATACGAATCCTTATTAATCCCTAATTATGCGGTGAACATATAACATCCTATTTAGTTCGATGCATCTTATAACAAAAGTTCATACAAAGTTTTAGTTAGATCGGCCAGTAGTTTCCGAGAAAACTTCTAGAGTAAATATGATCTTGTGGAGACTCATTTCATACAATCCCTAATTGTGCACCGAAAGAATACCATAATAGTTAGTTCGACACACATTATCATAACAAAAGTCCATACAAAATTTCAGCCTAATCGGCCCAGTAGTTTTCAAGAAAAAATGGGACGCACGGACAGACAGACAGATTAAGAGAACTACAATATAGAGTGGCTGAAGTACCTGTCTATGCCGGTTTTCTCAGGTTTTCTTTTCGAGGTTAAGAAAAATAATTTTCATTCAGGTTTATCAAAAAAAAAAAAACCCCAAATATTTAGCTTTATGATGATGGTCGATATCGTCTAGGTAATAACTGGAACACTACTACTACTACTACTACAATATATATATATATATATATATATATATATATATATATATATATATATAAATAATTGTTTAGTGTAAGATTCTTCGCTAAAACCTTACATAAAATGCTGAAACTGAAGACTAACGCTTTATTCACAAATGATCAAACGAAAATAGCTTGTCTTTGTAATCTACTAAAAAGAAAAAAAAAAAAAAATCTGTTTTACCTTGCGACATTTCCTTAGATTTACTTTTGGCAGGCTCCTAACTCTTGTTTGCCTCATTTTATCCTTTGGTCCTAACATAGCGACGTTTCTGACAAAGGAGTAATAATTGCTACTTTCTGGATTGGAATATAGCCATCTCATTTATTGTTGGCTGCTTTTGATTTGAAGTAGTACATATTTTTTAAAGTTCTTTACATCAAATGGCTTCGTGTCTTGTTGGAGCGATTTCCATAAAAAATAGGTCATTTATAATATCTAGGTTTTTGAGGTAATTTAGTAATTTTCATCGGTGTATATTTCATTTTATGTATAGGTTGTTTATATTTTTCTGAATATATTTTAAAATCCTTGTTCAACAAGCCACGCAATAGAACGCATATGAGTGCATATGAAAATATCAGTAGCAGCCGACGCATGGATGGCAAGCGATTGTATTAGCAGCAGGAGCAGCGTTTGAATGCGTATGCAAATTGGCAAGTGTGCTCAGGCTTGCGTCTGAAGAAAAAGAGAAAAAGGACACCATGTGATCGGGGAGAAACAAAGTGGGCGTCGCAGGAGATAGACGTGTAAAATGAAGGGAGAAGAAAAGTATGGTCGAAAAAGATGGACGTATAAAAAAAATGGCTGTCTACAGCCGGTGTGTAGTGGAGCAGAAGGGATAGACTTTTTTTAAGACGGGGAGAAAGAAAAACGTTGATAAACGGCTGGAGTTAAAAAAAAAGAAAAATGATGATTGGGATTTTTATTTATTTATTTCCTTTGTTTGTTTGTAACGTTACGTTACAGCCATAGACGATTTTATTTTTTCTTTGTTTGTTTTCAACGTTACGTTACAGCCATAGACGATTTTATTTTTTCTTTGTTTGTTTGTAACGTTACGTTACAGCCATAGACGATTTTCTTTTTTCTTTTGTTTGTTTGTAACGTTACGTTACAGCCATAGACGATTTTCTTTTTTCTTTTGTTTGTTTGTAACGTTACGTTACAGCCATAGACGATTTTCTTTTTTCTTTTGTTTGTTTTTAACGTTACGTTACAGCCATAGACGATTTTCTTTTTTCTTTGTTTGTTTGTAACGTTACGTTACAGCCATAGACGATTTTATTTTTTCTTTTGTTTGTTTGTAACGTTACGTTACAGCCATAGATGATTTTATTATTTCTTTTGTTTGTTTGTAACGTTACGTTACAGCCATAGATAATTTTATTTTTTCTTTTGTTTGTTTGTAACGTTACGTTACAGCCATAGATGATTTTATTTTTTCTTTGTTTGTTTGTAACGTTACGTTACAGCCATAGATGATTTTATTATTTCTTTTGTTTGTTTGTAACGTTACGTTATAGCCATAGATGATTTTATTTTTTCTTTTGTTTGTTTGTAACGTTACGTTACAGCCATAGACGATTTTATTTTTTCTTTGTTTGTTTGTAACGTTACGTTACAGCCATAGATGATTTTATTATTTCTTTGTTTGTTTGTAACGTTACGTTACAGCCATAGATGATTTTATTATTTTTGTTTGTTTGTAACGTTACGTTACAGCCATAGATGATTTTATTTTTTCTTTTGTTTTTTTGTAACGTTACGTTACAGCCATAGATGAT
The DNA here is from genome assembly GCF_053919585.1 of Euprymna scolopes. Lineage (NCBI taxonomy): Eukaryota > Metazoa > Mollusca > Cephalopoda > Sepiida > Sepiolidae > Euprymna > Euprymna scolopes. The sequence goes on along the minus strand of NC_136508.1, from coordinate 38,785,097 downwards.
TTTATTTTTTCTTTTGTTTTTTTGTAACGTTACGTTACAGCCATAGATGATTTTATTTTTTCTTTTGTTTGTTTGTAACGTTACGTTACAGCCATAGACGATTTTATTTTTTCTTTTGTTTGTTTGTAACGTTACGTTACAGCCATAGACGATTTTATTTTTTCTTTTGTTTGTTTTTAACGTTACGTTACAGCCATAGACGATTTTATTTTTTCTTTTGTTTGTTTGTAACGTTACGTTACAGCCATAGACGATTTTATTTTTTCTTTTGTTTGTTTTTAACGTTACGTTACAGCCATAGACGATTTTCTTTTTTCTTTTGTTTGTTTGTAACGTTACGTTACAGCCATAGACGATTTTATTTTTCCTTCTTTCTTTGTAACGTTACGTTACAGCCATAGATGATTTTATTATTTCTTCAATGATCTTTTTAAAGGGATTCATTTGAAAATAACTTGGAATTTAGTGATAAGGTTAGGTCGGAATCTATCGTCTAATAGTTATCGTTAGTTGATTTTTAATCTTGAAGTTATTTTAGCTCTTTATATCACGTGGCTTCCTGCCTTGTTTGGAGAAATTTCCATTAAAAATAAGTATCTAAGGAAACAGTCCTGCGGCAATGTATTCCACAGATGGTAAGTTTTTTGGAAATAAAATTTATTCATGAAAACTCCGTTTGGTTTTAGGTTTTCCTGCTTTCCAGCTGACTACAATATGGTTGTCGTAAAGTCCAACATAAACAAGTTCTTGATAAGCCGTTCCACTTAATTGACAGATTTACCAAATTTCCATTACTAACAATTACTATACTGTCCAATTGACTTCTGTACACTCTTAACCCTTATCCTCGAGTGGTCTCTGAACCTTGATAAGTGGTTATGCCTTTGTAAAAAAGAAAAGAAAAAAGGTAAACTAAGGAATTAAAGGAAAATGTCTTTTGCAATGTTGGTGAAAGGTCGAGTTCTTATGAATGTTTAATATATAAGAACTAGAGATTGGAGCACAGTCGAGCACCTATCATGGAAATAACGATAGCGTAGAGAAGGACTAGCAACGTCTTGTCTACTGCTTTTGACAATGTGCCCCTTGAAAGAGCCGATTATCCTTGCCTTCTGGCCATAAGCCACATATCGCTGCAGATAATGCAGGTTCGAATTTAATTTTTTTGTCTGGAAATATTTTTAGTGAATTAATTTTTCAATATAAATTAATTTTAATGAAAGCTATCATAAGAAATCGCTAAGGAAAACAAAATTTATTACGAAAATTGTTGACAATGACAAATTAATCAAACTTTATTCTCTGAGGAGAACTGGATCGAGGAAGAGGCTTAGCAAGTAATCTTCGATATTGATGGAAATGTTTTTGTTTTATATATATATATATATTTGTAGTCATCGACATACAGCCCTGTTTCGTTGTATCACAACTCATCAGTGCCGCTAGACTAGCATCTCTCCCAAGTCAAAGATTGAACCTAGAACCGTCGTGTTGACAGTCGGCAGTTCTCCCACTCGACCATGGAAGCGACGCCCGTAAATAACCCGTCGGAATGTCTATTTAAATATATCGTATAAAATAAAAAAAATTCCTTATATATATATATATATATATATATATATATATATATATATATATAAACCCGACTTTGCTTGGACCCGATGTACTGTTCATACCTTTATGTACATATGTGCATATATATTAAAAGGTTTGATTCATGTCCAGGTAACCTACATCTTAAATTTAAAGTGTTTCGACCCAAAATTGGGGGAGGAGTTTGGTAAAGTTTGCAAAGGTCAACTCTTTCAACTTTGACATTCTGGCAGCCAAATTTTCGCTCCAAAACTGATTAAAAAGCTTACTGCATGTCTGAATACCCTTTATATAAAATTTCAAATGTTTAGACCCAAAATTGGCTGAATAATTTACTAGAGACCACAAAGGTAAAATCTTTTGAACTTTGACCCCTTGGCGGCCAAAAACCAAATAAAAAGCTTGCCCTATGTCTGAATATACTTTGTGTAAAATTTAAAATATTTAGACCAAAAATTGGCTGAGTTCAAAATTTTAAAAGCTTTGACCCCACTTTTGACCCCTTAACATTTATTGTTTTGAGCTCAAATAAAATTAAAAAGTTTGATCCATGTTCAAGTAACCTACATCTAAAATGTCAAGTTCGGTAGAGTTTTCAAAGGTCAAATCGTTGAACTTTGACCCCTTGACACCCACATTTCAGGCCGAAAACCGATTAAAAAGATTTTCCCAAATCTCAATACACCTTATGTCAAATCTCGAATCTGTAGACTGAAAATTGACAGAGTAGTTTTGTAGGGAAATGTACACACACAAGTAATTTCACTTTATATATATATATATATATATATATATATATATATATATATATATATATATATATAATGAGAGAAAAAGAGACAGACAGACAGACGGATGGATGTGCGAGAGAAAAAGAAAGATGGGGATGGAGCGAGAGAAAAGAAGAAGAAAGCAATGATGGAGAGAGAGAGAGAGAGGAGAAGGGCGAAAGAGAAAGAACGAAGAGAAAGGTGGAGGAGAGAGAGAGAGAGAGAGAGAGAGAGAGAGAGAGAGAGAGAGAGAGAGATAAAGATGCGAGAGAAAGGGGGAGGAAAAAAGAGAATGAGAGAAAATGGATAAAGAAGAGCGCGATGACGGAAGGTGAAAGAGGAGGAGAAGAAAGAAAGAAAGAAATAGAAGAGAGAGAGAGAGAGAGAGAGAGAGAGAGAGAGAGAGAGAGAGAGAGAGAGAGAGAGAAAATGGCGAAGAAAAAAAAGAAAAGTGTAACAGAGAATTATTATCTCCTCTAGAGAAATCATTCCAGATTGTCAGAGTGATTATTTTTGAACATGACTTAAATAATGGAAAGCGAAAAGAACGGAACAAAGAAAAAGCAATTGTTTAGCAAAGTCCTCATAACAATATAATGTCTAGAGGACAAGACTTGAAGCTAACGACGATTTGAAATGATAGATGGGCGAAGGAGCGAGAGGAAAAAGACACTAACGTTATGAATTATGGAAGAAAACTAAAAATGCAAAATGGCCGACCGAAATAAATATAACATCATTTATATAGAAACAAAAATTGATATTCTCAAGAAAAGACCAGTCTGAAGGCTTGTCGATGAGAATGCTATTTCAAAATTAAGCGTGACAAAGGTACAACACTGCTTCTTCAAACCTAAGTGTGACAGACCAACAAAAATATATAAAAAAATAACCTTCAAGCTTAAAACTTAAGCAAGACAAATCGACAAAAATTCTATTTCGAACTTAAATATGACTGACCATCGGAAATGCAATTTTAAACTTATATATTACAGACCATCAAAAATACTATTTCAAAACTAAATATGACAGACTATCAAAAATGCTATTCCAAACCTAAATATTACAGACCAACGAAAACATTATTTCAAACCTAAATATGACAGACCATCGAAAATGCTGTTTGAGACCTAAATATGACAGACCATCGAAAATGCTTTTTGAGACCTCAATATGACAGACCATCGAAAATGCTGTTTCAAACTTAAATATGACAGACCATCGAAAATACAATTTCAAACATATATATGATAGAAAATCGAAAATGATATTTTAAACATAAACATAACAGTATAAACAAGTTTTTGTTCAGCTGTCCTCTTAAATATTCAAATTATGGTCAATCACCACCTTTATTAATAGTCATCACGGTGTTGTGTCACTGGAAATTTTTTTATCTCTTATCTTTGAGTAGCCTTTGGGCTTGATAAGTGGTGACTCCATGATAATAAAAAAATGTTGTTGTGCTATGAAACAGACTGGATTCGAACTTGGCACACTCATTTCATTAATTCAGATTGTCATTCACTTCATTACTGCTAAGTTTTTCAAAAAGATTACACAGGATGAAACCTGGACCTAGTACTATAATCCAAAGATAAAAGTCAACGCAGTAGAAAGACTTGGACTTGCCATTTCCAAAGAAGGCAAGAGTGCAGCTCTCTGCTGGCCAGGTCATGCTCACAGTCTTCTAAGACCAAAACAGAGTAGTGATTACAGATATCCCAGCAAAGAGTACCACAATTACAAATTATAAGGATTTTTTTATGGAAATCGCTCCAGACAAAGTATGAAGCCACTTGACAAACAGCAAAATCCCACCACTTCACTGTTGAAATCTATAGATTCCAGAAAAGCTTCTACTCTAATAGCCCACCCCCGTTGGATTTTTGGAATTCCCTCCCGTTTCCTGCTTCCCTGACTATACTAACCTGCAAAAGTTTAAATGTAATATCAAGAGACATGTCGCTATTTTTTTTTTACTTGGGAGTCACCATTTATCAAGGTCTGAAAGCCACTCGAGCATAGAGGTTAATGGATGTAAGGTGGTAGTTCAGTAATCATTAATGGTGCAGACTGGGTAGAATTTGGATTATTTAAGGTGACGGCTCAACAAGAAGTTGTTTACATTGGACTTGAAGGTATATATATATATTGTAATCGGCTGGGAAGCAGACCAATGGAACAGTTCCACACGTGGGCAGTTCTATGAAAGACACTTTGTTCATGGAAGCTGTGTTTAGATTTCGGCACGGATAAAGAGTTGATAGTGGTTGTTGCTAGTCGAGTGATTACAGATATCCCAGCAAAGAGTACCTCAATTACAAATTATAAGGATTTTTTTATGGAAATCGCTCCAGACAAGGCATGAAGCCACTTGACAAGCAGGAAAATCCCACCTCTTCATTGTTGAAGTCCATAAATGATGGAAACCCTTCTACTCTAATAGTTTTTTTATTATTATTCTTGGACTATTAGACTTTGGAATTCTCTCCCCGTTTCTTGTTTCACTGACTGTATTAATCTACAGAAGTTTAAATATAATATTAGGGGGGACATCTCGCTGCTCAACTCCCCACAGTTCCCTGTTAGACACGATCCCAAATAGCAGCACCTTATGTTTAAAGTGGCAATATACCTTGTTTGGAGTGAAGAAAAAAGTATACAAAACAAGTGAATCATGCGTGGTCCCTCGTGAGTGCACAGTGAATGAGGCATAAAAAAAATGACTAAGTTCAGCATTTGCCCCCCCCCCACACTCATCCCCCAAAAGTCCCCAATGGAAAATGAACAAACAGCACAGTTTTAGGCCTTAATATATATAAATTTGAGTTCTGCACCATGCAAAAAAAAAAAAAAAAAAAGAAATGACTAAGTCCATCCATTTAACCCCAAAAGTCCCAAAGACCTTAAATTTGAGTTCAGCACCATGCAAAACTGCTAAATAGACATACACAGAAAATTTTGGACAAATATGGTAAAGTAGTCCCAAAAATGAAGTGTTTGTATTAGTCCTAACAGAGCCCCTGGGGCACACCCAAGAGTTATCGCGCAGTATAGACAAACAAAAATTATATAGAAATTAGTTACAACTTTTCAGAAAGCTTAATAAAAATCCAATGCATCAAATTTTTTTTTATAAGCACAAAAATGTAAATTTAGCCATTTTAACCCGAAAGGCACACTTAGGAGAGGGGGGGGGGAGCAACCGGAGTTTTCCCGGAAAATTTGTTCTGCTACATTTTACTCATATTATGTTTAATGTTTGTGCAAAATTAAAAAAAAATTCCAGCACATAGTACGCACAGACGAATACATGAGTGTAAATTTACAGGTTCACTTTCTTTTGTCGGGAGACCAAAAAGTGCTGTTGTTATTGGATAACAGTTGACCTTTTTTTTTATTTTTAAATAAATTCACCCTAAAAAAAGTGTGACACACCAACGACCGACGGACAATCCTTTCATAAAGTTACATAGTCGCATTTATAAACATTTGTAAATAAAATTGTTTTTTTAATTTTTTTTATTTTGTTTTTTCATCTCAAATTTTCTTTGAGCAGAATGATGAAAAATCTAAATGCCAAAAGAAAGGCTTCTATTCTTAAAGTACTTTTTCCTGCAATTAAGTATTTTGCCCAGAGATATTGCAACATATAATAGGGATTCATTAGCAAAGAGTAACATCAATGCAGATATTCTAATATTGTACGTGTGTGTATATGTGTTTGTATGTGTGTGTGTGTATATGTGTATGTATGTGTTTGTATATGTGTATGCATATGGGTGTATTATGTATATGTGTGTGTATCCGTATGCATATGTGTACGTGTGTGTATTTGTTTGTATGAGTGTGTATGTGTGTGTATATGTGTATGTATGTGTTTGTATATGTGTATGCATATGGGTGTATTGTGTGTGTATGTGTGTGTATCCGTATGCATGTGTGTATATATGTGTATGTGCATGTATGCGTATGGGTGTATGTGTATGCATCTTTGTATGTGTATGTCTGTATGTATGCCTGTGTGAATGGCATCAAATCAGAAATTCTAACATTGTGTGTGTGCATGTTTGTATGTGAGTGTATGTGGGTATGTATGTGTGTGCATGGGTGTTTGTATATGTGTGTGTATCCGTATGCATGTGTGTATATATGTGTACGTGTGTGTATTTGTTTGTATGAGTGTGTATATGTGTTTGTATGAGTGTGTATATGTGTTTGTATGTGTGTGTGTATATGTGTATGTATGTGTTTGTATATGTGTATGCATATGGGCGTATTGTGTGTATGTGTGTGTATCCGTATGCATGTGTGTATATGTGTATGTATGTGTTTGTATATGTGTATGCATATGGGTGTATTATGTATATGTGTGTGTATCCGTATGCATGTGTGTATATATGTGTACGTGTGTGTATTTGTTTGTATGAGTGTGTGTATATGTGTATGTATGTGTTTGTATATGTGTATGCATATGGGCGTATTGTGTGTATGTGTGTGTATCCGTATGCATGTGTGTATATGTGTATGTATGTGTTTGTATATGTGTATGCATATGGGTGTATTGTGTGTGTATGTGTGTGTATCCGTATGCATGTGTGTATATATGTGTATGTGCATGTGTATGCATCTTTGTGTGTGTATGTCTGTGTATGTATGCCTGTGTGAATGGCATCAATTCAGAAATTCTAACATTGTGTGTGTGCATGTGTGTATGTGAGTGTGTGTGGGTATGTATGTGTGTGCATGGGTGTTTGTATATGTGTATATATGTGTATGCATGTGTGTGTATGTTTAATTGTGTATATGTGCGTGTATGTATATTGTGTGTGTATATGTGTAATTATGTGTATGTGTGCATGCATATACATCTGTTTGTATGTATGTCCGCATATGTGTGTATATGCGTGTGTATTGTGGGAGAGGGGTAAGCCAATTTCTCCCAATAACGAGAAACGTAATTATTAAAAGTATCTTCAGAAATCGGCCATCTTTGAATGGTAATACAAGTTCGCTTGTCATTGATCTCCATCTTAAAATGGGGGGGGGGAAAGAAAACTCGAAGCTGCAGACATAAAAATGGCCATCTTTATAGTGACACGAAATTGAAATCAATTGGGAGAGAAAAAAAAACCTGTTATCTTTCCGAAAGGCAAATAAGAGACAAAATATTTATTGTGAAGAAGTGGGGGGGGGGGATCTCCAAAAGCAACAGAAAAATCAACTTTCTTTCTAAGGAAAATTCCTGCCCTTGAGGAAAATAAAAACCGTTCCATTTTGCAATATACATTTCAGACAGTTTTTAGAACTTTGTGCAAATCAATTAATCATTTCTTTTTAATATTCAATACAGATTTCATGTCTCTTTTTAAGATATATTTTTTGAAAGCTTGTTTTGCGAAAGAAGCTTCCTTTATAGCAAAATGAATTCCTGCCGTAATAGCAGACCATGGTGGTTAGTGGTGATATTAAGTTTAGAGTCCTATTTGAGTCAATTCAGAAATACAGAGAAACTGTAATACAATGTTTACGTTATTCAATCAAAACACTTGTTGCCATGGTGTCAATGATAACGTAAATATTGTTTTTTCACACTAATAGACAGGTTTTGTGGTGCTGTTTCAGAAAATTCAGAAATATATAAAACTTTTTATGTTACTTGTTGGTCGACATTGATACATCTTACATTAGCATATTATTATTACTTTATTCAATTAAAACACTTGCTGCTATGGTGACAATGATAAAGTGTTGTTTTCTTATAATAGACGACAGATTTTGTAATACTATTCAGAAATACAGAGAAACTAGTATTTTGAGTGGAAGGCCCGTTATATGTTTGGTCAATGTTTGTACAGGGTGGAATGATAAATTTGTCGTCCTAAAGAAAGCAACACTACAATTTTATTTTAAAACTTTTATTGAAAAAAATCAATTCAAGTAACTTGATTATGTCGTAGAGCTGACATCTATTCAATGTAGCCGCCTTCAGCCTCAATCACCGCCTCGATATGGGTGCGGAACTGGGAGCATACCTTTTCTACAAGGGCCAGCGGGACCTTGGCGAATACTCGGCGGATGGCAGCGATCAGGCTGGCTTTAGTGTTGTGGGAGGTCATGTTGGTGATGTTCTTGTGGTATGATCAAACAGAATAGTCCAGCGGGTTCAGGTCGGGGGAGGAAGGAGGCCAGTGAGAGAAGGGTACAAAGTCATAGCACTTGTGAAGCCAAGCCTGGGTCTCTTTGGACTTGTGGGCCGGTGCCGAGTCCTGCTGCCACACCCAAGGTCGCACCAGCAGATCACCACACTCTTTCACACATCTAGGTACACATTGGTGTTTACTTTCAAGCCGATTTCGAAGATGTGAAGTGGCATGATATGGTTAAACCACACCAAAGACCATAACAGTAGCCAGAAACATTGTTTTCATCACCCTGGGCACGTTCCTGTTATTTATGGCAATCCAGCTATGCATTTAGAGAGTGCTGGCAATGATTCAGTTATCATAACTTGGATCGTTCTATAAGCCATGACTGAGTAGAAGCACCACCACCGAGAGAGTAGGCCAGTGAACATGACAGCGTGATGTCATTTCCTGATCAACTTGTAGGTATAGAAAGCTTCCGGTTGAACCACATAGCAATAAAACTATTTTTCGTTGCCTTAGATTGTACACGTTTTTATTCTCCTAAAGAGAAAAAACAATTTTCCATTTGGATAATTATATATTTGCAATCATTATAATAATTGCACATTGGGATAATTTTAATCTAACAAAATATAACAGTAAGTGAACTTGTTTTTGAATTTTTATATCTATCGAAGGAAGTCGAATATTTCATTTTATTTATTTTTTTTAAACTGCAAAACAATTTTTATATGAGAATATTTTTCAATCCGTTCTTTTAATAATAAATAAAACTTTTCATTGGGTATTTCCAAATATTTTAAAGTTAGAAGTATTTTTCACGATAGTTTTTTTTTTAACTAAAATAATTGTTGACTCCAATATTTTAGCACTGGGCGTAATTTATTTTTTTTTTAATGTTTTTCTTTGTTTGTTTTATAACATTTTATCTGTAAATAACTTGCATGACTGAAATGGGAAATAAAATAGAAAATTTTCTATTCTCTCGAACATATTCACTGTATTCTTTAATTTCTTTATTCTCTCGAACACTATTCATACGAACACAAATTCATCTTAAAAATTCATTAACTAATCAGTTTTAATTAAAGTTTTGATATCAACTAAAAATAAAGAGTACATTAAATTTTAATTAACATATTGTGTTATCTTAAAAATAAATATTGTTTGGTATTTGTGTCATGTATTTAGCGTGCTGAAATAATAACGTTATTTAAAAAGCCATTCTTAATAGGGAGAGGCTTTCTAACTATTCTGCACTTTAACCTAAAACAATTTGATGAAAAAAAAAAAGATACCATAAAAGTTAACTTGAAAATCCTATCTAAAATATAGTATGTTGCGTACACTGCATAAACACCATTATTATTATTATTATTATTATTATTATTATTATTATTATTATTATTATTATTATTATTATTATAACAACAATAATAAAAAAAAAGGTACTTCATGGGGAACGTGGACCCTGCTTAAACGGGTTTTAATTTAATGGTTGCTCCCTAAAAAGCGCACACGCAACAGGTTTTCATTGGTTTATTTAATCACAAAAACTTTTTTGAAGGTACTATTTGAGGCAAAAAAAAAAAAAGGCCAAAAGCATTATTTAAATATGTATGTAAAAATAAATGTAATAAAAATATTTAGCGTGGGAAATATAATAATAAAAATAAACTAAAACGAAATGAAAAAAAAAAAAGTACGAAATAAAAGTATGAATTCATTGAACTTCATTTCCGTATTCATGTATTCTGCACTGATATGAAAATGAAGACTATAACGGAGTATAGGATTCCTAATCATGTAACTGATGCAAATACGCTACACATTTTGATGAAAAACATGGGGAAAAATGAATGCAAAAGAACAAAAAACAAAACTTTAAATGTAATTTCTGTATTAAAAGTAATAGTTATTTTAATATTTCAACATATAATCTTGTGGGGGAAAATCTAGCTTCCCAATAAGGGGCACTCTGAATATAAACAAAAATAAAAATTGTCTCAGTCATGAAGGATTTCTCCTCAACCGATCGAGGACAGAAATGGTGAATTGTAGCATCAGAACAGATACTACACTGTGATCTTGTCCCGAAGGCCAAGAATTGTTTGTTTTATATTTCTTTAATTGTTTGTTCCTTAAGTTCATGATTCAGTTTTATCATTATCAGATTGTATATTGCTTAAAAATTACGTAATTTTACATAGATAATACTAGCAAAAGTACCCGTTGTTGACTGGGTTCAAAAACAGCATACAGAAAATGGACTCTCATTTATAAAAGTATGATAGGTTATGAAAAGGAAGGGTTGTAAAGAGATAGCTTCGAATTTGGAGGTATCAAAACCAAAGCAAAATACGATGAAAGTAAAAATAAAATAGATGAACCCCATAATTTATTATACCATACCTGTTCACACTGAAACACTTATCACAATATTCTGTGAATATATATATTAAAAAACCTTGTTAAACTTTGTGACATATTTCCATTCTATGGAGGTCAGGAGCAAACGTACACCCCATAATTTTATTATACCATATTTCTTCAAACTGAAACATAATTATCAAAGTATACTTACGCAGATAGATATGAAAAATCTTTATTAAAGTTTGTGCCTATTTCCATTCTATGGAGGCCAGGTGCGAACGCAGACCCCACAATTTTATTATACCATCCCTATTTAAGTTAAACCATACTTATCAAAGTATTTTTATGTACATCTATATCAAAAACACTTGTAAACGTTTTTTTTTAATTTTTAAATTTTTTATTTCCATACTTTGTGGACCAGGCGCGTACGCAGACCCCACAATTTTAATGAATCATCATTATGCCAAATCAAACATACTCATTCCTGTGTCTCGATACATCTTCTAACATTATATGTGATCAGTTTTCTATAATAGTCAACCATATAGAAGTCTATTCGTGACCAGACACACACACAGAGACGTTCAGCTTTATATTATAGATATATATTTTATATTGAATAAAGTTCAGTTTCATTATTAATCGAATTGGGTTCCTTTCTTTTGTTTTTTTTAGCATGTTTTAATGCTCTTTTTAAAAATGCCGTCATATAGTATCGACAGTAACAGTTCGACAAATCTTACCTACATTGCCTCCAGGCATTTTTCAGTTAATAGGCCTTCTATATATCGGTGGCCGTGGTAGAAGTGCCAAGTACAGTGGTGCATCTCCGATCTCGCTCGTTGAACATTGTGACACTTTCAGACATGATAGAAGGCCCCTATCGCTCTTGAGATTTGAACTGGCCAACAAGTAGATGGTCTCCAACAAAAAAAGAAAACCGGTTTTCATCAAACGGAAATGGAATCATGTTGTCATTTCTAGGGCGACAATTTTATCGTTCCGCTTTGTACATTACATTACGAGCCTATATTTACATTATGCAATTATGCAAAAAAAAAAAAAAAAACAATTATTATTCTTGCATACTAGCAGGCAGCTGGGTTAGGTGTTTGGGTACGATTTTAGAAAATTGGAAAAGAGAGAAAACTACTTTTACTAGACAACTTTAGGTGTATCTTGTCGAACTCGGGAACCTTTCTATCAAACTCTGGAATCTGTATGGAATTTTGTTATATGACCCTTTATTTAATCCATGAAGGTAGCATGTTCTCGTTCCATCAGCCATGACTGAGTAGAAGTGCCAAGTAATTCCCAATAACATTTAAGATGAGAACAGGAACCCAAAAGAATCCGAATAATACGGATAATCAATCCTCATCATCAAATTCAGAAAAATAGGGTTAAGTAGTATTGTTGAAAATAATTATCTTAGCCATTGTGCTGAAGCTCAGTTTCAAGGTGTCAACAATCTTCTTGCAGCCTTGGCCATCTTTAAGTGGCACAACAATACGTTTTTTAAGATCCTTAGAGAGTTCTTTGCCATGTGCTGTCATGTTGGAACTTACAGTGACTGATAAGAAAGAGTGTTAGAATCTGAATACACCTACTCCCCATGAACACATGGCACGGTTACACTAATGAGTCACATGACATTTTGGAGGGGAAAAAAATGCAGTACTCAATGTAGACATTTAAGGGTGCAGTTTTTTTTAGGATTGTACTTACTTTTTAGAGGTGTAATTTCTCAAGGATGTACTCACTTTTTAGGAGTGTAGCTTCTTAGGGGTATATTCACTTTTGTTGCCAGGGATTTAGCTTTTAATGACCATATTTTGAGTTATTCTGAGGGGAAAATAAAACTCTTTTATATATGCTGCAGACAGACTACTTTTCATTGTGTCAAAAATCATTTTTCTAGTGTTGTTCCTTGAAGAGATATACTTATATATTTGAAGAAATGTGAGGGGTGTACTCAAATTTGTGATACAGTGTATATGTATAACTTTAGTTTCTTCAGCTAAAATCGATACTGTAAGATTATTTATAAAAACAAATAGATTACTAAGGTGCCATCAGCTAAAATCGAAACCGGGAACCAACACTTATGAAGAATTCGTGATAAAATTACTTTTAAAAAATAGATTATTGGAGTGCCATTAGCTATAATCGAAACTGAAACAAAAACTTATGAAGAATTCTTGGTAAAATTATTTATTACAAGAAATAGAAGTACATATCAATTAAACGACCCGGATGTAAGCATGACACAGAAAATAACACACACGCTATCGTATTAATATATAGATTATGTTACATCTGGGCAGGAACTGCTCGGAAACCCTATCCTGCCTTGGCAGAGATCAAAACTGACTTCATAATTAGTAGATAATGCCCTTTTCTCTTCCATGCACCCCCTTTCCCACAGAAGAAACGTTACGAGTGTCTCTGTTATATCGTTATTTTCCTGGCAAGTGTTCGACTGAGCTCCAATCTATGGTCCTCCCCGTCTTGCCAATCTTTCACAAAATATACTTGTCAAGCTAAAACCACTATCAAAACTTCCCTCACTCTCTATCGATGTCTAAATCTAGATTTTGATTTCAAAGAACTGTCCCTCCCTCCCTGAAGAACTCTGTTCCTCTGGTCTGCTTTCCAGTTGACTACAATATTCTTGTCTTCAAGTTCAATGCAAACAAATTCTTATTAAACCATCTTCTTAAATAATCTAATCATACTAAATTTCCACTACTAACGATTACAACACTATTATCCCAATGACTAAACACATTAACCCTTTGTAATAAAAAAAAAATTGTTTATACCACGGGGTAATCTAATTTACCCATTGCAGGAATAAATGGACTTACCCAGAGACAATAAATGCAATTACATCTAAATACCATGTGCAGCAATTCGCAACATCTATTTGGCTAATCACCCCAATCGTTGATACATGCTTATTGAGATTCTGATCTCTACAATCAGTCTGGCAGAAACTGGATTAATTCGGTGGCCTTTTATCTGGTGGGCTGAGGTGAGGCATTCATTCTGGATAGTCTTAGGAGGTCCACCCTACCAGGCCTTATCATCCATCTTTCAGGTTGAGTAAGTTTATTACTTACTGCTTGAAACGTCCCAACCAGGATGTTCCAGCGGGGCTACACAAGCAATTTTACAAAGGCAAGAGTACTCCTCCTTTAGGAGTGCTGACTTGACCCTCCCCATCTTCCGACCTTGTGACACATCATCATGGTGGAAAGGAAATAAATAATAGTGATTTGTTGCAGTTATGGCCCCAGAATCCTGATGTGTACTTCTGTAAGATACTTTTGTTAATACACTTTTTGTTAAATATGCCATTGTGTTTGTCTTGATGATTATCGACAATGCAAGGGCAACAGTTTAAAAATCCAATACTTTCTTCTGAGGTCATCAGGACTGATCAATGATCTTCTTAAACTTTTTCTCCAATATAGGTAAGTACTGATAATATAATTAATTAAAATGAACTTTTCGAGTTATTAAATTTACGACTTCTGCTGTCTATTAAGAACTGTAATTGTATGACAATTATATTCAGAGAATTTGATCAGATTCACTCGTCTGCCATTTTCTCTATTTGATTACGAGCAAGCAATTATGCGTATCTTTGCACTTTATAACCAGGAGCGTTTCCAGCAATTAAAAGATGGCGAGTAAGGCACTTGAGAAGAATAAAGATTGTGCAGAAGGCATGGGTTAGGGTTAGTGTTAGGATTAAGGTTGGAAAGGTAGTCACGGGAGGTGGCCTAGTGGTTAAGGACACGGACTGATGACCTAGGTTCTCAAGCTCAAATCCAGTACGTTCCACAAAGTCACTTTCATTTAAATGTTAGCAATCTTCACGCGGCACCTCCTATAATCCCTAATGTCTTTCTAGAAAGAATTCTGACTAGAAAAATACCGGGGAAACCAATGCCAACGATAAAATCTTCAGATTAATACAATATGATGATGAATATGTGTTTATGTGGAAGGTGAGGGAGAATACAAAATAAATGTGTGGAAATTTTTTTTTTTTTGTAATTGTTATGCTATCATGGTGACCTACCCTATTTCAAAAGCAGATGGACGATTCCATCTATAATATAAATCTCACCGGTTTGTTTAAATGTAAGTATTTTTGCATGTCCGCCTAAAACTTTCGATAGAGGCGACAGATTTTCACGAGAGTAGTATCATTTTGAAGTTCGACCTTTTGGACGACAAATATTGAAAAATTGGCTAAAAACATTAATTTCTTCACCCCTAACTGGCCACTTTTCTACAGAGAAGGGTCGCTTCTGATTTGGTGATGGGCGCAGCAGTTAATACGTCACTTTTTTTATTATGTTCCTTTCCTTCTTCACGGTACAGGTTCAAGCCTACCTACCTACTACCACTTTTTTGTTTGTTTGCTCAATCACACTCTGACAGACTTCCACTTTTTTTCAGCCTTCACGTCTCGGGTTCGAGCCTGTCTGCCAACTACGACTTTTTTTTTTTTTGCTCAACACGCACTTAGAAACACCTGGGCAACGCCGGGCCCCAGGCTAATTCTTTTATAAAATCCTTAAAATAAGATTATTAGCAAAAAATCCATTATCTATATATCTATCAAAGTGAGAGTCTGTGTGTGTGTGTGTGTGTGAGGAGAACTCTCAACCTATATACTCAACAAATCGTTGATCTACAAACTTGAAGTTTGATATATAGAGTATTCAGACATGTCAAGCTGGCCTAATGGTTATCGTACTTGACTCACTGTCTTTAGATTTTGGTTTCGATCTTGATTATTTTTTTTTTACTTACAAGGAGTGAACTGTTTAGAAAAACATAATACTCGTGTGCACATGTCTCAGTTTTTTTTTTCCGTTTCTTTTTTTACTTCATTGTTTTTTAAAGGAATTTAACGTTACATTTAATACCTACGGTATTTCTGCTTATAATAAATAAGAATTCTGCATCAATTATGATATGATATTTATGTTTATTTTACGACCGGGCAACGCCGGGCAGCCAGCTTGTAACTTTATAAAGCCACCATTCTCCTGTGCGTGGAATATTGTTGATGCATCTGTGCTGATGCAGCAATCAGTGCCTCTCCAATTTGGACAGGATAAATAAAAAATAAAAATTTCCAATCCTGCATTGTCTTGCAGTCTTCCAGCCTCGTTGTTACAGTGCTGCATTTCTGTAATTATTTTTTTTTCACAAGGTGGTAACCACTTATCAAGGCCCGGAAGCCACTCATGGATAAGGGTTATTGTAAGTACAGTACGTTAGTGTGGATATTTTAGAGTGTCTACTTAAGGGGGCGGTTCACCAGGAATTTGTTTACGTTGGACTTGAACACATCCAAGTTGTAGTCAGGAGGGAAGCAGGCAGACGGAACAGAGTTCCACAGGCGTGCAGTTCTAAGAAAGAAGCTTTGTTCATGGAATCTACGTTTTGATTTAGGCATAGATAAAGAGTGGGGAAAGTTTTTGACAGTGGATTCAGCTAGACGGGTGTTTTTGTAAAGGATTGGCGAGGGGGGGACCAGAGATTGGAGTTCAGACGAGCACCTGCCATGGAAATAACGATAAAAGAAAGATAGGCTCGCAACGTCTCTTCTGTGGGAGAGAGGTTGCAGGGAAGAGAAAAGGGCATCCCCTACTAAGCCTTGGTTGGCTAAGAAAGAGAAGGTTTTTGCATTAAAACCCACGAAATTGCATGCGCAGAGCTGTTGCCTTTGTCACCTCTGTTGGCCATGAAAGCAATAACTCTGAATCTGCAAATGAGAACCACCTCGAACACCTCTCTATGCAAACGACATCCTGCTGGCTTCACCAAACAAAACAATCTCAAAGACTAGATCCAGATATGGAGCGATTGTTTTGCACATTTTGGTCTACGATTCAGCATCAATAAAACTGAATAGTTAACAACTGATGAAAGACTGCAGTATTCCAGTACTGTTGGCAATACTAAATTTCCCCCAAAACAGATATGTTCGGGTATCTGGGATCAAGAATTGTTGCTTCCTGAAGCTTGAAAACATAGCATGCATGAATGCTGCCTGGCCGAAGTGAAATATCACAACTCTAGATGAGCAATAATATCAGTGACCAGTTGAAATCCAAAATCTATTGCTTAGTCATCTGACCAGTCATAATTTATGATAAACCAGTTTTGGTTGAATCGTAAAGTGATTTAAATGAACACTAAAAAGCAAATGCCTCTGATTGCTAACCTCTTTCTTTCTTCACTTCGTTTGGGTTGCTTTCTTCATTACATTGAAAAACGAGTAAGTTATAACAGGAACGTGTCAACTCAAAGTATTTTCAAACAATGAAAATCGTCCCCCCCAATAATAAGTCTGTGTCAAAGTATTTAGAAACTCCTATAACAATAGTAACAAAATGAGATTTTCCCCAACTGACGCACCTGCCTGCCACACATCAAACAGGATTCCAAGAACAAGGTAAACCAACACACATACACAATGCCACGCTGCCAAATACCCACATAAATATATCACTTACACATGCATATTTACACTATGAACTTATTGTCACTACCGACTCAATTTTATTCACCAAACACGAACTTGCATAAATCAACTTTTACTGAAAATAATTTTTATGTCTTTATAAAATTGTAGATATAAAAGTGTTAAAAATTTTCGTTTTTCTCAATTCTTGATTCTTAAAATTATGTTTTCAGCCACACCTCAACCGTCTTAGTGTCATGGAGATAAAGATGCTAGGGTGGATACTCTGCATTACTTAACCATATCACCAATGACAACATTAGGCAGCAATATGAAATGGTATTAATCGCTAACAAGCTCCGTGAACCTCAACTAAGGTGGTACAGTCATGTCCTACAAGCAAATGACAGCCTTGCAAAGGTTGTATATGAAGTGACAGGTGATAGTCACAGCCAAGAAGACGTCCAAGACATCGTTGGCTTGACACGCTTCACCAGGACTTGAAAATTGTGAGTGTGCATGCCAATGAGACACACGACTAAAAGAAGGACAAAATAGCATTTGCGAACCTTGCAATATGAAGTGAGGCAATGCAAGGAAGAATGAAGAGCAATGTTCAGTAACATTTTTTTCTAGTTAACTAACATGGTTACATTTTCAAAATCACAAAGAATAAACGCTACTACTAATTTCAATCCTTAACTTCTTATTAAAATTTCCACTTTTCTTACTTAATCTAACCTGATGTGGAAAATTCCGTTTTTAAAACTATTTTAATGCCTTTTATTTTATTGCTGTACTTATGCAGAGAACAACTCGTTTTTCCGTGAATGTTGTCATTGGCATAGTCCGGCAGCTTATGCAAGACATTGGAATATGCCGAGCGATGATCAAATTTTAAAACGCTAAAAAACAAGAAAACATCTTGATAGAAAACATTGTATAGTAATTTCAATGAAGAAAACTGAAAAAAAAATTATAAAAAATCAACTTACGCTAAGTTTCATGAATAAATATTTGGGGTGGGGGTGAAATAATGTGTAGCAATTAATGAAACTTTATTTTTTGCAAGAAAAGTTTTGAAAATAATTTTTCGCAGCAAATTAAAACTTTTTTTGTTATATTTTTGCTATTTTTTCGTAAGAAATGTTATTGTTTTAAGGAGATACGAAAAAATTATTTTATGACAAAATGTTTTTTTTTCTACTTCGTTTTCTTTTCTGTTAAGAATAGGGAGTAGGCTATGTTTTGGAGCCGTGGGAGTGGATGAAGATTTTCGGTTATCTACTTGGGATTCATAAGGAAGTATTCTTCGCAAATGTCTCAGGGGAATTTTTTTCGAATCGGTCACGATGTATTCTAAACCAATGACACATTCTCGCTGTAAATTTCAAGCAGTTGCAATGCCATGGAACCACTTTTTTCAATTTATTAATTGACGTCTACTGCATTGGCTGAATGTTTCACCATATTCCGGTGGTTTGGAATATGCTGAAGCCACATTCGTGGAAAAAGGTGTCATTCTCTGTGTTATATATTTTGACCTTATCCTGGGAGGTAGAGATCATGTCAACTTGTATTTTGAGAGTGTTTCATTAAGTGCATGTCAGAACAACCTGATGACAAACAGAGATGGACCCAGTGCACCTAGCAAGTAAGACAATAGGGTTCAGGTGTCAGCTCCTTAGACAAAACAGCTAGATAAAAGTGTCGATTACATAAGAAATTTTTTTTTTTTTTTTTTTTTTTTTATTCAATTTTCACCCCAAACAAGGCACAGTGCCACTTTGAAGCAGGGGGCTACTATTAGGGAATTAATTAGCGGGGTCATTATGAAGGGAGAAGAGTAGAAAGATGTTTGTTAACATTACACTTGAACTTCTGCATATCATTGCAGTTGGGAAAGCAGAATCCCGGAAGGGAGTTCCAAAGACCCGCAGTTCTGGGGAAGAAACTATTGGAGTAAAAGGCTTTCTTGCACCTAGGGATCTCCACTGTAAAGGGATGAGACTTAGTAGCTTGTCGGGTTTGTCGGGGGTAGTTACGTCGGGGAGGTACAAGTGTTTGCAGTTCGTCAGAGCATTCACCATTAAAGTATTTGTAGAACAGGCAGAGGGATGCAACATCTCGTCGATGGGACAGAGGTTGAAGCCCAGATGACAGTTCAGGACCTATCAGGTTTGCGACTCTTTTTTGAACCCTGTCCAGGAGCGAGAGACAAGCAGCAGATGCACCAGCCCAGATGTGACAACAGTACTCCATACATGGGCGAATGGTTGCCTTATAGAGGTATAGGATACTGGCAGGCGTAAGTAGTTTTCTAGCACGGTAGAGGGAGCCAACCTTCCTTGCAGCAGCCTTGGCAATGCTCTCAATGTATCTATTCCAGTTCATATTCCCTGTAAACGTTAGGCCGAGGAGTTTAAAAGAAGTACTTTCAGGCAATGTGTTCTTGGCCATTGCTATTGGTGGTAGAGAAGGTTTCTTGTAGTTATTGAAGGAAACAAGCTTAGTCTTAGCAGCATTGAATGAGACCAACCATTTTTTTCCCCATTCCACTACGGATTGGAGGTCATCCTCTAGTGTTTCTGCCATTTTCTTGGATATGTGTTCATTTGTTTTCCCCTCATATCTGTTATAGAGAGTGGTGTCATCGGCAAATATACCCATCTCCGAAACAATATTATCAGGGAGGTCGTTTATGAATATCAGGAACAATAGAGGTCCAAGGATAGACCCCTGAGGCACTCCCGCATTTATGTCATATTGTTTGGATGTACGTCCGTCGAGGACAACTTTGATTTTTCTATTACTTAAGAAGGATTTAATTACGTTATGAATTCTTCCAGTGATTCCATATGATCTAATTTTCCTTAGAAGACCATCGTGCCATACCCTGTCAAAAGCCTTAGATATATCAAGGGCCACCGCTCTACCCTCCCCTGTTTTATCCAATGAACGGTATATACGTTCAGAAACTACAGTTAAGATATCTGCTGTTGAACGGGCTTGCCTGAATCCATATTGTTTGTCAGTCAAGAGTTTAGCAGCTGTTAGGTGCTGGACTAGGGCTTTATTAACTAAGGACTCAAATATTTTGGCGAAAATCGGGAGGAGGCTAATGGGGCGATAATTTAGTGGGTCAGTTCTTTCACCAGAATTCTTGAAGACTGGTACCACAGAGGCGGTTTTCCAGCAGTCGGGAAAACAAGATTCGTTAAGGCATTTATTGTAAAGTTTGGACAGAACTGGAGCAACCTCGGCAGAGCATTTTTTTAATAGCACAGCCGGGATGAGATCTGGTCCACATGCTTTAGAGGTGTCTAGGTTTTTTATAATAGCATGTACCTGAGAAGGGGTGATTTTCAAGTCGTCAAGTGTGGCGTCTGTTCGCAGAGGAAAATCAGGGAGTGAGTGGTGTACCGAGTTCAGTGTGGAGTTTGAGGCAAACCGACTGGCAAGCAGATTTGCCTTGTCAGTTGCCGTGCAAGCAACCTCATGATTGTTTGTTAGTGGGGGAATAATTGACTGTCCATTATTAACTACGCTGTTGTAGATTTTCCAAAAATCCCGGGTTCCTAATTTCTGTGCTTCGATGCGCTTTCTGGTGGTTTCAGAGTAATCTGACTTAGCTGTGTCTATCACTCTCTTACAATTATTTCTAGCTTCTATAAACTTCTGTTTATTTGAGCTGGACTTATGTCGGTTGAATCTGCGGAACGCATGCTGCCTTTGACAAATGGCAGCTGCACAAGCAGAAGTAAACCATTGGGGGGAGTGGGGCTTGCTATAGTATTTCCGTGCGGGAACATGTGCTTCAATAGCAGTTTTGAACCATTCAGTTGTCTCATTTGCACACTGTTCCGCTGGAAGAGTAAAGATATTTTGCCATGGGGCATCTCTGATGAGCTCCCTGATGGCTTCCCAATCAGCCTTTTTGTAATACCTCGTTGTTTTGAGTAGTGGGTCTTCAGTTTTAGGGCGAGAATTTAGGCTGATTTCTACCATTATCACAGCGTGATCAGCATTCCCGAGTGGGCTATGGGCATTTGTTGTACAGTCATTGGGAACTGTTGTCAGAAAGAGATCTAGAAGTGAGGCATGTTGATCGTGCTGGTCTGGGAAACGTGTCGGAAATGTAACCATCTGAGATAGGGAATGAGATATAGAGAAGCTATATGTGGCGCTACCAGCTACGTCTGTGTGATTTGAGAATCCTAGCCAGTTACTGTGGTGGACATTGAAGTCACCAAATACATGTATTTGTGCGCTAGTATCGAGGGAGAGTGCTATATCTATGCTGTCTGAGACTTTGTTTATTAGGGTACAGTCTTGGTTTGAGGGAGAGCGGTAGAGAAAATATAAGTAGCTAATATTGTGTTGCATATTTAGTCTGAAGCACATAAAGGCCTGGCCCTCTGATTCTAGTTTTATTTCTCTAGTTAGGGGGAGGGTGTTTCGAATATAGACTCCAAGTCCATGCATATGTCTGTCCGAGTCCTTACGGTAGAGTGGGAGATAACCAGGCATGTTATCACGCTTTTAAGTATTGTAATAGAGATTTTAAGGCAGTTCACGTCAGGGAAGCCTAGATACAAGATGTGTCCACACAATGTTGGGATCTAAAGTGAATCTCCTCGATATTGTCCATTCGTCGACCAATTTTTATTAAGGAAATTAAATAAGAAGAAATTAACTTTAGCTTATATTTTATAAGAAAGAAATTTTCGGTCTTAGTCATTGTGAACGAATCTCTCTTACTAATAAATCCTTTAAAACTGCCAACACGTCTCTTTGTGTCTCCGTGCATTAATTTCATTCATCTTGAGTTAAACAGTCGATCACAGCCAGTGGACGATGCAAGAAGCAGCCACATGGAAAGAGCGACGATCAAGAATGGAGACCAAATTACACATGTATGTGAAACAAATACTTTTATTTAAATGAGTTTTTATTGATCGCTCACCAGCGATAACCCATGTCTCTGTTGAGACCGCATAAGTACGTGTTTGTTGAGACCTCACAAGTATGCGTTTGTTGAAAAACGCATGTGCTTCCCATGTTTAAGATTTGTTCGTTTTAACGACTTGTTTTGTTAATCGAAAACGTTACCAAAAGAAGAGTAATGTCTAGCAAGAGTCATTTTTTTTTCTCTTTTTTTCTGGTTAGTCTAGCATGGAATTTTCCACTTTTCTTACTTAATCTAACCTGTTGTGGAATTTTTTTATTTTTAAAACTATTTGGATGCCTCCACGTTCAATATTGCTACACTGGCAGTCAGGTGAAAATCTTTTTATATTTTGCCAATCGATATAATTTATACCCACCAGATTGTTACTTGGTGTTTTTCCATATGTAACAATCGATTGCCAATAATTAGCAGCCGTTTTCGAACAGGCACAGTGAAGGTTGAGAATGCGAGAGGGATGGCTGACCACACCCACTCCCAAGCAAAAGCAAAACAGACAAGAAAAAAAAAAAAAATTACAAAAGTTAAATCAATAAGATAACGTGCGTGATATGTATTCGTTCAGTGCGAGGTGGCGTTAATGAAATGGATGATGAAGCGGGTAATTAAAAAATTCCTGGGCAACGTCGGATAGAGGCAAGTGGTGTCGAACTCTATAATAAAGACCAATGTGTCAAAATGGAAATTGACATACCCAGATACTGTACCAACACCACTGAATAGGCGGTTATAAACGAGTACATTATGATTAAATTTAAAATCCTATTTGTAATATGTACAAAATAATTTTTTTTAAAATTATTTCTAAAAAAAACAAAACAAAACAAAAAACACACAAACACAAAGACATACTTTAGAAAAAACATAAGAAAATGCCTGGGCAACATCGAGTGGGTACAAGTATATAATATTGTACATCAAATGGGAAGTAGAAAGTGAACATTGGGTTTACTTTTGGCAGCCACTTGCTTCCCTTATTTTGTTCTTTAGTTCTCAAATTTCATGTGCAATATTTCTGACAAAGGGGAAAGAACTGCTGTTTTCTGGTTCAGAACCTATCCATCTAACAATTATCGTTGGCTAATTTTTTTATCTTGGAGTGATATTTATTTTAGCTTTTTACATCAAATGGCTTCATGGAGCGATGTCCATAAAAAAAGAAAGTGTTCAACTGAACTTCAATCTATGCCCCCCTCCCTTGCCAAACTTTCACAAAAACATACGACTAGCTACAGCCATTATATACGATTTCCTCCGCTCTCTATCTGTGCCTAAATCTAAACACCGATTCCATGAACAAAGCTTCTTTCCCAGAACTGCCCGTCCGTGGAACACTGTTATACTGGCCTGCTTCCTGGTTGAATACAACACAGCAGCCTTCAAATTCAATGTAAACAAGTTCTTGTTGAGCCGTCCCCATGAATAATCAAATTTAAACCACTTTACAACATTAACGATTACTAGACTATCACCTTACATTCATTGACCCTTAACCTTGAGTGGATTTCGGGCCTTGATAAGGGGTGACTCCCAAGTAAAAAAAAAAGAAAAACATACTGTGACAGTTGTTTCGTTTTCTTTGTATGTCTTAATGGCAGCACCAATTAAAGGTCAGTCTTACAAATATGAGATATACCTCCTCTCTTAGGGGAGCTGTAATGTATCGTCAGTCACACTCAAATAAAATACATAAACATTCATAATATTATTTTGAGTTCAGACATCATTGATCAGAATATTTCATATTTCACGGTCTTCCATTCCTTAGTTCTCCCATCAACAAGCCAGTGTCATTTCTTAACTAGTTCACAGACGAAATTATTAATCTTCCTCTTTTCCTTCTCCCCTGTTTTCGTTCCTACATCCATAGTTGTCATACCAATGCTCGTTTCCGCCTCCACCTATGCCAAATAAATCCTAACTCTCTCATCCTGGGCACTGCTGTTATTAGGTTGGTGCGAAAACAATATCGTTTTATTACAAATGATACTTTTATATATGACTAGCGGGGGTACACGGCGATGCCCGGGTGTTTCGAGGTGTGGTTTTGAGTAAATCAAAACAAAAGAATAAGCGAAGACTTCTTGCCCGGGTGTTTATGTAGAGGAGGGGGGAGTTTAAAAAAAAATTGGATAGGTAAATAGGAAGGATTGAACCCAAAGCCTTGAGGCGAGTTGGAAAATAAAGTGTGAAAAAAAACCCTCAAAAAAACGTGCGACGCTAACCACTAGGCCAACAAGAAGTAGTAGAGGAAACATGTTTGAATTTATTTAAGTATTAAGAATTGGCAGGTGCCCGTACTTGGCGACTTAATGAGGTCAACTTTGACTGCGGGGTGGGCAGCAGTTTTTTTTTTTTTTTTTTTTGGTTTTATAATATGAAAAAGCCGAATCCAGACGCGGCGATCGAAAAATGTTGAATATTTAGCTTTTCAAAGTCGGGCAAATTAAATACACACGCGACTCCCCCTTGTTATCTCATAGATATTATCATTTAGATGTGATCTAAAAAGTTTTAAGAAGGAGCGACTCCCGCGAGAAGGCCGAGGAAAAATTCTTTTGCGGACATACACGAAAACGCACGCACGCACACACACACACACACACACACACACACACACACACACACACACACACACACACACACACATTTTCGCTTTTATATATATATATTTCTGAATTAATTCATTCATATTTATAGTCATGTTATATATGATTTTAAAGTGCGTTTTTCAATCTATCGAATCGTGTTATTCGTTACAGTTCTCAATCTCTTCATTCATTTTTTGTCAGGCTTTTTGACAGCATGAACAAAATTCAAATCCACACGATATTCTTGTTCCCGTTCAAACTGGGCCGAAAAACTGCCAAGACAGCTCGTAATATCAATGATGCGTTTGGCCCAGGAATCACTAATGAATGTGTGGCACAACGGTGGTTCAAGAAATTTTGTAATGATGACGAAAACCTCGAAGATGAAGATGGTCGCGGCTGGCCGACTGCAGTTGATAATGAACATTTGAAAGTCTTAATTGAAGCCAATCCTAGCAAAACTACATGAAAAGTTGCTGTTGAACTCGAGGTCGACCACTCAACAGTCGTTCGCCATTTAAAGCAAATAGTAAAGTCAAAAAAGTTGGATGGGTCCCGCATGAATTGAAGGATAATAAAAAAAAGTCATCATTTTGAGGTGTCTTCTATATTTCTTCTGCGCAACAAAAAATGGCCCATTTCTCGAGCAGATTGTGACGTGTGATGAGAAGTGGGTCCTCTACCACAAGCAGTGACGTTCGGCATAGTGTTTGGATGCCAGAGAAGCTCGACAACACTTCCTGAAGCCATCTAAAATTCTGCCCATTTCATAAATAAGCAGCCAAACATTATAACTTTTATGTTATTGAATTTTTTGAGATGAGGCTTGATTATTTGCATTATTTGTATTTTTTAGACTACTGTTCTCACCTCGAATATTATTTTCACAAGATTTTGGTTTGTAATCTCCGACCTTTTTGAGGTGTATCTTGTCGAACTAGAGAATCTTCATGGAATTTCGATTGGAATCCTTTAATCAATCCAAGGAGATACCATATTCCCATTCCAATTCTGTGTAAAAGTTGTAAGTGATTTGCAATTGTATTTTAAGTGAATAAAATACTTGGTAAAATTCAGTTGTAAGTCACACTCTTCTGGGGGTTGAAGGTTCAATTATCAGTACTGGTGATACTTAACGAGCGTCACCTGCACTGAGGATTGCAAATTACCTATGACTTCTACCCAGCAATGGCTGACAGGATGAGATCATGCTACCCCCCATGAATTAAATAAAGGATTCTGTTCAAAATTCTGCGCAGACTCTCAAGTTCGACAGAAAGATTCCAGAGTTTGACAAGATAGACCTGAAGAAGGTCAGAGGCTACATTGAGCGAATAATTGTGTAAATAAAATTCCAGATGAGAGCAGTAGTCTGAAGAATCCGAATGATACAAATAAATCAAATATATTTGCATTCTTTGTCATAATCTGAAACGATCTTTATGATATAATGATGGCAGTTCAAAAAAGAATTTTTCTTACTGGAATAAAATAACACTAATCGTTTGTATATTTTACCTTTAAACTTCAAATTCGGAAATCGTTCTGTCAAACTTGGAAATCTACATGGAATTTCGAACGGAACTCTTTATTTAATCTACAGGGGGTAGCACATTCTCGTTCCGTCAGCCATGACTGGGTAGAAGTTCTAATTAAGTAGCAATTGTATTTTTTAGTGTCGCACTGAAGATGAACCCTTCAACTTCCAGAAGAGAGAAATTTTACAAATTAATTTTACCAACAAACTACTGTTCTTATCTTGAGTGTAATTTTCACAACGTTTCACTCGATGTAATCTTCGGTCTTCTTCAGGTGTATTTCGTCAAACATGGGAATATTTCTGTCGAACTCTAGAATTTGAATGGAACCCTTTATTTACTTAACGAGCGTAGCATGCTCTCGTTCTATCTGCGACTGGATACACGGAATGGCTGACGGAACAAGAGCATGCTACTCTCGTGAAGTAAATAAAGGGTCCTGTTTGAAATTCTGTTCAAATTCCCGAGTTCAACAGAAACATTTCCGAGATCAACAAGATACACACGAAGAAGGTTTGAGGTTACATCTACCGAAACGTGAAAATCACACTCAAGATGAGAACAGTAGTTCGCTGAATCCGAATGATACAAATAACCAATCCTTATCTCAAAAATTCAGAAACGTAATTTTATCAACTACTTTATTCCCATTGTGCCAATTCCTGAATTCGACAAGATATGCCTGAAGAAGGTCGAAGATTGCATCGACCGAAACGGTGTGCAAACAATGCTCAAGATGAGAACAGTAGTTTGAAGAATCCATGTAATGTGGACACTCAACGTTTTTGCTGTAAGGATAATCAGCGAAAAGATAATCTTGAAGATTAAATTTGATGGCGGATGCATTGGAAAGCAGATTCACTCTTCAAAGGAAGTGGCAGAAAAGATTATTGGCTAACGATCTGAAGACAACGATCCTTTCAAGTGGATTTCTCGAAAACCAAGAACTGAATCAAAGAAAAATAGAAAAGTGACAGGACTGGAAGGAAGATGCATTGAATTATTCATCATCATCATCATCAGTGTATAGATTATAAAAGTGAATTTGTCTGTGTGTATATGTGGGTGGAACGGCCTCTACCAAACTACTTCGTCAATTTCTGGTCTACGGACTTGAAACTTGATATACAGGAGATTTGGACATGTAGAACAAATTCGATTTGGTTCTTAGCTGTTAAAAATAGCTGCTAAGTTGTTGAACATATAAATAAAAATTACAATAAGTTTACCAAGGTAATCAAAATTGTAAACTTAAAATATATTATAAATATTAAAGAGTTAATATTTACAAGTAAAGTAATCTCAACCAGATGTAAAAGCTCAATAAAACCGAAAAGGAAATAGAGCTTATAATATATATATATATATATATATATATATATATATATATATATATATTAATAAAATTGAAAATTATCAGGTGTAAGTTTATTTGCGTAATTCCTCTATGCAAGCGCAAATGTACATTTATATATTTAAGCACATTAATATTTTAAAGTTTTGATATGCATCTGTCCTTAGGTCATTAGGAATACCACCGCAGAGTTAAACGTTTTGGTGTCAATTCTCGATGAGGAAGACCTGCTAGTTTTAGTATAAAGTTAACTTTTTGGTTGGGAGCAAAGTGTAGTATCTGTTCTGATACTACACTTCACCTTTTCTGTCCTTGGTCAGTGATGGAGAGATGCTCCAAAATTAATTTTTTTTTTTTTTTATCCAGCGTACCCCATTTTGAAAAGCATGCACTTCTGTGACAAACTTTTATTAATGCACTTTTTCTTAACTATACCACTGTGCTCGTCTTGATTATTTCCGTCCTGCCAGGCTACAACAATAATCCTCATATTAGGTTTTTGATTTTTTAAGATGAAGATTAATTATTGTTATATTTGATGTTCATCTTCGTCGCCAACTGTTATGTTTGCAAATAACGTATAAGGCAATACAAATGAAGACTCAATGAACAAAGGTAGATCAATAAGAAGTGTATTAGAAAAAGTATATTTACATAATGGTTGTCAGGTAAGAGAGTCTTGGCTGGAGAACATATCTGCTCTCGGCTCGGCCTTCGGTGGCTTCTGGTTAACACACACTCAGACTAACCGAGTCTTCCTATTTATGTGTAATATTATCCACATATGTAAATGAGTGGGTGCCACCACAACAATTATATTATTTGGATCCTTTGGATTTTAGTATCATTTTCGCAACATTTCGGTCGATGTAATCCCCAACCTTCCTCACATGTATCTTGTTGAACTCCGGAATCTGCATAAATGTTCTTTACTTAATTTCCGTGCATAGCACGCTCTCGTTTTGTCAGCCATGACTGGATAGAAGTCCTAAGTAATTTGCAAATGTATTTTCAGTCTCCCACTCTAGGGATTGAACCTTCAACCTTCAGAAGAGTGTCACTTTTACAACTGCATGATTCTAAGTACTCAAACCACAAATTGGAAATTGCGAACTGGTGTTAATACAATTATTTTCGGCTGCACAGCTTATGGCAGAATGTTTATTTTTTATTATTTATTTAATTAATTAATTATTTGTTAATAATTATTTGTTAATTTGTAATATAATTACATGTGGTTAATAATTAATGATTAAACTACTAAAAAATATTTTTCAAAATTAAAAGAAATTAATTAAAAAAAAAGGTTGATTTGAACATTTGTTAAAAAATATTTTCAAAGTTATATTAAAAAAATACAATTATATAAAAAAAAACAGTTTGATTGCATTACTTTTTTATAATCAAACAAATTGCTAGAAACAAATTATTCTCAGTCAAAAAGAAAAAGAATCCAGTCTAAAATATAATTAGGATTTTTTTCATTAACATCCATTCGCAATTTCTGATTTCCCATACGATGGCCATGATAAAGTGACTATTTTCTATCGAACCCAACAGTTACCAGCTATAATTTTAATCTTAAATACAGCAGATATTAATCAGGACTGCAGAGTCAGAAGGGACAAAAACCGACTTCGACTCCTACGATTCCAAAAATTTTAACGTCTATAATAAGCTCGTCTGAGCTCTAATCTATCAAACTTTCATGAGAAACACTCATCTAGCTGAAAACACTATCAATAATTTCTCCCACTCTTTATGTGTGCCTAAACCTAAACATAGATTCCATGAACAAAGTTTCTTTCTTAGAACTGAACACCTGGGGAATTCTCTTCTATTTGCCTGCTTTCCGGCTTACTATAATATGGTCGTCTTCAAGTCCAACGTAAACAAGTTCTTGATGAACCGTTCCCCTTAAGTAATCCAATTTACCAAATTTCCACTACTAACAATTACTACGTCATTGTCCCATTGACCAGTGTACGCTTATTAACCCTTATCCTCGAGTGGCTTCTCAGCCTTAAGTGGCGACTCCTTTGTAAAAAAAAAAAATAAAAAAAAATTCAAGATATCTTCTCTTCTTATTCTGACAATCTATTGATTCTTCGACAATACAAAAAATCCGACTCCAACTCCTAGCATCTTTATGAATTTGACTCCTTCCAAACTTCCGATTCCAACTAGTAGGCAGTGCTCAGCTTCCTGATCAGCTGATCAGTTAAGCTATAATCAGATGGAGAGAGATTTGGCATATAACCAGACTAGGATGTTCTACTGTGCTTAGATGAACGAGTCCATTCTCTGGATTCTGATTGGTAAATAAATATTGCTTCATACTAGGGTGGTGTTGCAAAAGTAATACCTCCTATTTTTTCCTGCTGAAATGGATCAGAGGGAATTGCAAATTGCATTGTTATGATTACTGAACTTATGCATTCATGACCTTAAAGTTTCCCTTCGTTGTTGCAGATACTAACGGTGTGAGACTCTAAGAAAACAACATGGACGTGCGGCAGAAGCAGAAATTCGTCATTGAATTTCTGGCAAAAGTGTATTGAGAATGATAGTGCCTATGCAGAAAAAAAAATTCTGGAGCACAAAAGGTCGCTTGTTTTAATGATACCACTCCTGTCTTTGTAGCTCTTCAACCTTTTGTTAAAAACAAACAAAAAAATAGGAGGTTTTCCTTTTGGAACGGCTCTTGTAATATAAAGCGCTTTCTGGACGCCCATGCATAGCCATCGTTCATTACTCGCAAAAGTGTATTGAGAATGCTGGTGACTATGCAGAAAAACAATTTTGGAGCACAAAAGTTTGCCTGTTTTAATGGTACCATATTCGTCTTTGTAGCTCTTCAATGTTTTTTTAACAAAAACTAGGAGGCTTTACTTTGGGAACGACCGCCGTATAAGCAGAAGTTTGTCTGTCAACTGGGCAGCAGTTGGAACCCCTACGTTTGTAAATGTCGTCATGATTCTGCAGTCAAAATGTTTGAAAATCTATGAAGTCGATATTTTCTATTTTACCTACTTTTGGCGGGTACGAATATAAAGGACTTGATTTTCATATTGTACTTCACACATTTGAATAATTCTTTGAGGAAACGAAAAGATAGGGAGAAAATTGAGTCAACTTTAAAAGATGATAGCATAACGTTAAGTGGATAATTATATCAACAGAAAGCACTAAAATCGAGATTTAACTACTTGTTTGTTGTTTTCATTTGTTGTTGTTGTTTTGTTTGTAAATTTGATTAAAGACCAAATTGAATGAGGTGATTTGGCGGCCATCTTGTTTTTTGTTGTTTATTTTAAAGTTTGATCCAGCTTAAAATAGAATCAAATATCAGAAATTGATATTTTTTGCTTGAAAACCAAAATGTAGAAAAGAATGAGTGTTAAGAAAAAGAAGAAAAGGCAACTAAGTAAGGAGAATAATTTATATGAAAAGAAAAGAAAGAATAAAAGGAAAAGAAAAATGAAGAAAAGAAAGACAAAGAAAAGCGAAAAAGAAGAATGGAAATAAAAAAGAAAGAAAATGGAAAAAGAAATGATATGAAAATAAATAGAATGAAAAAAGAAATAGAAAGAAAAAAGAAATAGAAAGAAAAAAGAAAAATGAAGAAAAACGAAGTGAAGAAATGATAGGAAAAACAAAAAAAAAACAAAAAAGGAAAATAGAAAAGAAAAAAATGATATCAAAAGAAAAAAAGAATGAGAAGAAATGGAAAGATAAATGAAGAAAAAATAGAAAAAAGGAGAGAAAAAGAAACAAAGGAAAACAAAAGCGAAAAAGAAAGGAAAAGTTGTACAAAAAAAAGCAAAAAACAATGAGCGAGTGAAAAATAAAGACAAAAGAGAAAATGAGATGACAAAGAAGGAAAAGAAAGAAATAGTGAGCAGAAAGGTCAAACAGAAAAAGGAATGAGAAAATAGAACAAAGAAATAAAAAAGAGATTGAAGAAGACCCGAAAAAATATGGAGGGAAAGAGAAGAAATGAGAGATGGGAGGAGCGAAAGAAAGGAGAGAGAGAGAGAGAGAGAGAGAGAGAGAGTAAAGTGGAAATAAAAAAGTAAGAGATTAAGATGGAGAGAGAAATGAGGGCGGGTGGGGGGTAAATAATATCAGATTAAAAGAAGAATGATGCATGTGGGAAGGGAGAGGGCAAGGGAAAGGAAAAAGGAGAGAGACGGAGGAAGAGAAAGAGAGAGAAGGAAAGAAAGACGAATGAAGAGAGAAAGAGAGAGAGAGAGAGAGAGAGAGAGAGAGAGAGAGAGAGAGAGAGAGAGAGAGAGAGACGAATTGAAAGAGGGAAAGAAAGAAGATGGATAGAAAAAAGAAAGAGAAATTGAATACTGGAAGGAAAGAGGAAAGACTAATGAAAAGATGGAGGAAAGAATAATGAAAGGAGAGAGGAAAGACAAACGGAAGGAGAAAGAGAAGGGAGACAGCTTGAAGGAGAGAGAGAAGGAAGACGAATGGAAGGAGAGAAAATTTAAAGAGGGAAGAAGGGTAGAAAGAAAGGGAGAGAGGAAAGACAACTGGAAGGAAAGAGGAAAAACAACCGGAAAGAGAGAGGAAAGACAACTTCAAGGAGAGAGAAGAAGATGAATGGAAAGAAAGAGAGAGAGTGAGGGGGAGAGAGGAAAACGAATAGAAGAAGAGAGACGAGACGAGAGGCTAATAGGAGGGCGTGAAGAAGAGAGCGAAAGAAAAAGAAGTAGAAGAAGACACAGTCGATCCAAATGAAGCGTTCCCAAGCGAATGGGCACATCAGATTATCTGCACTATAAACCCCATTACTCTCTTGCGAAACATCATTTAACAATAATAGGGTTGGCCAATCTCCCCGCCCCCCAGCCTTTTTTCATTTAAGTATGCACGGATATTGGGGAAGCGATTTCTGAAAGGGGTGCCTATTGAATGGTGAAATAAGTAGAGATTGCATTCAGGCAGCAGTAGCAAAGGAAGGCTTCCACGAGGGTGTCGACGGGGTGGATGTGGTCAGGGTAGAATGTGCGCGCAGCCCGGCACATGCAACCGGTCTGCAGTCGGCCTGGATTGACAGCAGATCAATACTAGATGCCGTTTATCAAGAAGACACGGCTGGGCTTAGAGTGTGTGATCAAAAAGGAGAGAAAGTGTAGGTATGGGTAGAAGTAAGAGTAAAGTGGACATAAACGGAGGTGGAGGAGAGTGCGCATAGTGGAAGAGAAGTTTGATGAGAGTGGAGAGGGAGGGAGACGAGAGAGAGAGAGAGAGAGAGAGAGAGAGAGAGAGAGAAGAGTAGCGAGGAGGTATAGAGTAGTAGTAAGCGAGATGCAGGGGAAATACGAGTAAAGGAGGAGAGAGAAAGTGGGGAGAGAAGATGAAAAGAAAAGGGAGGAAGAAAAACGGGACAGAGAGAACGGAAAGGAAAGTGAGAGAATAGAACACGGGAAAGAGAAATAAAGTTTGTAAAGAACAATGCAGAGAGAAGAAAGGCGAGAGAGGGAGAGGAGGACGGAAGAAAGAGAGATAGAATGAGGAAAAGTGAGAGGATAAAAGGGAAACAGAAGAGCGCGAGAGAGATAGCGGTGACAGATGGCGGGAAAGTATAGAGAGGTGTGAGAAAGAGAGGGGAATGAGAGGGGGAAACAAAGGAACAAAAGCGATAAAGAGAGAGGGGGGGTCTCTTTTGCTCTTGAGAGAAAGCAAGAACAATAAAGGGTGAAAGAGAGGGGGGAAGAGAAGAGACAGAGAGAAGAAAGCAAAAGAGGGAAAGAGAAGGACATGGAAAGAAAGGAATAGAGAAAGGAATATGACGAGTGAAGAAGGAGTAAGAGGAAAAGAGGGAGACGAGTGGGGCTGGGGGTTAAAAAAATGGGAAGGAAAACGTAAGCAAAAAAAAAAAAAAAGCCGACGGCATCATCATGATCATCATCATGAGTTTCACATGATGACGTGCTAGATTGCGGAAGAACAAAAAGAAACGGAAGAAATGTAAATGAAAAAAGAAAATGAATATTTGTTTATCACTTTGAAATAAATAAATAAATAAATAAATACAGAAAGAGTGTGTGTGTTAAAGAGAGAGAGAGAGAGAGAGAGAGAGAGAGAGAGAGAGAGAGAGAGAGAGAAAGCTTAAAAGAAATGATTATGATTTATCTATTTTGTTTTCAAAATTCCTAAGTCAATAGTTCTAATCAGATAAACATTAAATTTAAAGATTAAATTTAAAGATTAAATTTAAAGAGCAACTTTTTTTTGTAAATTATTTTTGATTAACTTCAGACCCACTGAAACATTGCAAACATATATTTTAGACAGGGCCTTTTTCAGTCTATAAAGATAATGGATACTCCCATGTAAGGGGATCTGCAAGCGGCGTCTATAGTGAAGTAGGTGTTGCACAGTCGTTAACCACGCCTCCACATTGTTCGAATAAAGTGCCAACCACTGAAAACAATGCCGAGTAAACACAGAAAGTAAACACAGAAAGTACAGACAGACACAGAGACACCGACAAAAAATTATTGACGTAAAGAAAATAGTTTTTATGATATAACAGAAACATTTCTATGAAAGTATATTAATATGAAAAAAGAATATAGATAGATTTTTATGAGTCGTTCTGTTTATAATTGGTTACTTTTGAAAAAAAAAAATTGCAGCCATTGAATTATAATTGGTTTACCATACTTATAGGCAAATGCGCACTGAACAGATACCATAATACTTAAAGTTAAATTCAAATTTAGGTAGATCTTTTAATTTAAACGCGAATAAACCAAACATTTGGACGCTGAAAACGTACACAGTAAAACAATGTGTTTGTCATTTATTTATTTGTAATGCCATTTTCGGTGTTATGTATTTATATTGGTAGTGTAGAAGAAAATGTATGAATGTTTTTAAGAAAGGTGTATTAAGAAATGGAGATTAAATTAAAAAAAGGAAGGCGGTGGGTACATTCCCGTTGTAAAATACTCTTATGGTTGTTCACAGGTTAAAACAGCGTTAAAATAACTTAAACATAATACGGAAATGAACGATGTAAAAAAAACCCAGAAAGTATTAACAATTGTTTATTTGGATAATTTAAACGCGAAAAAAAAAAAATGGGACGCTGAAAACGTACACAGTAAAACAATACGTTTTATTGTCGCGTTGATTATTGTTGAATTGTGTAGTGGACTTTCGGTCAGCATTCAAGTTGTGGATAACTTGACAAAGACTAAAGTTACTTCACATGAAAGAGGAGAACTATTTATGGCACAATGGGAGATTCCATTGTGCACACATGGGCCAGTCTATTCCTTGGATTGTGATTGGCTGAATCACCTGATTGGATATGCTTGTACATAAATACAAGCCCTCAGTCCAGCTCAATCTGATGTCTGTCTTGTGCATGAGCTGAACCCTTGGTAAGTGTTGCTGCTATTATTGTTGTTGTGTGTTATTGACTAACACAGTTCTTTTGATTATTCTACAATTATTTAGTATAATATATATCATATATATGAAACACGTCGATGATTATATGTATTATTTGTAATCATGTTTTGCGTTTGCTTCCCATATCTTGAAGTTTTTTATTCAATAAATTTAAGATATTCGCTTTTCTAAGGACGTCCGTTTGTTCGAACAAAACCGGTTCAGCAATTTGTGTTTATTTGTTAACGCTGTTATGTGTTTATGTTTTAATTCATGAGTTTTATCTCCTGAATACCTTTAACTTGTTATCAGGCCGCTCGGCATTGCCCGGTCGTAAAATACGCTTAAATATGATATTTTAATGCAGATTTCAGATTTATTATTATATTATATTGGACTCAATATATAGTAATGATTTAAAAAGTAAAAAATATGACTCGTGTGCCACCACCGAAAATCGAAACCAAAACGTTTAGCTCACGATTTACTTTTTCCTTTGACATTAATGCCGGAGCTATGAAAACATGTTTGCTGCAAGGCCAAAAAATTAAAACATGAACCAATAACTATTACGTTACGCATTCATATTCGTAAGGCCGTCGCTCGACCTTCACTTGACAAATTCCATTTTAAAAATTTTCACTCTTTTGCGCCGATTTTCCCGGCTAAAACCCAAATATAAAGTTTCGCATGGGTTCGAATACCCTGTATATTAAGTTTCATATCTGTACACCAATAACTGATAAAGAAGTTTGGTAGGCAACATTTTTTAAATAAATATATATATGCATGTATGAATATATATAGAAAGAGGTTTGTGTTTACTATAAGCTTTTTACGCAAATATTATGCAAGTATAAATTATGTAGAATATCTGCATGAATATAATTACAAAAGAAAACCGAAAAAAACTAATTGAGAATTAATTAAAATGAATGTTTAAAAGAATATGCAAATTAGCTAGATCTTCTGCAGATGAATGCAATTCCAAAGTTGTATTTTTTTTTTTTTTTTTTTAAATAAATAGAAAAAAGGGTGATTTTAATATGAATATCAATACACAAAGAAACCCAAATCTATACATAGCTTTATTTATATATATATATATATATATATATATATATATATATATATATATATATATATATATGAGAGAGAGAGAGATATATAGATGGATATGAAGGAATAACAGTCTGAAGCCAGAACACGAGAACAACAATGGGCCATTAATTATAGAACTAAACCTTATAAAGTAGGGAAAAGTAGACGAATTAAAACCAGATATAAAATCAGCTTAATAGAAGGGAGTTAGATGCTCTACAACTAAAGTGGATTAAATGAAAGAGAAATGAAATTAATAAATCAATATAAGTTGATTTACATGTTCAAAGAAAATCCAATCAAGACAAAAACAATCCGAACGACCGGATATACAATCCGCTCAACCGATCGTACTTTTTCCTCAATTGTTTTTATCTTGATTTTGTCGAACATGTAGATGAACTTAGATTAATTTATTAATTTCATTTACCCCCCCCCCACATCTCTCTCTCTCTCTCCATATATATATATATATATATATATATATATATATATATATGATGATTGCAACGTCTTGTCAGACGAGTGCCACTCCCTCAGACACTTACAGTCCATGAGCCCAAAAATGACTTCCATCGCCACAGGACCATTTTAATACACAAATGTCTGGGGGAGTATCTATACACAGATGATGTTACAGAGTCTTAGCTTTGTACGACAGCTAAGTCTCTCTCTCGGTTCAAAATGTTGAGATCCAGCAACAAGCAAGAGCAAGATAACTAGCAACAAGTTAAACTGCAGACCAGCTTAATGCGGGTAGTGGTCTCCCACTTTATGGTTTTTTAAATCGGAAATTTGCTTCTCCTAGAAAGGTTTCCTTCACCACGGCTTATGGGAGCCCTCTCCACCCCAACACACACATACATACACACAAACACACACGGTGCTAGTTGGCCGTTGACCCCGAAAAAGGGTTCATTCACCCTTTGGGAGATCTTGTTTTTAATCCTTCAGAGAGACTAGCCACCCTCCTCACCATACAAGTCTGGTGGGGGAACCAGTTTAGTTGCCGGTGACCCGACCATGAGGCAGGTAGTACTGGGTTACATGGTACCAGTAACATATGACATGGCCTGATTATATATATATATATATATATATATATATATATATAGTCATCCACATACAGTACTGTTTCGCTGTTTCACAGCTCATCAGTGCGGCTAGACAGGCAACTACCTCAAGCCAGGATTGAAACCCGACCGTTTGTACGGCAGTCAAGGCTCCTAACCATATATATATATATATATATATATATATATATATATATATTTTATTGCATTTCCATCCAAAACACGGCACAGTGCCACTTTTATGTAGGGTGCTACTATCTGTGACATAATTGGCAGAGATACTATGTAGGGATCTGAGCAGCAAGATATCTATTTACATAACATTTGAACTTCTGCATGTCAATACAGTCAGAGAAGCAGGGATCCGGAAAGGAATTACAAAGTATAGCAATCCGAGAGAAAAAAATGTCAGAGTAGAAGGCTTTCTGCTGTGTAGGTATGGGATTCTGCTACTTATTGAATTTGTTGCGGGTATTTACGTTGAGACGTACAAGGGCTTCCGCACGTTCCGCAATCGTTTCACGCATTTCGGCTTATTTGACAAAGTGATAAACAACCATTAGATGATCCATAGCAAATTTTGAAAACAATGCACGCCTGTGGAACTCTCTTTCGATTCCTAATTGTCTTCAAGTTCAATGTAAACAAGTTCTTGATGAACCGTCCCCCTAAGTAATCCAATTTACAAAATTCCCACTACTTATGTTTACTACGCTATAATCACATTGACTAATTTATACCCATTACCCATTAACCCTTATCCTCAAGTGGCCTCCGGGCCTTGATGAGTGGTGATTTCTGTGTAAAAAAAAAAAAAAAGAATTAACGCCGACCAAGAAACCTAATAAAAACCTGTAAATTTCTCGGTGATTTTGTTTGGTTCTTTATATTATTACACCAATCTTTCAATTATTTTTTTTATACTCACTAAGAGTTCTCACACATCATCGGAGATTACTCACTGATAATAACTGGTTGGTTTCCTTGTAGTCTGGGTAACAGCAGGTCTCTCCAGGTTTCCAGTACTTTCCACCTCTTCTAATAGCCTTTCCAAATTAATTTGCGTTATCGCAACAGTCACTTACTGTTGATTTCTCACTGGCAACAATTATTGGTCTTTACTTGAATTTGGATTGCAATAAGCCTCTCCAAGGTCCCAGTACTCTTTTGCTCTTATCTAGTGGAGATCTAGTTAGTGCTCCCCCCCCCCATCTTCGGTCTTTCTGCCCTCTTTGACACTTCATGACTATTTTGTGTAGTATCAACCAAGGCCGACAAATTTTTGTATTTGGGGGGAGATGGGGAGGGAAGGAGCACAGATTACAAAATTGTGGTGTGTTTTTTTTTTGTTTTTTTTACAGGAGGGAGTCACCACTTATCAAGACCCGAAGGGGTCACTCATGTTCCTGGATTCTGAAAGACAACAAGTCTCCCCAGATTTCCAGTACTCTCCACCTCTCTCGATAATCTTTACAAATTAATTTATATGATTGCAACAGCCATTTACCATTGATTTTTCGATGATAGCGATCTTCACTGGAATTCGGGTGGCAATAAGCCTTCCAACTGTCCCAGTCCTCTTCACACTCATCCAGATGAGGTCTGATTAGTGCTCTCACTCCTCAGTCTTTCCATCCTCTTTGACCTTTCACAACTATTTGTTGTGTACCAGTTGATATGAACACTATTTTATAGAGAAGGAAGAGGGGTAACTTACGATTATAGTGTTTCAGTTTTCTTGATTCGATGTGGTGTTTCTTTATGTTGTACTTCTGTAGCAGTTTCTATATGTCTAATTAAGGCATGTGTATTATTCTCCGCATTCAAGGGTTTTACTGCATTCAGTAGTTTTATAATCGTTATCCGTTGTACCTTCTCAGCTATTCCTTTGATTCCAATCTCTTCCATTCTCTTTTCAAAGTCCTTTGGAATTGTTCCTAGTGCTCCTACTATTATTGGTGCTATTTTGACTTGCTTCATTTTCCATATTATTTTCAGCTCTCTGGCCAGTTCCATGTATTTGCTTTGCTTCTATATACCTTTGATATTCACCCTGTGTACTGCTGGATGGCGAAATCTACACCCTGACAGAACTTTTCCTTCTTATTAATTATTATGAAATCCGGTCTTCAGGATTAGATGGGATTATCTATTTGTACGTCCATGTCTCAGAATTTTGTGACTTCCGTTTTCAAGTACTGTTGCCGGGTTTTGATTGTACCATTTGCTTGTGTGTTCAAGATGCAGTTGCTTGCATAATTCCCAGTGTACTGCCTTCCCCACTTGATCGTGTCTATTCTTGTATTCGTTTTAGGGTTTGTTTGCTGCATTCGCTTATTATGTGGTTCATTGTTTTGTCTTTTTGGTCACATAGTCTGCATTTGCTGTTTTTTGTGTCTTATCAATCTTTTCTTCAATGTGGCAGGTTCTGCTCACGTTATCTTGTGCGGCTGTTATTAGGGATTCAGTTTCTCTGTTTAGGTTTCTTTTTCGTAGTCATGTCCAAGTGTTTTCGTTAGTCTCATCTTTTGTCACTCTTCCCATTTTTCTTTTCTCGTCTTAACCCTTACCTCTCTATTTTGTGTCTTGTTCATTTTATCAGCGTTTCTTGCTGCAGTAATTATCCTTTCTGTGTTCAGCATTTTTCTTTTTGTGTCATCTTCACAGTTTTCTATACAAATCAGTTCTCTTCTTCCGTCTTTCTTTTCCCCATAGAGTCGGTCGGTTTGATACTTTGGGTGTAGAGCATTGTGCATGATCATAAGTTTCCTGGTCTTTTGGTTAAGATACCTCAGTTCTTCTTTGGTCCACCCTATAAACGGCCCGGAGTATCTTACTAGCGACACTACCCATATATTTATACCTTTTATTAAGTTTCTACTATATAGTTCAATTTCTAGGAGTTTTCTTGTTTTTCAGAGGTATTCATTTCCAATTTTCTCTTTCATTCCTGTTGCTTTGATTGTGTCTGCATCCATAACTCCCAAATATTTGTAGCTATTATATTTATCTAGTGCCCTATCTCCGTTTGGTTGGGTAATTCCATGCCTTCTGATGGCTCCAGTTTTCTCCTTCTCATAACTAGCAGCGCACACTTTTCCATACCAAATTCCATTCCGATATACTGCTGACAATTCTGGTTTTGTTTATTAGTGTCTCTAGTTCGTTTTTGCAAAAAGTTTAGGTCGTCCATGTACATTAGGTGGTCCATTCTTTCAAATGTATTAGTAAACATATATCCGACTTGGCCTTTTCTTAATTTATTGTTAAGGAGCATCATGTCTATGATGAACAGTAGTTGTAATAGGGAATCCCCATAGAAGATACCTCTTTGTATTTTTATCTCAATTATGTATTACTTGTCATTTCAAGTCTTCATGTTCTCATTACAAGTTCAATCATATTGATAATCTTATTTGGTATTTAATTATCCAGGCGTGAGGAATCCTGTCGTATGCTTTATTGTTAGTTCATACCATGGCTATATTCTGTTAGTTCATGCCATGGCTATATTCTGTTAGTTCATACCATGGCTTTATTGTTGTTAGTTCATACCATGGCTTTATTGTTGTTAGTTCATACCATGGCTATATTCTGTTAGTTCATACCATGGCTATATTCTGTTAGTTCATACCATGGCTATATTCTGTTAGTTCATACCATGGCTTTATTGTTGTTAGTTCATACCATGGCTATATTCTGTTAGTTCATACCAGGCTATATTCTGTTAGTTCATACCATGGCTATATTCTGTTAGTTCATACCATGGCTATATTCTGTTAGTTCATACCATGGCTATATTCTGTTAGTTCATACCATGGCTATATTCTGTTAGTTCATACCATGGCTATATTCTGTTAGTTCATACCATGGCTATATTCTGTTAGTTCATACCATGGCTATATTCTGTTAGTTCATACCATGGCTTTATTGTTGTTAGTTCATACCATGGCTATATTCTGTTAGTTCATACCATGGCTATATTCTGTTAGTTCATACCATGGCTATATTCTGTTAGTTCATACCATGGCTATATTCTGTTAGTTCATACCATGGCTATATTCTGTTAGTTCATACCATGGCTATATTCTGTTAGTTCATACCATGGCTATATTCTGTTAGTTCATACCATGGCTTTATTGTTGTTAGTTCATACCATGGCTATATTCTGTTAGTTCATACCATGGCTATATTCTGTTAGTTCATACAATGGCTATATTCTGTTAGTTCATACCATGGCTATATTCTGTTAGTTCATACCATGGCTTTATTGTTGTTAGTTCATACCATGGCTATATTCTGTTAGTTCATACCATGGCTATATTCTGTTAGTTCATACCATGGCTATATTCTGTTAGTTCATACCATGGCTATATTCTGTTAGTTCATACCATGGCTATATTCTGTTAGTTCATACCATGGCTATATTCTGTTAGTTCATACCATGGCTATATTCTGTTAGTTCATACCATGGCTTTATTGTTGTTAGTTCATACCATGGCTATATTCTGTTAGTTCATACCATGGCTTTATTGTTGTTAGTTCATACCATGGCTATATTCTGTTAGTTCATACCAGGCTATATTCTGTTAGTTCATACCATGGCTATATTCTGTTAGTTCATACCATGGCTATATTCTGTTAGTTCATACCATGGCTATATTCTGTTAGTTCATACCATGGCTATATTCTGTTAGTTCATACCATGGCTATATTCTGTTAGTTCATAGCATGGCTATATTCTGTTAGTTCATACCATGGCTATATTCTGTTAGTTCATACCATGGCTATATTCTGTTAGTTCATACCATGGCTATATTCTGTTAGTTCATACCATGGCTTTATTGTTGTTAGTTCATACCATGGCTATATTCTGTTAGTTCATACCATGGCTATATTCTGTTAGTTCATACCATGGCTATATTCTGTTAGTTCATACCATGGCTTTATTGTTGTTAGTTCATACCATGGCTATATTCTGTTAGTTCATACCATGGCTATATTCTGTTAGTTCATACCATGGCTATATTCTGTTAGTTCAT
The DNA here is from genome assembly GCF_053919585.1 of Euprymna scolopes. Lineage (NCBI taxonomy): Eukaryota > Metazoa > Mollusca > Cephalopoda > Sepiida > Sepiolidae > Euprymna > Euprymna scolopes. The sequence goes on along the minus strand of NC_136508.1, from coordinate 38,742,623 downwards.
ACCATGGCTATATTCTGTTAGTTCATACCATGGCTATATTCTGTTAGTTCATACCATGGCTTTATTGTTGTTAGTTCATACCATGGCTATATTCTGTTAGTTCATACCAGGCTATATTCTGTTAGTTCATACCATGGCTATATTCTGTTAGTTCATACCATGGCTATATTCTGTTAGTTCATACCATGGCTATATTCTGTTAGTTCATACCATGGCTATATTCTGTTAGTTCATACCATGGCTATATTCTGTTAGTTCATACCATGGCTATATTCTGTTAGTTCATACCATGGCTATATTCTGTTAGTTCATACCATGGCTTTATTGTTGTTAGTTCATACCATGGCTATATTCTGTTAGTTCATACCATGGCTATATTCTGTTAGTTCATACCATGGCTATATTCTGTTAGTTCATACCATGGCTATGAAGTAGTCCACAAGTATTAAGCGAGTGGTAAACTTGTCTTTCAGTTGTGTTTTTAATATTTTTCATGTGGTAGGTAAACACATTATTGGCCTGTAGTTGTTGGGGCAGTTTCCTTTTAGGGTTTTATTTTGTGCCAATGTGGTTCTCCCTTTGGTTACTTCTACTTTGTGGATACATCTTTTCAGGTTTTGAATTAGCCTTTCATTTAGTGTCGGGAATTTTTTGAATCAATATGCGTGTATTTCGTCGTGATCAGGTGCTTTCCAGTTGGCCATTTTTGGTAGGATTGTCTTGAGGGTTTTTTGCTAATTTTACTCTCTGTCTCTTTGACTTGCTGTGACCCTTCTCTTCTTCTTCTTATTATTATTCCCTCACTAGGAATTCTCACACATGCCATTACAAATAACTTGTAGTGTTCCCTAGGGTCTGCGTAACAAAACAAATTTACAGCGCTCTCCACCTCTCTCGATAACCAGTGCAGATGACTTCACACTATCGCAACAGTCATTTACTTTTAATTTCTCACTGGCACGGCCATTAATATTCCCTGGGATTTGGAACACAACAAGCCTCCCTAAGGCCCCAGTGCTCTCCACACTTTCCCACTGAAGGTGTCGTTAGTGCTCTCCCTCTTCGATCCCCCCTAGCTAATGTAAATGTCTCCTCTCATCACCTAGGACATAAGCTCACCAACCCTCTTCTCTATTGTTTCAGAGTGTAGAGTGAACAGCATTCTTTAGTGGAACTGAACTTGTATGGAACTTGGAGGCCACACTCAGACTTCATCAAGATCGTCAGTGCCGTGTGTAATCAACCCTTGTCAGTCTCTTCGCCCATACCTCATCGACCAAGGAAAGGTGTGCTACTCATCTATGCTGTTCAATCTACACTCGGTTTTTTGGTCCCTTTATTTCGTGTAAATAAAGGCACTCCGCCAGTTGTCCACATCTCTGGAAAGAAGAACCTGGAACCTGACGCCGCCTCCCGGTACACACCAGCCGCCGCCAGCCGTGCAGATGATGCTTCTAGCCCAGAAGACACCGCAAATATTGGAGAGGATGATGAGATACACGCATCCATGTCTAACACTCTTTATGCAGTCACTAATGTGGTTTCCTGGGACATGGTGCGGGAAGCTACATCTTCGGATGCAGACCTACAGGAATTACACCGACTGATTCATGACGGATTTCCTTTGGACTGCCGACAGCTAAGGACCACACTCCGGCCGTACCACCACATCTCCAGCAGCCTTTGCAACATTACGCCAAGAGATATTGGAGGCCCTGCATGCGGCCCACCAGGGAGTCAGCTTCATGTGTGCCCGCGTGGCTACCTCGTTTTACTGGCCCAATATCAGCATCGACATCCAACGTGTCAGGGATAATTACACCCACTGCCATCGGATTGCAAAATCTAATGCTATGCAGCCACCTTTTAACGCTGCGCCTCCGGAGTACCCATACCACAAGATCGCCAGCGACTTCTTCACACACATCAACCATGATTATGTTGTGATCGACCGGTACTCCAACTGGCCGATGATATTTCAAACAGAGAACAGCGCAGATGGCCTCATCAAGTGTCTCAAAGAAGCTTTTGTGATTTTTGGGGTGCCTGCGGAGCTGACATCCGACGGGGGACCCCAGTTTACTGCTGGGAAGACTCAGAAATTGCAGTAAAAACTGTCAAACGAATGCTGATGGATAACACCTCAGCTGGCGGGTCCATCAATGTGGACAAGTTTCAATGGGCGATGCTCATATACCGCAACTCCATCGACCCAGAGACGAAGGCATCTCCTGCTCTTATAGTTTTCGGATGGCCCATTAGAGATCCCATCCTGATCCCAATGGGTCGGTACTGCCCCCACCCCACATGGTCTGAAACGCTCGTAAACAGGGAGAAGGCACTAGCAAAACGTTATTCCCTTGAGCATAAAAAGTGGAGCGAGCATACAAGATCTTTGCCCTCTCTAAGCGTGGGGGATCATGTGTATATTCAAAACCTAACTGGAAATCACCCTAAACGCTGGGAACGAACAGGCACCGTTGTGGAGGTGAGACAATTTTACCAATATGTGGTCAAGATAGATTGTTCTGGGAGACTCACGCTCAGAAACTGACAACACCTTTGAAAATTCAAGCCTTTCAGGACCACAACTAGCGAAAACATGATAGAGTCCTTCTTACCAGCTACCAGGTTAACGGAAGAGGCCTCTGTCAGCACCCTACCAGGGGCGCCAGAGGACTCTCCTGCCATCCTGCCAGAAGTCCATGCTGGTAATCCAACAGATACTCCCATATGTAAGTCCGGTGATAAAGATTTTTATGACGTGCCATCGAGCTCTTCTGAGATACTTCCATCTACTCCTCATACTTCTGACCCAGCTAGAGATTCTGGCACTCCCGAGAACTCCATACCGGTCGCACATGCGACCAATCCCAAGAACGCTGGAGCTGGAAACGACCCCCCCCCCCAAGAACATGCATGCAATTGCCAAGAAGCCCCCCAAGGTCTTGAGCCGACTGATGCCACACAACGCTCCTGGTGCTTCAGAAATTGCACCAGCCAGTAGGTTGCGGCCCTGGCGCAACCAAGACTAGTGATTTCATCACCAGTCAACATTGTACAGTGTATATAGCTTCAGAGGATTTTTGTACAGAATGTTTTTGTCGTGCCCGCAAAAAACTCGCCGTGGGTGGAGGAGATAGCTAATGTAAATGTCACCTCTCATCACCTAGGACATAAGCTCACCAACCCTCTTCTCTATTGTTTCAGAGTGTAGAGTGAACAGCATTCTTTTTCACGTCACTCACCCGAAATTCCTCGTGAACTTGTGGGGGAGAGGAATGCAGGTTTAAATTGCAGCTGTTTGTGAGTATTTGTGCAGATACTTTTTGAAATGAAACCTTTTAGTCTTTGCGCAAGTGAGAATAGTCTGAACAGATCACATTGTGACATAAATAGAAGAAACTGTCAGCAGTTGTATAAAGTTAACATCAGAATTTTGATTGTCCATGCTCATATGAAAAAGAACGCTCAGCATTCTTTAGTGGAACTGAACTTGTATGGAACTTGGAGGCCACACTCAGACTTCATCAAGATCGTCAGTGCCGTGTGTAATCAACCCTCGTCAGTCTCTTCGCCCATACCCCATTGACTAAGGAAAGGTGTGCTACTCATCTACCCCCCTTGTTATCCTTTACGACCTTTGGTGTAGACCAGCTTCCCATGATCTTTAAAAAGTGTTTTTAAACCTCATGAAACAGTGAGCAGATAAAAATCCGATCACCCTACATAACAATATTTCAATTTTAACTCCTTAGCAGCCGTTTCTTTTTTCCTGGTGAAAACCAATTAAAAAGTTTTCCACATATCTGAATACCCTATATACCAAATTTCAAGTCTGTAGATAAAAATTCGTTGAGTATGTAGGTTGAGAAGTGTCTTCATGCACACACATTCTCACTTTTCTTGATCTATAGACGAGGAGTAGTCACACAGGCCACCATCAAAGAATTCTCTTTGAGAACAACTTGTGGTGTTCTCTGGAGTCTGAGTGACAAGTCTCTCCAGATTTCCAGTACCCCCCCCCCATCTTATTCGGTATTATTGATATTTATTAAAACAAATGTAACCAAAAAATTATATTCCGTGTTTTGTTTAAAAAAAGCCAACGCGCAAAAAGACGAACATTGCTACTTTTTAATGCGATGAAAAAGCGGACAGAATAAATAATTCATCGCTAATCTATCTTCATCTGTTCCAACGAAACCTAAAAATCAGTAAAAAAATCAGCAAAAAAACAAAACAAAAAAAAACAACTTAAGATTGAAATAAATGTTCAAGTAAACGACTGGAAGTTTCGGTGAATTCTTCAACTTATTCTCTGGAATTTTTTTCACCATTTTTAATTGTTTTTTTTTTTTTTTTGTCAGCACAAGTTGAATTTGTTTTTTTTGTTTTGTGAAAGATTGTGACATGCTGTGTTCAATGTATCCACGTGTGTGATTACACGTGTTTGTATGAGTGAAACGGTGATGGAGTTATGTTGTGTTTAACTGTGTGTGTGCAGAAATGTCTGCGAATTTTTATTCCTCTTTTTGTCATTTTCAGGAAGGTCAGTCTATGTTACTATCACGTGCCGGAAAGAGTTACTTGATTTATTCGTGTCGTGACGACATCTTTGGAACGGTTGGCACACCAACAAGCTCCTCGGGTGTGAACCACAATAGCACAATAAGTCAATAGGCAGATTCTCTTCAGTTCAAATTATACGACGTCAGCTACACCTGCTTGTCGGGTCTTCTTGTTTTTGTAAGACGTCATTGGTAGCAGGGCTTTTATAGTGCTTTTTTTCTTCAAGCGAGCCCTTGTATATAACTAGCTGGACGCCCGTCGTTGCCCGGTCATACAATACGCTTAAACATGATATTTTAATTTATGCAGATTGCGCATACATTATTATAGAATCAATCCTTTATTGAATATTATATACTACGAGGTATAATTTGCCCGGTTGACTAATTCTCAAAAAAAAAAAAATAAAAATAAATAAATATAAAAAAAAATAATAATTTCATTCATCAAATTCCGTCTGTGTTTGTTTACAATATCATGTCAGCTGATATTTGGGCTTGACAATCTTAAAAATAGTTTTCTTTTATAGATAAAAAGAATTTTTACAGCGGAATATTTTACGTTAAACCAGTCAAGGTTACACCGGTGTAACGTAAGTATTCCCCTGTAAAAATTATTTCATCTATAAAGAAAAAAGATTATTTTGAAAACTGGATTTTTTTTCTATTTTCGATACACATCCCGTGAATTTCTGTACAAAGCATATCCAAGAACACTGCCGGAAATATGAATTACCTATGTGTGAAATTTGAAAAAGATAGGCTCAGCCGTTTCGGAATCTATAAGGAAGGAATACCTACACAAAAAGTGACTTTTATATAGTAGAAAAGATGAGCGACAAACACATCTTTTGTTTTATATAAAAAATAGACATTTATGCAAATATTTAAGAAGCATTTAAAACTGTTTTTAGAAAAAAAGCGAGATTCTACTTTTTACAATCGTCTAAGTTCCAAGTCTCAACTGCTACATCTGACCGCATCCAAATTGAATCATCTCTTTTGTCGGGATGAAAAAGACGCGAGATATAGAAAAGGATAGATAGATAGAGAGAGAGAGAGAGGGGGAGGGTAAGACAGATACATATTTAAAACATTATATATATATATATATAAATAAATAAACATATATATATATAAATAAATAAACATATATATATATATATATATATATATATATATATATATATATATACATACACACACATATATATATATATATATATATATATATATAAGTGAACCTGTCTGTGTACATTTCCCTAAGCAATAACTCTGTCAATTTTTAGTCCACAGACTCGAAATTTGATGTACAGTATACTGAGATTTGGAAAAATTTATGTGATCGGTTTTGGGCTAGAAATTTGGCTGTTAAGGGATAAAGGTTCAACGATTTGACCTTTGAGAACTCTACCAAACTCTTCCGACAATTTTGGGTCTAAACACTTGACATTTTAGATATAGGTTCCTTGGACATGGATCTAACTTAATAAATCAATTTGAACCCAAAACAATAAATATTAAGGGGTCATAAAAGGGGTCAAATTTAAAACAATTGACCTTTTTTTTTTGCTCAGCATACACCGCCAAACACCCGGGCAACGCCGAGCTGAAATGCTAGTACATCTATAAATGTGAACGTGTCTGTGTGTCTGTCTGTGTACATTTTCCTTCGCAATAACTCTTAATTTTTAGTCTACAGACTCGAAATTTGATATACGTACTGTTGGGAATATCGATATGATCGGTTTCCGGCCAGAAATTTAGCTGTTAAGGGGTAAAAGTTAAACGATTTGACCTTTGAGAACTCTACCAAACTCCTCCGACAATTTTGGGTCGAAACACTTGATATTTTAGATATATGATCCTTGGACATGGATCTAACTTAATAACAGAATTTGAGCCCAAAACAATAAATTTTAAGGGGTCATAAAAGGGGTCAAAGTTAAAAAAATTGACCTTTTTTTTGCTCAGCATACACCCCCCAAACACCCGGGAAACGCCGGGCACCCATGCTAGTATATATATAAATAAAAAACAAAAACTAATATATATATATATATATATATATATTAAAAACATATTTAAATATTGTCATTGTTTAAAAAACCGATGTCAGCTGACATGATATATATATATATATATATATATATATATATATATATATATTTGAGCTACCAATATATGAATGTATGTATGTTTGCATGTCTGCCTGAAAATTTTGAAAGAGGCGACGGATTTTCACAGGATCAGTATCGTTTTTAAGCTCGACCCTCCAAACCACAAATACCGAAAAATTGGCTAAAAACATTAATTTCTTCATCCTGAACTGGGCATTTTCCTACAGGGAGGGGTCGCTTTTTTCACCGATATTTTCGAAAGTTATCCCCTCTTTTCGATTGTCTAGCCTTAATTTAAACCTACGTCACTTCCGGCTTGGCGTCGTCGTAACAACAAACACGTCACGTTTTCCCCTTTCTTTTCCTCCTTCGCGGTACGGGTTCGAGCCTGCCTTCCTACTACCACTTTTTTATTTTTTTGCTCAACACACACCTACAAACATCCAGGCAATGTCGGGTACCCATGCTAGTACATTATATATATATATATATATATATATATATATATATATATATATCATGTCATCTGACATTGGTTTATTAAACAATTTTAATATGTATCTATTTCTCCCTATATATATATATATATATATATATATATATGTAGCAGAAGTAGCAATAACTAAAATGAGGGGAAAAAGAGCTTACCTCGGGTACGTCTGTTGTGTCACCAGTTGGGGGGAAAAAGAGAATTCCAAGATGGCGTCCGGGGGTTTTTATTAGCATTTACCCCATGCAACTCTCGGAAAATCACGTTTCTGTCTCATGTGATTATGCAAATGGATAATTCCCGGCCACTATAAAAGCAGGAGGCTAGAGACGAGTCGGCAGTGTCCTGCAAACTGTGTGTGTGGGTGTTTCTGGCGATTGGAGTGTGTCTTCTTTTACCACGGACAGGAATTCCCTCTCTTCTGGAGGTGGGCGATATTGACTATTTTGAAGTTGTACTGTTGCTGACAGAACATTTATTTATTTTTTTTTTTTTGCCTACTACATTTTTGTTTCAAGCTATTTCGGCCCGAATATGGCGAAGGTGCGGATAAGCAGTGATATTATCAAGCCGTTCTCTGGCGAGGGAGACGTTGTAGCGTGGCTGAAAAAAGTGAGACTTGTCGCACAACTTCAGCAGGTGGATGACGTAGCGAGTCTGCTACCTTTATACCTGGAAGGCGATGCGCTGGCCCTCTACATGGAAATGGAGGAGGACGATCAAAAGAAAATAGACCAGATTGAGGCTCGATTAAAGGAGGTATTTACTGATGACGCGTTTGCAGCATATAGAAAAATAACTATGGTTAGATGGGCTGGTGAACGTGTGGATGTGTACGCCAACAAAATCAGGCAGTTGGTTGGATTGGCCGGATTCACAGGAGAAAGCTCAGAGAGACTCACAAAATTAATTTTTGTCACTGGATTCCCTGACACCATCTCAATTGCTCTTCAACAGGTGCCGAACATCAAAGCCCTGACCATGGGGGAGCTAATGTCGAGAGCGAGAATTTTGACGACGACTGGCGAACAAAATCAGGATGTGGTTGCGGCCACACGCTCACCCAACAACAGGGCCCAGAATAATCCTGTTAACGTGACCTGTTTCAAATGCAATGTTAAAGGCCACCTTGCAAGGGACTGTCGAAAACGTGGAACACAGTGTTACCGTTGCGGTGAGAGTGGACACTGGGCTCGGAACTGCTCGGGAAACGAGCAAGGGGAGGACGCATAAGCGCCAGTCTCCTTCCCAACCAAGATGTGAACACGACGCTCCCGGTGATAAGCATCCATGTTGACGGGACGCGATGTTTGGCGCTTATTGATACAGGATGCTCCAGGACAATTTTACATGCAGACCGGTGCCGGTCTTGGAGAAAAACAAACGTAAATGTCAACACAATTGGTGGAATGTCCCATGCGTGCTGCGGTGTTGGAACGGTCTCTGTATCCACTGATGAAGGTGTGTCTGCCAGAGTCGATGTGTTGGTGGTGCATGGCAAGCCACTGGGATTTGACTTGCTTCTAGGGATCGACGCCATAAAAGCTCTAGGTGTCGTTGTCAAGCCTACAGGATCAGTGCGGCTGGGCGCCAGGAAAAGTATTAAATGCGCAGCCATTTCTATCGATGAACCAGATTTCACTTCTACCTTTGACCATCAAAACCGAACGTGGACCGCATCGTGGAAATGGTCTGTGGACCACCCCCCTGAAAGGCTGCATAATCGAGTGTCAGAGTACCCAGTGCCAGCAGAAATTCGTGAAGAATACACGCAGGAGCTCCACACCTGGATAGATAATGGTTGGCTCGTGCCATACCCAGAGGATAAATTGGGACCCCCCAAAGGTCTAATTCCCCTGATGGCTGTGATACAGCAGAACAAAGTCAAAGTGCGCCCGGTAATAGACTACCGGGAGCTAAATCATTACGTAGACGCATTTACGGCCAACGCAGATGTTTGTGCGGCTAAGCTGCGTGAGTGGAGACAAAAAGGTGCTAACGTGTCTCTACTGGACCTCAGAAGAGCATACCTACAAGTCCGGGTCCATGAGACACTGTGGCCATACCAGACTGTGGAAATCGATGGGAAAAAATACTGTCTGACCCGTCTGGGGTTTGGTTTGAATGTGGCTCCCTTGATAATGAGAGCAATTGTCAGCGAAGTACTATCTCAGGAAGAAGTTATAAGCCGCGCAGCATCTGCTTACATTGATGACATTTTTGTCAATGAAGACGTGGTGCCCGCGACCCGTGTGAGAGAACACCTCGCGCAGTTCGGGTTTGAGTGCAAGAACCCGGAGCAGTTGAAGGACGGTGCACGGGTGCTGGGATTGGCAGTCAGGATGGAACGCAATGAACTGCGGTGGAAGCGAGGAAATGCAATTCCGGAGGCTCCCAGTATTGTTACGCGACGAACAATCTTTTCCCTGTGTGGTCGACTTGTCGGGCACTTTCCGGTGTGCGGTTGGCTTCGTGTGGCTTGCGGAATACTCAGAAGGAGAGTAAGTTCGGTAACGAAGGGCTGGGATGATGAAGCAAGGGACGCCGTACTACATCGTATGATGTTCGAAACCTTAAAATCTGCACAGCAGAACGATCCGGCACAGGGAAATTGGTGTGTGGACGGCAAAGAGCTGAATGTATGGGTCGATGCTAGCTCCCTAGCAATTGGGGCAGCCTTGGAGATGTGTGAAACTGTGCTGGAAGATGCATGTTGGCTGCGACCTGAAAATGACTCTCAACATATCAACTTGGCTGAACTGGATGCCGTATTGAAAGGCATCAATTTATGTGTAGCAAGGTGCTACACATAAAGACAGATTCTGTTTGCGTATACCATTGGGTCTCGGACACGCTAACTGGAAAGGCGCGAGTACGCACCAAAGCAACAAGCAAGATGCTTATTAGGAGGCGATTAAGCACTCTTAAGGAGCTCGTGAAAGAGTACGGGCTAACTGTGGATGTGATGCTGGTTCCATCAGCATGAAACATTGCTGACCGACTGACAGGAGTGCCACAGCGGTGGTTTGAGGCAATGAAAAAGAAAAACGGTCTTGACCCAGTGATAGGCGCGGTCCACACAGACGAGCTGGATGAGAGTCAAATCATGGCTATTCACAAAGATAGTGGACATCTGGGGGTGCGACGCACTACCTACTTTGTCAGGAGAAGATGTCCAACCACGACAAAAGCAACTGTCAGAACGGTCATACAGAAATGCGAGGAATGTCAGTCCATTGACCCAGCGCCAGTCAGGTGGGAAAAGGGAAAGCTGGAAGTTAACGAGAATTGGCAGAGAATTGGAATGGATATCACGCATTATGGCACCTTCCATTTTTTAACTTTAACAGACAGTGGTCCATCGCGTTTCTCCATTTGGAGGAAATTGGCAAGGCAGGACTCGGCAAGCGTGATTCATCAGTTGGAGGCAGTGTTCCTCGAGCGTGGCGCGCCGCATGAACTCCTTTTAGACAATGACACAGCTTTCTGCAGCAATATGTTCCAAGCATTTGCATGTAAATGGGGAGTTCACTTGCGATTCCGTTGTGCATACGCTCCAGCCGGGAATGGCATAGCGGAGCGATGTCATCATACAGTGAAACGAATAGTGGCTAGAATGTGTTGTCCCATACAGGAGGCTGTCTACTGGTATAACATCACACCAAGAGACGACACATCTCCCTCCACTGCGCCTGCCAACAGGATTTATCAATACGAAGTTCGAGTAAAGGAGACCAATCTCGCAACTGCGTCCCCAGGTCCCAAGAACAGCTTTTACCAGGTTGGAGATCGCGTATGGGTCAGAAGACCGCAAAATCGATGTACCACGAGGTTCGGCAAGGGTGAGGTGACCAAGGTGATCAGCCCTCAGTCGATTTTGGTGGACGGTGTGCCTCGTCACGTGAAGGATTTGCGCCCTCGCCATTATGTTGTTACATCAGAGGAAGAGGGAGACTCAGACAGTATGATGTCTTCTGAAAAGACAGAGAGTATGATGCAGGACGACGAAGAGGATTTTGAGCCATATAATATACATACTGAAGAAGCGGAGGAAGGACCACCCGTCTTGCCTCTACGAAGGAGTACCCGACAGAAACGAATACTGCCCCCCTGCCCTGATTGTGAAACACCGCCTATGGAGAAGACTGGTGGCAATAATGGCGATGAGGAGGATGGCAGGGAGGAAGTGCTGCCTCCGGTTCTTCGGAGAAGTACCAGACAGAGACGACTGCCCCCCTGCCCCATTTGTGATCATCAGATCAGGGGGGAGTGTAGCAGAAGTAGCAATAACTAAAATGAGGGGAAAAAGAGCTTACCTCGGGTACGTCTGTTGTGTCACCAGTTGGGGGGAAAAAGAGAATTCCAAGATGGCGTCCGGGGGTTTTTATTAGCATTTACCCCATGCAACTCTCGGAAAATCACGTTTCTGTCTCATGTGATTATGCAAATGGATAATTCCCAGCCACTATAAAAGCAGGAGGCTAGAGACGAGTCGGCAGTGTCCTGCAAACTGTGTGTGTGGGTGTTTCTGGCGATTGGAATGTGTCTTCTTTTACCACGGACAGGAATTCCCTCTCTTCTGGAGGTGGGCGATATTGACTATTTTGAAGTTGTACTGTTGCTGACAGAACATTTATTTATTTATTTTTTTTTGCCTACTACATTTTTGTTTCAATATATAACTTAGGTAGCACATCTTTCTTTTAAACATATTTTATTGAATTCATCATAAGTTATAATTAACTGAACTAATTTTGGATTAATTATAGCAACGTAATAAAGGTGGGTGTGGATAAAAATATTCCAAGTATACAATGATACTTCGGTTGTCGGACGTTTCGATGGACGGACAACAAAAGTTGGAGATTTTCTTGCCTCGATAATCGAAACGAGTTCGAACCGCCAGCTTTGCTTCGAATGAAAAAAGCAGTGGTGTTCCTCAATGGAACGTTGGAATTCAATCTGGTCGTGATACTTTTGAAGTGTAGTGTGACGACTCAACTCCGCCCCGAAGACGTCCCCACGCGAAAGTTATATTTAGAACAGCGTCATCTTTGACAATCTAGACGGTGTCCGAGAACCACGCAATTCGATTGGTCGACCCCTTTTTGCGTGGTACAACAAAGTACCTTGAGGTGTCAGAAAAGCAAAAAAAAAGAAAAGAAAAAAAAAGGTCAGTACACTTCAATACGACAAACGAAGCGAACGTATCTCGGGACGACAATAATTAATTGCGCGAAAAAAGAAATTTGTTGTTCAAATTATCGGTTTAGCGTCGTGTAAATACTTTAGAACCAAAGAAGAAATGGACATTCTTTGACCATTGGATAAGTCTGCTGAGGAGGAGCATTCAGGGGTAGAGGAAAAGAAGGAAGGTGCACCAACAAAGTCGAATGATTTCAAACACTTGTTAAATATCGCCCAGATATTGCTACAACCAGCAGACATGTAGACATTTTTAATGACAATGGCATGTGCCATTTTTAATGACAATGTCATGTGCCATTTTTGATGACAATGTCATGTGCCATTTTTTGATGACAATGTCATGTGCCATTTTTGATGACAATGTCATGTGCCATTTTTAATGACAATGTCATGTGCCATTTTTGATGACAATGTCATGTGCCATTTTTGATGACAATGTCATGTGCCATTTTTGATGACAATGTCATGTGCCATTTTTAATGACAATGTCATGTGCCATTTTTGATGACAATGTCATGTGCCATTTTTGCAAATTGTTGGACAATAGAAAAAAAAAACACATTTCATTGGATAAATATTTTTTAAACGTAAAATTTGTTATTTGGCTTCAAGCGTGTTCAATAACGTATCTTATTTTAGTTTTAAACGTAAACAACATTCCGTTCCAGAATCATCTCCATTCAAGAAATTTGCCAAAGATAGAACCCTAGATTATGAGTTGCTTTCTGTTTTAATGAAAGCGGATTCTCTTTCCAAGCAGTAACCTCCCTCTCCCTCCCTTCATCCACCCACTTGCCCCCATCAGCTGATCATTGAAAGGCAAAACAACAACAAACAAAAAAAAAACGTTTAATTGGAATTACATATATTTTACCCTCTTAGTGCATGTATAGATGATTATATTATTGTAATCATCTTAATGTTTATTGGTGATTTTCTGTGCAATTAAATGTCTAAAATCCTCAAAGTTTACAGATAAAAAGGAACTTTTAAACGTTGGAACTAATTAATTCGATTCCAGTTAATTTAAAGGGAAAACATCGTTTCGGTTGTCAAAGATTTCGGTGTTCGAACAAATATCTGGAACGAATTATGGTCGAGTACCGAGGTACCACTGTATATGTAACGAATCTCTATTAACTTATGAGTTTTAAACTTTCTTATATGTGATTCGATAAGTGTATATTTATGACAGTATATACAGGGTGACCCTCCCCCCCCCCAAAAAAAAAACAAAAGAGGCCATCTAGAACATATGCTGTAGAACGGAGAAAAAAAAAAAAAGAAAAAAGGCCAAAGACCATAGTGTTTTGATGTGATGTTTTGAATATAATAAACTAGTTATGACCAAAGTTTCATTTCATTTGGACAAAACAGTAAGAAACAGGGCCTAATTAGAGCTGGGCCCGTTCTTTATGGGACACCCTGTATAACATTTATGCTCGTCTTAACCATGCTGTGGCCTGTGGTTGTCTAGTATTCTCTATTGTGTGTTGATATATGTGTATACATCATTCAAACACTATTGTGTTTGAATATATGGTTAAGTGGCACTTTTAGTCATTTACAACTGCTTTAAAGCTTCACCGCTCACTTATTTTTGGACCAAATTTCAAACAATCATTCCAGTTTATAGATCACCTTCTCAGCTATATTGTGAAAAAAATCTTTTTCAATTTTCGTTCACTAAAACAAAAGTTATGATGAATTTACTGGTGTTCAAAATAGTAAAAAAAAAGGTGAAGAGGTAAGCGACATGTTTTATGATTTTTTTTTTTTTTTTTACAAGGGCGTCACCACTTATCAAGGCCCAGAGGCCACTCGAGGATAAGGGTTAATAGGTATACATTAGTCATTGTGATTTTAGCATAGTAAACAGTGGGAATTTTGAAACTTGGATTACTTAGGGGGACGATTCAATTAGAACTTGTTCACATTGAACTTTTTCTTTTTTTTTTCATAGGTATCAACTCATTATCAAGGCCAAGAGGCCACTCAAGGATAAGGGTTAAAGAGTGTACAGTAGAAATTGGAAAATATAATAATCATTAGTAATGAAAATTTGTTAAATTTGATAACTTATATGGAACGGCTCATCAAGAACTTATTTACGTTAGACTTGAAGACAACCATATTGTAGTCAGCCGGAAAGCAGGAAAACGGAAGACAATTCCACAGGCGTGCAGTTCTAATAAAAAAGCTTTGTTCATGGAATCTACGTTTAGGTTTAGGCACAGATAAAGAGTGGGGGGAATTATTGATAGTGTTTACAGCTAGACGAGTGTTTCTTGTGAAAGTTTTGCGAGGGGGGGACCATAGATTGAAGCTCAGACGAACACTTTCCGTAGCAACCACGTCGCTTCAGCGACTACTGTTGCTACCAATTTACCGCTCTCGCGAAAAGAGAACTAACAAGTGAAATAGAGAGAATGGAAAATTAAAGGGAGATAATTGGGGGGATTTTATTGAAAGAAGACGAGTGCCGTAGATTGTTTTCATATTTTTATGGGGGAAAAATAAGGCTGAAATTAAACAAAGAACAGGTGAATTTACTGGAAGCCTGGAAAAATTCATGGATTACAATAGAAAAATGCGAGCATGAAAAGTAATATGGTTAAGTTTAAACATGGAAAAGTAAAGGACTAGTTGTTAAAACTGGAAAAGAAAAGGACAAGATATTCTAGTAAAAAATATACTAAATTTATAACTTAAAATATTGCAGCATTAAGAATTGATTATATAATGTTAAATTGAATTTTTAAAAATTAATGCTTCAATATTTTAAGTTATAAATTTATTATATTTTTACTAGAATATCTTTTCCTTTTCTTTTCCAGTTTTAACAACTAATCCTTTACTTTTCCATGTTTAAGCTTAATCATATTGCTTTTCATGCTCGCATTTTTATATTGTAATATATTAATAGTTTATCGACAGGTTGCAAACAAGAGACGGACATGGTTGTCGGGTGGACCACCAGCAAAAACACATACCTCCAATCTTCGTTCCATGCATCCTGAAAATTAAAGGTTCTTTTCTCCGAAAGTGAATTATATTTTGATATGGTCATTTATTCCTTGGTGGGTTCTTTTTCAGAGTTGACACGGATAGTATAAGACTTGATTTTTCTAAGTTGCCCCTTCTGATTTCCACGGGCGTCTTGTCCAAATGTATATCTTCATTTCTACTATTATAGAAAAGTCACTTTGTGTGTACGTGTGTGTTCATTCCTTATAGGTTCCGAAACGGCTGCGCCCATCTTTTGCAAATTTCACACAAAGGTAATTTATATGTCTGGCAGTGTTCTTAGATATGTTTTGTACCGAAATTCATCCGATAAGTATCTTTAAAAAGTGTTTTTAAAACCTACTTATTCTTAACATAAGCAATCTGTCACGTGAACCATTCACGCATGCGCATTCATGAAACAGTTGATAAACAGATAAAAATCCGATTGCTCCCATGTACTAATTTTTCAGTTTTGACCCGTAGCAGCCCTTTTTCCCGGATGGAAATCGAATAAATTTTTTCCACATATTTGAATACTCTGTCTAACGAATTTCATAAATCTACATAAAATTTTATGTATCTATTTATAGTATTCACTTTAACAGTGCTCAATAAATGAATAGAGCTATATAGTAAGTTATAAAAAAATCTATGTCAATTAAGCTACACAAAATTTTCCGCGTTTTATTTTTGTAATGATTCGATAGGTTATTGCATGAAACTTAAGTTGCCACGTGATTTTTATATAATCACGAGGCGTTCAGTTGGATAGTTAGCCAATCAGATTCTCTGTTAATTCTCACACCAACTTTTCGCAGCCAATGGTTGCACGTTTGTTATCAATTCTATGCATTAGCTTAACGAATTCACATGAGGATAAAACGCGGAAAATTCGGTGTAACTTAACTGATAATATATATATATATATATATATATATATATATATATATGAAAGTAGCTATACTTCACATATATATATATATATATATATATATATGAAAGTAGCTATACTTCACGTCTATGCCAATGGAGTTTTGTAGAAAAACACCGTTGGGTACGAGACGAATTAAAAGAATATTCAATTATAAAATTTCAATATTGCCATTATTTTCTTTACCTGATTCTTCTGAATTAGGTTTAGTAACATACATACAAAGATCATATTTTTGTAAATTCCTTTTGGTTTTCTACAAGACTGCATTGTCGTCGCGTTCATACTCTTTATATATATATATATATATATATATATATATATATATATATATATATATATATATATATATATATATATATAACTGTTTATTTGTTTACGTCCAAAAAAAATATGGGCGAGCTTCTAAGGAAAACTATTTTCCTACATCTCAAAGGCTAGAGACACTAATAACCGTATTATCGTTAAATAAAATCAACAACAAAAATCTTAGAACTGTCAAACTACACTGACGATCGGTAGAACCGTGAAACACGTGTTTGTAGATTACTATTTTATAGGTAAAATAAATAAATAAATAAATAATATTTGTTTACGATCACTGAAGTTAAGCAACCTTGAACTTGGTCAGTACTAAATGGGTGATATTTTGAGACTTCCAGGTGCTCTCCGCTTATCTCATCATTGTTTCCGGTCGTTCTGGTCTTCTCCGTGCCACTGAACTCAAACAGTGCCGATTAGGAGAGGCGTGGTTGGGATTGCGCAACTCTTGCCTCACAATTACACGCGGAGCTCCCCCCCTCTACAGGGTATATATTTTCTTTCCGAGACTGAACGTAGGCATCGATTTTTTCGATTAGATTCGAGATATATATGTCGAGAGAGAGAGAGAGAGAGAGAGAGAGAGAGAGAAAGAAGAAGAAGAAGAAGAAGAAGAAGAAAAGGGTAAACGGATGAAAGTAACTTCTAATCAGGCTCAGACAGCAAAAAAAATAAAATCAATTTTTAATTAACAAGGAATAAATCATTGTTGATTTTTCTAATGTTCTTTTTTTGTTTTGTTTTGGTCTCTTTGAACTGCATCACTGAATCATTTATTGTTGTTGCTTTTTTTTTCGATTGTTTTTCCTTTAAGTGATTCATACTGTGATTTTTCTAAACGAAAAACACACAACAACAATTACACCATCACTGGAGGGTGAACAAAACATACACGAATCGAATGAACTGATACGAACGTGCGATTCGGAAGAGCGAGGATGACGACACGAAATCGATAAAGAAAAATCCCATCGAAGAAAAATTCAAAGAGTTGACAATATTGGATGATGCGTATTAATTGCGGGGTGGGGGAGAATTTGCCGTATTCGATTTAAAGGAAATCATAGATTATCCGATTTAAAGGACTCTTCGTGTTGGTTAAGACGAGGGCGCGGAATAATTTAATTGCTTAAGAGGACAAATTTCAAAACTGCGCGTGGTTGCGTGAGTGGCTAAATCGATAACGTTGCAGACTACGAGACTGGAAATTCCAAGTTCAAATAATTAGATGGGGTTGATTATGTTTAATTCTCACAAAGTTTCCCATTTTGAATAAAGTTTTTAATTTGTATAATGGAATCATATTGAAACGTCATCTTTGTCAAACAATAATAACAGAAGAAGAAGAAGAAGAAGAAGAAGAAGAAGAAGAAGAAGCTAGCAAAGTGTGGTGTTAACAAGGGGTTGATATTACGATCCTACCTTTCGATTAATAAAATTATCATTTTGTTCTAGCTGGGAATGGGGAATCCTACTGGATGCCAGACATCCTCCACTATCTCATGCATTCCGAGAGATCTATTTACGATTCTAACTACCCCTTAAAGTTCAATTATTTGTATCCATTTTGCACTTTGTTCACCGATTACATTTGCCACGTATATTTGAAATAATTTATCATGCCCGGTTGCTCCTATAATTACTGGTATGATGGAGATTTTCTTAAGATTCTAGTTCTTTTGATGTCGTACACACAAGATCTTGGTTTTTCGTTGTTTTCCCTTTCAGCTGTGTTTTACCCAGCATAATTGTGCCACTAACTTCTACTAAGGTTGCTTCTTTCTCATTCTTGTTCTATTTCTATATTTATGTCAGGTTTAATACCTCCGTTTTTAGGTACGTAGCTTCAGGGATTTAATTTGTAAACAATTATGTTCGCTCAACACATGTCATCATGTAAAACAGACTTATGATGATAATGATGATGATGATGATGATGATGATGATGATGATGGCGACGATTAAGATGATAATGATGACGATTATGATAATGACGGTAATGACGACAACGACGATGATAGCGATGGAAACAATGATGATGACGACGATTATGACGATGATGACAACGATGATGATGACGAGGGTGATGCTTATCACGATGATGACAATGATGACGACGGTGGCGATGGAAACGATGATAATGACGACGGTGACAATGGCGATGATGATGACGATGACAACTATGATGATGGCGATGGAAACGAAGATGATGATGATAATGATGACCACGATGATAGCGATGGAAACGATGATGATGGCGACGATCGTAATGACAATGAAAATGATGATGATGATAATTATGATTTCTGAAAAAGTTTTCCGTTTTTGATCAATTTTTCAATTCAGATTATTTGAACTTTTATCCTCATCTTGTTTTTTTTATCACAACGTTTTTATCACAACGTTTTAATCATAACGTTTTAATCATAACGTTTTTATCACAACATTTTTTATCATAACATTTTTATCACAACATTTTTATCATAACATTTTTATCACAACATTTTTTATCATAACATTTTTATCATAACGTTTTTTATCGCAACGTTTTAATCGTAACGTTTTTTATCATAACATTTTTATCATAATGTTTTTATCATAACATTTTTTTATCATAATATTTTTTATCATAACATTTTTTATCATAACGTTTTTTATCACAATATTTTTTATCACAATATTTTTTATCACAATATCTTTGATCATAACATTTTTTATCATAACGTTTTTTATCGCAATATTTTTTATCACAATACGTTTTTTATCATAATGTTTTTATCACAACTATTTTTATCACAACGTTTTTATCATAACGTTTTTATCATAACGTTTTTTATCATAACGTTTTTATCACGTTTTTTATCATAACGTTTTTTATCACAACGTTTTTATAACATTTTTGATCATAACGTTTTTTTATCAAAACGTTTTTATAACATTTTTGATCATAACGTTTTTATCACAACGTTTTTTTATAACATTTTTGATCATAACGTTTTTATCAGAACTTTTTTATCACGTTTTTTATCATAACGTTTTTATCACAAAGTTTTTTATAACATTTTTGATCATAACGTTTTTATCAGAACTTTTTATCACAACGTTTTTTATCATAACGTTTTTATCACAAAGTTTTTTATAACATTTTTGATCATAACGTTTTATCAGAACTTTTTATCACGTTTTTGATCATAACATTTTTATCACAACGTTTTTTATAACATTTTTGATCATAACGTTTTATCAGAACTTTTATCACGTTTTTGATCATAGCGTTTTTATCACAACGTTTTTTATAACATTTTTGATCATAACGTTTTTATCACAACGTTTTTTTATAACATTTTTGATCATAACGTTTTTATCAGAACTTTTTTTATCACGTTTTTTATCATAACGTTTTTATCACAACGTTTTTTATAACATTTTTGATCATAACGTTTTATCAGAACTTTTTATCACGTTTTTTATCATAACATTTTTATCACAAAGTTTTTTATAACATTTTTGATCATAACGTTTTATCAGAACTTTTTATCACGTTTTTTATCATAACATTTTTATCACAAAGTTTTTTATAACATTTTTGATCATAACGTTTTATCAGAACTTTTTATCGCGTTTTTGATCATAACGTTTTTATCACAACGTTTTTTTATAACATTTTTGATCATAACGTTTTTTATCACAACGTTTTTCATAACATTTTTGATCATAACGTTTTTATCAGAACTTTTTTATCACGTTTTTTATCATAACGTTTTTATCACAACGTTTTTTATAACATTTTTGATCATAACGTTTTATCAGAACTTTTTATCACGTTTTTATCATAACGTTTTTATCACAACGTTTTTTATAACATTTTTGATCATAACGTTTTATCAGAACTTTTTATCACGTTTTTTATCATAACATTTTTATCACAACGTTTTTTATAACATTTTTGATCATAACGTTTTGTCAGAACTTTTTATCACGTTTTTTATCATAACGTTTTTATCACAACGTTTTTTATCATAACGTGTTTTATCGTAACGTTTTTTATCACAACGTTTTTTATCGTTAAGTCATTTATCGTAACGTTTTTATTACGGGTTTTCACGTTATTTATCACGTTTTTTATCACAACGTTTTTTATCGCAACGTTTATAGCAAAATATTTTTATCAGAACATTTTTTTATCACAACTTTTTTATTGCAACATTTTTATCACAACGTTTTATCACAACGTTTTCATCATAATTTTTTTATCATAACGTTTTCTATCATAACGTTTTTTATCATAACGATTTTTATCACAACGTTTTATCACAAAGTTGTTTATCGCAACGTTTATAGCAAAATATTTTCATCACAATGTTTTTATCGCACATTGTTTTTCACAACGTTTTTTATCATAATGTTTTTTATCATAACGTTTTTTATCATAACGTTTTTTATCACAACGTTTATCACAACGTTTTTTATCACAATGTTTTTCAGCACAACGTTTTCATCATAACGTTTTCATCATAACGTTTTCATCATAACGTTTTCATCATAATGTTTTCATCATAACGTTTTTTATCATAACGTTTTTTATCACAACGTTTTTTATCATAACGTTTTCATCACAACGTTTTTTATCATAACTTTTTTTTATGACAACGTTTTCATCACAACGTTTTTTATCACAACGTTTTTTATGACAACGTTTTTATCACGTTTTCATCACAATGTTTTTATCATAACTTTTTATCACATTTTTTATCACAGCGTTTTTTATCATAACGTTTTTTATCAGACCGTTTTAATCATAACGTTTTTGATGACAACGTTTTTATCAGAGCGTTTTTATTACACCGTTTTTTATCGCAACATTTTTTATCACAACGTTTTTATCATAACGTTTTTATCACAACGTTTTTTATCTCACCGTTTATCATAACGTTTTTTATCGCAACGTTTTTATCACAACGTTTTTTATCACAACGTTTTTATCATAACATTTTTTCATCTCAACGTTTTTGTTATGGGATTAAATGCTAATAAGAATGAAGGAACACATGATTTTTAAGGACGAAACATGTATTCACATATATTACAGGTAAATCGAGTTGAGAATACCATTGCTCAACGGTATGACGTTGCACACTCCCAGCTTGGTCGCGTGCCAATCTCAGACCGCTGGGCACAGGTCTCGATACCGGAACTGACGTTATCTACGGAAGTGACGCTATGAGATAGTCCATTAATCCCCTGGAGGTGCGTCTCCAACACCCCTCCAAAGGTTTTTGTTCGTAAAAGCTGTCAGTACCTCTTCCTTTTAGGGTTTACCATCAATTGCTCGGTAACCTTTTTCTTACAGAACGACTGCCGTAGTTCCGGTGATTGTTGAGGAGGTTCAAGATCAAAAGTTTCGAAGGCAGTGTCTATCGGCTCATTTTCCAATGGTGGACTGTCGCTGGTTTCAACTAATCGACATCTTCTTGGTTCTGGTGATGTTTGTTGGTCCTTGGATGATATATACCATATTACCGACTCTCTTAGTAATTGTACTCACCTCCCAAAATGATGTGTCGTTTTTATAACTTTTGAAAAACACTATTTCAACTGGTATGAAACGTTTACTGGGTACATAAGTGGTCACTTGTGGCATTGACTGTTTGGGTAAGAGTTTGTCAAAAACGGGTCTCTAGAAGTGTAAGCCATGTTTAGTTTCAGAACCGTTTCCGATGGTTCGTTGTTCTAAACAAGTCTTGAGAGGTGACTGGTTTGCAGTAGACAGAACAGTTTCCGATGGTTCGTTGTTACAGACAAGTCCTGAGAGGTGAGTGGTTTGCAGTAGACAGTTCCACAGAGCAAAATATTCTTACCGTGTCGAGACGGAAAAAACATGCGAAATTGCTACAGAAAAGGTTTAATATTTATGGAGCAATTCTGGTTTCTGATTGGTTGGTAGCAGAACGTAAATTAATTCGATTCGTCAGTTACTAGCAGCATCGTTTATAAATAGAATCGCCCGACTACGTGGAATCATACCCCATTATGAATCGAAAATATTGCAACAGGATCTCACTTTCCACGCAAAATCGTTTCTGCAGGTGAGACTGCAGTTAGTGTGTTTGGGTTAGGTGTAATCCTATACACGTGTAGAAATTGTTGAAGTGCTTCATCTGTTTGGGTCCCTTCAGCCTTCGTCAGTGCTCTTTTAAGGGTGTCCAAAAGCATTCCGCTTTCTCATTCGGATGGTATTGGGGAGTGGTGATATGATTAATTTGGAACGTATCACAAACACCTTTGAACTCAGCAGACGTAAACTGGGTTCCATTATCACTTACGAGCAATCGACTACATTGAAACACGCGAACAGTTCATGTAAGAAATTTATAGTCGTTCCAGTTGTCGGTCTTCGGCACCTCAATACTTCAGGCCAATTGGTGAAACTATCGACTACAATTAAGTAATAATTGTCCTCGAGCGGACCCGCAAAATGGATGCGCACCCTAGACCAAGGCTAGTCAGTCTTCGACCAAGGTTTAAACGTAATCGGTGGGGATTTAGCCGCAAAGGCACAGCCTGTGCAGTAGTTTATCTTCTCATTGATGTCCTTGTCCATTTTAGGCCAGTAGACAGAGCTCCTCATCAAACTCTTCATACGATTTTTTCCAGAATGTCCTGTGTGAAAATCCCGTAGAATTCGTTTTTGGAAACATTTGGGAATCACCACTCTTTCGCCATATAGTAAAACCTCATCGCAAAGCGAAAATACTTCCGGAACATTGCCCTTTGTGGCGATCTTAATTTTTATGTCACAGATGAAGTCATCCTTGTCAGCTTCCCCTTTAATCTCCGATAGAGACTATGATCCAAGGTTGAGAATAATAGTAGTGTCTGACGCAAGCTTATTTGGTGTGGGAGGTTGCATACTTCATATAATGCCTGACGGTACCAGGAAACCGACCGCACATGCATCTAGAACACTACTAAAGGCCGAAAGACATCCTATCAAATTGAAAAATAAGCCTTGAGTATTGTATTCGCTGTGACAAAGTTTCATAGATATTTACACGGCAGAAAATTCATATTGCAGACAGATCATAAGCCGTTACTCACGATTTTTGCTTCCAAAAAAGGCTTACCGACATATATGTTGAGATGGGGTACATTATTACTCCATTATGATTTCACCCTGGAGTACTTGTCTTCGAAACAAATTTGCCGTGCGGATAGCCTATCTAGGCTGATACCATTGAAACGGGATCCGTTTGAAGATTCCATCATCGCCACTCTTCGGACGGACAGAGAAATAAAAACGATGATGGGCAACATAATCAGAGAACTTCCGGTGTCTCTTCGCCCAGTTCTTTTCAATTTAAATATAGAGACAAAAAGGTTAACTTACATTTGAGTTGATACTTTGTCATGTGTTCGTTTCTGTTTTTTCTTTGTTGTTGTTTTGTTTAGGACATAATTGCCAGTCGACTTATTCGCTTGTAAAACCGTCGTTCTTTTGAAGTTAATTATAATTTTGTTTTTTTAGTGGAGTTAACCCGTGAGAAAGTAGAATCAACGCCGCCAGTTGTTATGGGGTTAAATGGTAATAAACCAAAGGAACACAGGATTTTGTAGGGACGAAACATGTATTCACATAGATTACAGGCAAAGTCGAGTGGAGAATCCATTGCTCAACGATAGGACGTTTTTACACGTCCAGCTTGGTCGCGTGCCAATCTCAGACTGCTTGGTACCGGTCTCGATACCGGAAGTGACGTCACCGACGAAAGTGACGTCATGAGATAGTCCATTAATCCCCTGGAGGGGCGTCTCTAACAGTTTTTTTTATCACAACGCTTTTTTATCGCAAGAATTGTATAAGTCAACTGAATTAAAGGAATAAATTATAAGATGGTCAATATCATGAATTTTGGAATATAACTTTTTGTCATTTATTCTCTATATTGCTCTGTAATTACATTGGGCTTCTTAAATAAGGATTGATATATAATAAGAAAACATATTTCCACAGATATATATAGTCTTTGAAGTTTTTAACCTTTAAAACTATACAAAAAATATTTTTTTATCATTCGTTAGAAAATCGTCTAGTCAGTAAGTTATTTAATCACCTGCAATCACTGCATCAACTCGCTCTCGAATTTACTATAGTATCAATAATTTATTTTTCAAGGGATCATCAGTTGTTTACCATGAAACACTGTTTCGGGGATGTAAAAACAAAACAGTATATTACATTATGGCTCTCCAGCAGTGTTGATCAAACAACACCACCCTTAATCTTAGGAAGAAGACATGTTACAAACATTTGATCCAATTTCCTATTCTTAATTGCAGTTACTAACCTTTTCATGCTATAAAAATGAATTTCTTACCTGTGTGATTCATCAATTTCCACATTTAAAATGGATATATTTTTTAATTTATCAGTCTTGAATTTATAAGATTACGGATTAATCCATTTAACTACTTATCACACCCACTATGATTAGTATTTAGTATATTTACATTCTTATTTATTTAAAATTAGATATATAAAGTGTAAAAATATTTTTACATATATACATTTTTTTATTATAATTTTATTATATGTAATTATAAATACATTTTATACATTGCTAATATAGTTTTGGATTTCCTTTATTAATATAGCCTGGTTAATCTTAAACGATTCAAAAGCATCAGTATAACGAAGAAATGCTTTATTTAGCTGTTTAAATATTTTATTTTTATCCCCACCTTGTTTAATCATCCTTATTACTAAGTTAGAAACTGGTGGTATAAAATCTGTTAATTTTAAAGTAACGCGAGCTATTCTCAAAAACTCTGACATAATGGTTCCATAAAACATAAAAACAGGGCAGGTGCTATCTTTATGCGGCATACGTACTATTTTAAAGGGGAAAGCGTTTCTTTTATCAAATATTTTATAAAGAAAAATTCCATCCTCAATTTTTATATCTAAATCCAGAAATGTAACCTGTTGTCCTCTATGTTCACAATTCAATTTTAATTCGTTTGGATATAAAAGATGTTTATTTTTTTCGAATTCATCATTATCGTTTATACATATAAGGTCATCTATAAATCTCCTACACCCATGAAAGTTATGTTTTAGATATATCTGTTTTTAATAGTGATGGGTTTTTATATATAGTGCTTCAAGTATTTTTAATTTTTTACAATAA
The DNA here is from genome assembly GCF_053919585.1 of Euprymna scolopes. Classification (NCBI taxonomy): domain Eukaryota; kingdom Metazoa; phylum Mollusca; class Cephalopoda; order Sepiida; family Sepiolidae; genus Euprymna; species Euprymna scolopes. The sequence goes on along the minus strand of NC_136508.1, from coordinate 38,716,785 downwards.
GTTTCTCGTTGCAAAATCCTTGTGTTGTCCACTATTTATAAAAACCCAGCACCCATCTATAAATAGCATTAATTTTGAAAGTAGCAATAATGTGCTGAAATGTTTAGCATAACCACTATACGACAGGTTTTACTAACATTGCCTTTTATCATCCTAATTTTTAATCGAGTTTTTTATCACTCGTAAATGTATATTTTAATCGACTTTTCATTGACTCTTTATCATTCGTAACTATATATTTCACTTCTATTTAAAATATTTTATCTCCACCTGATGATGATTCAAGAAAGAATCGAAAGCGCTCGTGTGAACCATGGAACATTTGTAAATACCTTCCGTCTTGAAGTTAAAAAAATCTTACGAAAGATCGAAAAAAATGAAAAAAAGAATCATTAAGCAAGGTATCTCTTGTTTTTAATAATGTTTGCCTGAATATATATATATATATATATATATATATATATATATATATATATATATATATATATATATATATATATAATTATATAATCACACACACACACACACATATATATATATATATATATATATACACACTGATGCTTGAACGAGAAAAAGTGGATATAACAAAAAATGCAAAAGAAGTTATTTTTAAAAGATTCACAGAACATATGTTCTTTTCTTTCAAATGAAACAAATGGAAATCTTGTGTGATGCCGGACGCGCCAGTTTTTTCTTCTGTTCCCTCCCGGAAGAAATCCAAGTCTTTGATACGCGTAACAGCGTTTTCGGACAACGCCATTCTGTCTCAGTTTTGACTCATCTGGTTTCCCCGGGGAATTTTTATGCTGAAAATACAGTAGACAGCAGCGCCGTGCGTTTGAAATATCATTTCATCGTGTTCAACGACTGGACAGCAACTAAACAGCACCTGTTCATGGTGAACGTTCATCTGACCAAATGAAGCTGAACAACAAGAAAGGAATTCAACGTTGAAATGTTGAATTAAATAATTCTAAAGAAGGTGAATAAGTATTATTTGGATTCATCGGACTTGAGTGTTATTTTCACAACGTTTCGGTCGATGTAACTTCCGACCTTCTTCAGGTGTATCTCATCGAATGTTTCTGTCGAACTCGAGAATTTTGGACGAAATTTCGAATGGAACTCTTTATTAACTTTACGAGGGTAGCATGCTCTTGCTCTGTCAGCCATGACAGTAATCTGCAATTGTATTTTTTGGTCGCCCACACTGAGAACTGAACCTTCAACCGTCAGGAGAATATCACTTTTACGATTGATTTTTCCAAGCACTTTAAGCACTGTGCCATAGTCCTTGCGGACAATTCTAGTACGAATTTTAGGAGCCTTAAACCTATTTTATTTCTAGTGGTAAATATCACTATCTATTACTAGTTATTATTATTGCATATATATATATATATATATATATATATATATATATATATATATATATATATATATATACTGTGTGTGCAAAATCAAGACTTCAAGACAAGGTGTTGATGACAATGAAAATGTATTTCATTTTATGTTACAATTGTTGCAATGTCCAGTTCGACAATTTCAAGCAATATATCGTTTGAAAATTTTCAAAAACCAGCATTTATTCAGACTTTATGAATGCTGGTTTTTGAAAATTTTCAAACGATATAATGCTTGAAATTGTCGAACTGGACATTGAAACAATTGTAACATAAAATGAAATACATTTTCGTTGACATCAACACCTTGTCTTGAAGTCTTGATTTTGCACACACATTATATTAATGCTTTATTATGAAATGTGATAATTTTGTAGCTTAATCCTTAAGTCAACCTTTTTTGGCTTAAAACCTATTGGTATATGGAAATTTACTGAATTACACGAACTCAGTATATTACATATAAGTCTGTATATATATATATATATATATATATATATATATATATATATATATAAAGAAGATTAGAACAGTAGTATAAAGAGCAGAGTGTATTTTAATGTGATAGTAAAATCACTAATGTAATTAAAATACAAGAAGGAACAGTGCTGGTTGTAATTCATTCATAACCGTTGGTTTAGATTTAACAAATATAAACCACCATAGGTCATTAAAATTTTCTTATTAATAATCTATCTTAACATTTAAAATATAAAATTTTTAATTTATGAATTAATAACTTTATTAATAAAATTTGAATCAATATTATTATTAGTTTATCTGATATTTTTTTCCATTATTTTCTATATTATTTAAATATCTATATAAATTTAACCTTCACATGTTACTATTTTTATTTTTATTTATTCATTTTTTTTACACAGTGGTCACAACTTATCAAGCTCCGGAAGCCACTCAGGGATAAGGGTTATTGCAAGTACATTACGTTAGTGTGGAGATTTGATGAAGTGTTTACTTAAGGGGGCGGCTCATTAGGAATTTGTTAAGGTTGAACTTGAAGACATCCAAGTTGTAGTCAGGTGGGAAGCAGGCAGACGGAACAGAGTTCCACAGGCGTGCAGTTCTGAGAAAGAAGCTTTGTTCATGGAATCCACGTTTTGATTTAGGCACAGATAATGAGTGGGGGAAATTTTTCACAGTGGATTCGGCTAGACGGGTGTTTTTCGTGAAAGATTGGCGAGGGGGGGACCAAAGATTGGAGTTCGGACGAGCACCTGCCAAGGAAATAACGATAAAACAAGGATAGGCTCGCAACGTCTCTTCTGTGGGAGAGAGGTTGCAGGGTAGAGAAAAGGGCATCCCCCACTAAGCCACGAAGTCTATTTTGTACTCTGTCAAGGTAGGATAGGCTGTTTTTAGCAGCTCCTGCCCAGATATGGCAGCAGTATTCCATCCTTGAACGTACTTGGCTTTTATATAGATAGAGAATTGCATCAATAGTGAGATATTTTCTGGAGCGGTAGAAGGATCCCACCATCTTTCCAGCGACCTTGGCAACAGACTTGATGTACGTGTTCCATTTCAGATCAGGAGTAAAGGTCAAACCCAGAAGCTTGTCAAAACACGGGGCCTCTCCCAGACGAGAGCCATCCATTCCAATTGATGCCAGATGGGGATCAGAGCGTTGATGATGCACGGATAGGAGTTCCATATTATTATAATTGCTATCAAAATATTATCATTACTTTTATTAAATTACTGCCAATAAGATTCTTTTATAAGGCAACATAAACACGGATTATCTCCCTTTGATCATTTTCCTAACCAAATACGATTATCTTCCTTTGTTTTTTAAATATATTTTTAAATTTGAAATTTGTGCGTTGTTAACGAATTTTAGCCGATGAAACTATTCCATTGGCGTTCACTTTGAAAATTCAACATTTAAAACATTCATAAGCTACATCTAACACCCAAATGAAAGCTTTGACGATGATAATTACGAATCTTAAAAGGCGAATCATTATAAGGTGTATATATATATATATATATATATATATATATATATATATATATATATGTCAAATTGTCTTAAAAATATCTTATTTTAATATTACATTTAAACCTAATTCTAATTTTTATTCTCAATTTATCTTAATGTGTTTATCAACATAAAAAAGTAACCATTTCCCTTTATATTGAAATATTTTCCACATAATCTGCCTTACTTGAAAAATGCTAGGTATATATTTGGTGTCTTTAAAAAACACCCAATATTTTTGCTAATGAGGAGACTTTGTTTCAAAAAACTATATGTTAAAATTGTTGTCCATAACTTAATGTCTATCTCAATAAAAACATCGTTTCCGAAACGATCGTACAAATTATTGACTTTGTTGTTGTTCCTTCTTATGAAACAGATTTTTATTTTATTTATAAATTATCAATCACCTTACTATATATATATATATATATATATATATATATATATATATATATATGTATATGTATGTATATATATATATATATATATATATATATAATGAAATCTAAAGGATGTAGTGTTTACCTGATATACGCAATGGTAAACTATAATCTAATATAAACACCAGTATTTATATATAGATAATTTAATCCCAACCAAATAAAAAAGCTCAATACGCAATAGAGAGTAGAGCTTATTATAAGTGAAAGAAATAATAGACAGAAAATTAAAACTGTAAGTTGAACTTTATAATCAAGATTTATTGTTCGACTGAATACTTCAAAAAACAATTTGCAAAGTCCTTATTCTACGGAGTTTAAAAGAGTGCAAATCTTGCTATTCTTCTTATCAGTGGACAGAAAAAAATCAGCAAATTATATTTGCAGCAATGCTAGAATTTACTAGTTATGGCATTAAGTGAAACCGCAATTTATTGTAGTCATAAATTGGCAAGAACAATAAGAGAAAAAATGTTGGATGTGTAAAAAAATATATAAAAACAAACCGCGCATGAAAATTCTCTCAAGGTAATCCGAAATGCGAAAATAATTCTTTAGAGAGAATTGAGTCCAAAATTAAATCCAGTGTAATGATGCATATGGTCCGGTTGGAAAGTTTTCAAAGCAGCCGAAATAATTTAAATTCTGGCATTGCTACAAATATAATTTCCTGATTTCTTTATGTCCTATGATGAGAAGAATAATAAGAATAGCATTCTTTGAAACTCCGTGGAATAAGGACTTTGAAAATTGTTTTTTTGAGTATTCAGTAGGACAATAAATTTTGATTGTAAAGTTCAACTTACAGTTTTAATTTTCTTTCTCTCTCTCTCTCTCTCTCTCTCTCTCTCTCTCTCTCTCTCTCTATATATATATATATATATATATATATATATATATATATATATATATATATATTATTACTATTATTAGATATATATAAATTGTTTTTACTTATTACTGTATATATTATCTATTATTTATAATTACCGGTTGTAAATAATATATAATATATATAGTAATGTCAAAACAATAATTCTCGAGTTCGACAAGATACAAGAAGGTCGGAGGTGACACTGAAACGTTGTGAAAATCACACTCAAGATGAGAAGAGTAGTCCGATAAATCCAAATATTACGAATAACCAATCCTCATCTAAAAAAAAATTGAAAAACGTAATAATAAAAATATGCATGAAATATTTACACATATTTCTGAATTAATTACAAGATGATCCGAAATAACGCAACTCATAGAATCATGATTAAAATTTACATTTCTTTCTGTAATGCAACCATATAAATAGACTTTTATGTCTGACTTCATGCGTTAGAGTACTTGGAAAAGTCAACTGTAAAAGTGATATTCTCCTGAAGGTTTAAGGTTCAATCCTCAGTGTGGGCGACTGAAAAATACGATTGCAAATTACTTAGGACCTCTATCCAGTGACGGAACAAGAGCATGCTACCCTGTGAAATAAATAAAGCGTTACGTACAAAATTCACTCGAATTCCCGAGTTCGACAAGATACACATGAAGAAGTGAAGAGGGTCGGAGGTTACATCGGCTGATACGTTATGAAAATCTCAAGATGAGAACAGTAGTCGCATGACTTCTACTCGATAATTTTCCCTGTGGATACTTATTTTTACCTGGTACATATGTATATGAAAGAGTTTTTCTGTTAATTTATTTAGAATCATGATTTTTTGCACATGTGTATTCAGCTTCGTAAGAACCGAAAAAATAGTTTGATGCTGATAAAATAAAAAGACATTATGCTCCCCCCTTTCATATGTGATCGTTCCAAATGTAAAGCTTCCTATTTTTTAAACTCAAAATGTTGAAGAGCTATGAATAACCTTTGGTGCTCCAGAATTTATTTTTCTACATAGTCATTACCATTGTCAATGTACATTTGCCAGGGATGAACGATAGTGTTGCATGAACGTTTGATGTAAACTTTGTCATACAAACTTGTATTAAATGTAAACCCTCCAATCTGTTTAAACTCAAAACGTTGAAGAGCTACGAAGACTGGAATGGTACCATTACAACGAGCGACCTTTTTGTGCTCTAAAATTTATTTTTCTACATAGTCACCGTCATTCATGCATAGGTATGAGTTATCTGTCTCTGACAATATGAGGCAACCAGAGTGATCTCTGAACAGGAAGTAACTAGAATGATCTCTCCTGATTTATATAAATGCTATAAGCGTGGGCGCAGACATTTGTATTTTGTACTGAACTCAGAGCCAGAAGGATACACTACCCCGCTTTACTCAACGCTTACAATTCTTAATGCACTTTTGCCAGGAATTCAATTACACACCTCTGTTTCTGGCACATGTACATGACAGGGCTTGCTTTCTTAAAGTCTCACACCGTCAATATCTGCAGCAAAGTGATGAAACCTTTAAGTCATGAATGCATAAGTTTCGTCATGATAAGAATGCAATTTGCAATCCACTTTGATCCATTCGGACGGAATATAAAAAATAGGAGGCATTACTTTTCGAACGCCCCTCGTAAATCTTTTTGACAAACTAAAAAAAAATGAAGGGATGAATAGATATTCTTAAAATATGTCGAATCAAATTGTTCAATAGATGCAAATCATCCATCAAAGTTTAACGGATCAATCGATGAAGGAGCAGAAATGTAAGATTGTACAGAAAAACTTCAAGACCGATTTTTTCACAAGGTAAAGATATTTTAAGAGAAATACTTATCTAAAAAACAACAAAAAAAAAGCTACAGAAAGGTGAAGAATAAATTTAACGTTAGGTTTATTTCTCTATTTAATAAACAAAACTAGAGTACCCGTTACTCGTTGGCTCAGTATATATTATAGCAAGTTATAGAATAGTGAATATACAGAATTTATGTATAAACGTGCAAAAAATTGAATGCATGTGCGGGCGAAAAAAAAAACATGGCAGCAAGTGAAAGCAATACGCAATTTCACGCGCACGTGCAAAAACAGAATCCACGTGCGGACGAAAATAAACATGGCGACCGGACCAAACGAAGTACATTCGATAATAAAGGTCTTAGCATCATTACCCTTAGGTTTAAGGAATGTAGGAAGATAAAATGCATAAATTTCTTTTAAAAATAAATAAAATAAGAAAAAAGACGATCCCGTAAAAAGTCAATTCAAACAAAAAAAATAAATAAAAAATAAATAAATAAATTAGCTTTTATGGTTTTGTTTTAATTTATTTATATATGCGCATCGTGAAGCGGAATCTGAAAGACGGTTTCAACGCCCAAGCAAGAGGATTTAATTTTTATAAGATAGATAGATAGATTACAAATCACTTTTTACCTTAAGAACATAGACAATTAATCAATATCGGTGCGTACGCGTATCATGAACTGTTTCTAACTAAAATAAATATCGACTAGATACAGTATGCAATCGATAAAATCTATTCGTATTTTAATTAAACATTTTCCAGAACAGAAACCGAGAATTGTTGTAATTGACTGGCTAGTTAGAATCAAATATCAGTGTTAATAGAAAATCAAGGATTGTTAAATATGTATAAAGAAAAATATAAACACGTAAAATAACAAACTTCGACAATGGGCTACGGAGAGAATATTTTTATTACTGTTCCTTATATAGCTACATCTATTTACAGTAAAGGCGGCCGTACAACTTCCGCCTGAAAGCCCCGCAATGACAACTAACTTCACTTTATTATATAGAAGGAGAGAAGAAGAACAACAATGAATCTCAACCAGAATAAAATTTAATTATTTTGTGAATTGAGTTTTCTTTGTGAGATCTTGTTCACTTCCATAGCCTCGGTACTCATTTTGATTTTCTACGATTAAAATATTAAATTTAAAGAGTCAACGAAAAAGGGGAAGAATCTAATTAGTGTTGGGTTTCTTTTTCTATTCAATAAAATAAATTACAATTCCTTTTTGTAATCCTTTGAATGTTCTAGCAATCAAGCAGTTCAAATGACTTGCGGATATTTATTTGAACACGTTCCGTATTTTTATAAACAAACAAACAAAAAAAACATTTGGGTTGTTTCTTATAAAACAATTTATGAAGTTTACTCGCATTTAACGGTCCAGTGCATAAAGTAAATATGGTCAGATGGTAGAAATGACTGAAGTTTACTAAATTTTCTATGGTCGCCCATTTTTTTAGGGTGAAGGAGGGGCTACTCTGTATAAAACGGAAAATGTGAATAAATAACTTAAATAATCGATATTTCAAAATTTATTTGAAATTCCCAGATCAGAACGAATTGTTTTTCAAAACTTAATTCGCACAATAATAATAATAAAAAAATAGAAACTGAAATTAATGGTGTTAATATATATATATCGATATTAATATATAAATTAATGGTGTTAATATATATATATATATATATATTGATATTAAGATCAAAATTAATGGTGTTAATATACATATTGATATTAATATATAAAATGTTGTAAAAACTAAAACTAAAAATGGTTTTACGATAGTTAATTGTTTAATCAAATATGTAACATAGTCGTTACATGTTAGCACTGGAGCCCCACACGTTGTATGCAGACAGTCACAAGTAAGCAAAGACAAGGCAAGAATTTAACTTGTTTTTTTTTCAGGTGAAACAACAAGCATTTATTTACAGGTACTTCCAAAATAATGCCTTGTTTCGACTCTCCCGTATCAAACACATGGTACTCTGTCTTTGTCTAGCCATGTTTAAGACAGGTCTTTCACTGTCGCTCTTGGGTTACATGTGTAACATGTCTATTTCTGTCCTTCTCAAGCCATGGTTTTCTTTTTTTATAATATTTTTCCTTCTTCCTCGCTGTACGTCACCTTGCATACGGCTCGGTTATTTGCATACGTAAGCTCTCGTACATCTACTGCTGTTATCATCTGCACTCCGTTACAGATGAAACTTTGCATACATGAACATCTAATGCATAAAAATGTTTTTTGTATCTACTTCTGTGTTTTTTGTATCTACTTCCGTCTGATTGAATTCGTATATATTTATAGTACAAGGAAAACTATACCCGTCTCAGGAATGGTAAAACAACAATTTTCCATTAGTTTAAGGACATCAAAATCAAGATATAATGATACTAAACCTTATGTTTAGAAATCTTGTTCTAATTTTGATCAAAATCCCTTACATTATTTTGGATTCTAGAAAATGTCTAAAATTTAAGGCTTAAGCTTAAAGGAATTAAAGAAATTTTACTTCAAGGTCTTACTTTATTGGTGCGTAATTTTTATATTTGGGAGGGGAAGGTCTTTTGTAAATATTCTTCCACCTTACGATTGATTAAAAAAAAAATAGCGTGAAAGTTGAATTTAACCTGAAAACACTAATTACAAATAGCACGGTACGAAAAAAGGCATAAGCACCAAACTTTAAAGTAGATATTGATCTCGAATGCATATGATGGCAGAGCGCGATACCATATGTGACCATATGTCAGCATAATTTGGTGCTTATGATTTTTTGGTACCGCCCAATTTTGAATTAAATTTTTCAGGTTAAATTCATGTTTTACTATATATATATATATATATATATTCACATTGTAAGGCTGAAACACAGATTAGTTACGAAACATCCTCCCCATATAAAGAATGGCTTTCAGAATGATAGCATTATTTTTCAAATTTACTCATTGAAAGTTTAAGAAGCAGATTTACCATTCCATTTATCATGTTTCCTTTTATTAATTAATTAAATAGCGTTTCCATTTATATTTGGAAACGTACAGGTGACTACAGAAATTTAGTCCCCTTTAAGGGACACAAGGTTCGATAGTTTTTGTCACTATAACTCCAGTATTGCCAACTAAAATACCTTACCCTGAAAAATACCCTGAACCTTCCAGCAAATTTTGTGACAACCTCACCCCCCAGACACAAAATCGTGTCTCTTCCGAAAGCCATTTTTAACATGAGAAGGTTGGTGGTTGGCAAACGATAAAAACAACAGCCATATTTTTAATTTTTACGCGGGAGGAATGGGAGGGGGGTGATGCACGCTACCACCGGGTAACGCTGGTTAACGGGTCCGGCTAGTATATTAATAATTTTTTTTTTTTTTTTTTTTTTTTTTAACTGAAGAAATTTTTCATATTGTTTTTTTTTTTTTTTACACAGGAATCACCACTTATGAAAGCCCAGAGACCACTCGAGGATAAGGGTTAATAGGTATATAGTAGTCAATGTGATTATAGCGTAGTAAACATAAGTAGTGGGAATTTTGTAAATTGGATTAATTAGGGGAACGGTTCATAAAGAATTTGTTTATGTTTGACTTGAAGACAATCAGATTGTAGTCAGCTGGAAAGCAGGCAATCGAAAGAGAGTTCCACAGGCGTGCAGTTCAAAGAAAGGAGCTTTGTTCATGAAATCTACGTTTAGGTTTAGGCACAGATAAAGAGTGTGGGAAATTATTTATAGTGGTTTTGGCTAGACGAGTGTTTTTTGTGAAAGTTTGGCAAGGGGGGCCATAGATTGAAGTTCAGATGAGCACTTGCCATGAAAATAACGATAAAGCAGAGATAGGTTTGCAACATCTCTTCTGTGAGAAAGAGGTTTTCGGGAAGAGAAAAGGGCATTAACTCCCTACCTAGGTTGTCTTGCTATAAATCTTGTCTCTCTCATATTAACTCTTACGCTTCAGTGGCAATATGCCTTGTTTTAGTTGAACAAAGGTAAAAAAAAAAAAGCAAGTCATTTGCTTGGATATTCGTGAGTCATGTTATCCTGTTTTTTTAGCGTTGCTATGGCGATTTAGAAAACACTGGTGACTGAAACACAACTGATTGATTTAGAAATCAACAACAAAATGTAGTACATATAGTAATGCTTAATATACGGGATTTGTCCAAAAGTTAAGCCTCCTATTTTTTTTTCAATTCAAAAAGTTTAAGAATTATATAGACAACACTGGGGCCATTAAAATGAGCGCCCGTTTGTGCTCAGGAATTTATTTTTGTACATAGTCATCACCATTCTCAATGCATTTTTGCCAAAAATTCAATGACTCTTTTCTGCTTCTGACGGATGTCCATGATAGGGTTGCTTTCTTAGATTCTGACACCGTTATGTTATGTAATCACCATATTAGTTGTAAGTTCCAGTACTTTCCAATCCTTCTGGATTCATCGTCAGAGATAGATTAATCTAACTGGCTTTGAACAATTTATATAATTTTTTTAATGACGTGTATAATTATTTCAGCGGTTAATTATTTCAATACCTTTACAAATATTCCAGGATGTTACTAAAGTTTATTTTATTAATATTGTTTGTTTAGTTTTTATTAGTAATGCTTTTAGTATTTCACGTTTTCGCTTATTATTGATCTGTTCACGTATAGATGTGTTGTCAACTAAAATCTTTCTAAATTTGTATGGTTGTATAGTTAATAAAGCTGAAACTTTTTTTGAGATGAGCATGAAAATAAGTATCTGTTTGTGGTAAAAAAAGTATATTATAAAGTACATTTGTATATATTCCATGAACAGAGTTTCTTCCCAAGAACTTCTCATCTGTGAAACACAATACAACAGGACTGCTTATTTGCCGACTACAACATGACTGTCTCCAAATCCAACAAATATTTGTTATAAACTGCTCTCATAAGTAATTACACTTTGCCCATTTCATTAATCATTTTCAATCCTTTCATAATATTGTTTATCATTAAATCCACATCCGCGAGTTGCTTTTAGCCTTGATAAGTGTTGACATATTAGTAAAAAAAGAAAGGAACAAGAATGTTGATTAGCCAGGTGGCTAAATATATATAGACTGACGAATTCCTTCGAGAATGAAACACAATGTTTCTGTTCAGCCCAAAAGTGCATACAAATAAAGGTTCTACTCATGTAGACAACCGATATTATTATCCTCATCATCACTCCTGAAAGAGGAACCTGCTTTTTTGTTTTCATCCCTTTTATTGGTGTCCCTAATGCTAAGATCGTGCCATAGTTGTCACGATAGGTACTGCTGGTTGATGATGCTATTTGTCCATAGCTAGATGTAGAACCCATTCCCACTTTTAATCTACATACAGCGCCTGATATTCCCAAATAGTCCAGTTCTGGTCAGTGTACTTTCATAGTACACGTCAAGGTTCCAACCTCAACAATCGGTCCAACAGAAACTGCACCATTTTGATGGCCTTTTTGCTCCCGCACTGATACGTCACGGTTATGAGTTTGTTTTTTCAAATGGGTGCTATACTGCAGAAGCACCTTATTTATTATTTAAAAGTTATACTACTCGATGATGTGACGTGAGTTTCGGTTTTAACAACTTTTATGCACGTCACAGGTAAGATTTTCTTTTCCTTACTGCTAAGAGTTGTTTTTTTCATATAGGTACAGATATCGCGTTAACTATTACTAAACAAAGAAAAAAATAATGCGAATGAGACTTGAATTGTGAGACCAAAACGAACACTATTCCCTCCATCCCCACCCAAACAAAAACGGAGATATTACCTGGGAGATTACCTTGTGACCACAAAACAGATACTACTCTCCCTACTCCTTTCTAAAAAGGAAGATTCGGTAAACCCTGGAAGCCTCCAGAGCACTTTTCAAAGCAACATAATTGTGCTTTTTTCCCTCACCACCATCGTGACGTCATTTATGGAAGATGACTTTGCAGTTTTTCCAAATATATACAGAAATACACTGTTTTATTATCAATTTATTACATAACATTGAAAAGCCAGGAAAAAAAACGGACACCGCCCAACAGAAATTAGCCTAGTTGACACTCACAGTAGCAGCGGCGGTGGTGGTGATGGCAGTGATGGTAGCAGTTGCAGGGAAAGTGGTGGCAGCATTAGTGGCAGTGGACATGGTGTTGGTGTTCGTGGTGGTGATAGTGCCAGTGGTGATGGTCGTGGTGGCATTAGTAGTGGTGATCAAAGTGGCAGCGATGGTGGCGGCAAAGTCGTGGTGGTGCCAGTTGATGCTGGTGGTAATCTGCCCTAACCACATATACACTGCCTGGCTAACTAATGGCGGCGGTAGTAATGGTTGTGGTGGTAGCTGCAGTGGCAGTGGGATGACGGTGAAAATTATGGCGGGAATTTTTATAATTAATCAAAAGTGACTTTTCCAGGGCATTTCTTGATTTTAAAACTTTGGTAGATTAAATAAAGTAGTTGTAAAACAAAACATTTTTTTTCTTAAAATTAATCAGAACTGACTTTTCCAGGGCATTTTTATAATGTCAAAATATTGTAACATTAAATATAGTAGTTGAAAATAAACGAAACATTTTTTTCTAACAATTAATCAGAAGTGACTTTTCCTGTGCATTTTTGTAACTAATCAGAAGCGACTTTTCCAGTGCATTTTTTTAAAACTTTGTAACATTAAATATAGTACTTGAAAAGCAACAAATTTTTTGCTCAGAATTAATAATAAGTGATTTTCTAGGGTATTTTTATAATATTAAAATTTTGTTGCATTAAATAAAGTAGTTTAAAAACAAAACATTTTTCTCACAATTAATAAGAAGTGACTTTTCCAGGGCATTTTTGTAATGTACAAATATTGTAACATTAAATAAAGTAGGTTAAAAACAAATTTTTATTAGGGTTTTCCCAACCGACGATATCATTTTTTTTTGTTTTATTTTATTAGTCATTTGGAATGTTCCACTTTCCTTTTAAGGAATGTCAGGATGATTATGGTCGAAGCAAATTAGTGTATTAGTGCAAAATATATAGATTATATCTTTTCTTTCTCTGATCCTCTGGATTTTTACTTTTTATTTTAATGTTTGCGTATTTTTTCAAATTTATACTAACTAGTAATACATTTTGGTTTTTATCCTCTGATGAAAAGTGCTTATCTTTGAAAATCCATGGATAAAAGATTAAAAATATTTTATCTGTTGTTTTAAATATTTGATGCATTAATAAATATTGTAATTCAATTTTTTTTCATCATTCATTTTCTTGTTTTTATTGCTCTATCTAGGATATTGAGCTTTCTCTCATCTTAATAGGTTCTAAGATAAAGATATATTTATCTTTCTAGTTTCATTTTTTCATTTATATATAAGTCGATGTGACTTTTCTTCTTTTTTTTATGTATAAGCGTTGATGAACACCACCACTGATATAATTAAACAATAAAAAAAAAATATATGCAGAGAACTATATATAAAAATATCAGTAAAGAGCCAAAACAATTGTATGGTTGTATAGTTAATAAAGCTGAAACTTTTTTTGAGATGAGCATGAAAATAAGTATCTGTTTGTGGTAAAAAAGTATATTGTAAAGTACATTTGTATATATTCCATGAACAGAGTTTCTTCCCAAGAACTTCTCATCTGTGAAACACAATACAACAGGACTGCTTATTTGCCGACTACAACATGACTGTCTCCAAATCCAACAAATATTTGTTATAAACTGCTCTCATAAGTAATTACACTTTGCTCATTTTATTAATCATTTTCAATCCTTTCATAATATTGTTTATCATTAAATCCACATCCGCGAGTGGCTTTTAGCCTTGATACGTATTGACATATGAGTAAAAAAATAAAATAAAAACGCTTTATTATTATTGAGGTGAATTTTTCCCTGTTGACTGAGATATGTTTCTGGTCATGTCTAGATCTAGTACACTCACTCTTCCAGGCTTTGCCTTCTCTCTTTGAGAAGTGGCTAGTTTATTGCTAATTGCCCGGGGGGAATGCCAGCAGGGATGCCCAGGCATTTTTGCATGCCAGAGTGATTTTCCTTTAGTAAATAATGGTCAAGATTCTGTTGGTTTTGGTGCCGAGGAAAAATCCCATCTGCTTCTTTTTGAAACACACCAAACTCATCCATTAATTTTCTTGTGTATCTAATTCCTGCCTAATCGATCGCATGAAGGCCATGCGGTATCTAACCATTACTACGACCACGTTAATCGCCGTAAACACGTGATGGACATTTAGATTTGATTACAGAAAAAGCTTCAGTCTGCTAAACTAAATAGCAAAAAGCCTCATCTATTAATCCTGCTGGTTCCTCCCTTAGTTAGTATGACCATTAACACTGACAATACACATTCAATCCATCCATCGATTGTTAATACGTTTCGTTTTGTACATGCAAACAAGAAACAAGAAGCAGACGGAAACTGATTTTTCCTAAATTAATCACAAAAGTTTTAAACAAAATTTGTTGAAAAAAAAAATGAGTAAAAACACAATAAAACAAAATTTAATAACATATATAATACAGGGTGGAACGATAAATTTGTCGCTCTAAAGAAAACAACACTACAGCTTTATTTTAAAGCTTTTATTGAAAAACTCAATTCAGGTAGCTTCATTATGTGATAGAGCTTCAATGTAGCCGCCTTCAGCCTCAATCACTGCCTCGATATGGCTTCGGAATTGGGAGCATACCTTTTCTAGAAATGCCGGCAGGAGCTCAGCGAATAATCGGTGGATGCCAGTGATCAGGCTAACTTTCGTGTTGTGAGAGGTCATGTTGGTGATGTTCTCGACATATGAGCAAACGAAGTAGTCCAGCAGGTTTAGGGGAGCAGGGGCCGAGTAAGAGTAGGGTACAAAGTCGTAGCACTCCTTCTGAAACCAAGTCTGTTTCTTTTGACTTGTGGGCCAGCGCTGAGTCCTGCTGTCACACCCAGCGGCCACCTGATTGCATTACAGGATCACCACACTCTTCAGTACATCTGGATACACTTTGCTGTTGATTTTCAAACCGACTGCAAAGATGTGAGGTGGCATGATGTGGCCCTCACTTGAAACTACACCAAAAACCATAACCGTGACCGGAAACTTTGTTTTCATCACCCTGAGTACGTCCCTGTTATTTGTGGCAATCTATCGATGTATTTTGAGAATGCTGGAAATGGTTCTGTTGTCATAACTGGGATCGGTAGTGAGCATGAGTTGTACAGTGGCGCCTCTCTGATCTTGCTTGCTTAACATCGTGTCACTTTCAGACATGATAGAAGCTCCTATCACTCTTGGAATTCGTACACAACTGAACAACTAGTAGATGATCTGCAACAAAAAAGAAACCAGTTTTTATCAAACGGAAATGGAATCATTTCGTCTTTTATTTATTATAAAAAACAAAACAAAAGAACGATTTTATTCGGGGAAACTTAAGTAGAACGACTATCAGCATGTTTGGGGTATTATGGTGAATGAGAAAGTTAGATAAGGTTAGCATAGACCAACAAAAGGTACAGTGATGACCACAAGCACCCCCTCCCCATCCCAATTTTTAGTGGCCTTGTGTCTAATTGTTATTTTGTTTTTAATTTGTAAAATGTTCCACAGAATAAAAAATATATACCCCAAGGAGGCATAAAAATGGAGAAAAACACAGAACTTGCTAGAAAACTTATAGAGATCTTGGGACACACAAAAAATAGATACAATACCAATGATTGTACCTATTTACTATGCCTCCCCACGGGACAGAGTTAGACACCAGGGTCGTTTTTTTTAACATGGAGAAAAGGTACAAAAATAAAAATTGTCTCAGTCGTGAAGGATTTCTCCTCCACTGAAAGAGAACAAGAAAATGAAGTGCAGCATCTGGAGAACAGATACTACACTTTGATCTTTTTATTTATTTGCTTCCCCACTGAGCAAATTAGGTAGGAGGCCGTTTTTTAATGTGGAGATAGGGGGAAGGGGGAGGGAAAGAGGGGATCCAGCTCCCGAGAGGTGGGAAGTGGGAGCTGGATTAGAAACTGTTGGTATGAAGGGTTGCCCCTTCAGTGACCAAGGTCAGATATGTGGGGTTGCCCCCACATATGGTCTTTGCTAGTCATAGCTGGTATTTGCTAGTCATAGCTTTGCAGCATCTGTCGGAACAGATGGTATTTATTTGCTCCCCCACCGAGCAAATTAGGCACAAGGCCGATTTTTAATGTGAGGAGTGAAGGGAAGGGGAAGGGAAAAAGGGGACCAGCTCCCGAGAGGTGGGAAATAGGAGCTGGTTAAAGGTCAGGCATGTGGGGTTGCCCCCACATCTGGTCTTTGCTTGTAGTATCTGCCGGAACAGATACTACACTTTGATCTTATCCCGAAGGCCAAGAGAACTTGGCAATACCAATGATTGTAGGAGCACAAGGAACAGTCCAGAAAAGCCTGGAAAAATAAATGTGGGAAATTGGAATCAAAGAGAAATCGAGGCTATACATCAGACGACAATGATGAAAAAACTTAAATTTAAGAAAAACCCTTGAATGCAGAAACCAGCTCACATAAACAATGAATGCTAACCAATCTCATGGAAACTGCAATAAGAATAAGAAAACATGTAAAAACAACACCAGCACATGAACTCAAGAAAAGTGAAAACACAAAAATCTCATAAACTGCCCCACCTCCTTAAAAACAACAACCACAACAATCAAGCAATGTGATGGCATCACAAAATGGTAGTGAAGGGTCGGGGTGAATGGAAAGCTCGAGGAAGAAGAGAACTAATCACACCTCCACTGGAGACAAAAGGTAAACCGCGGTTACAACAATGGAAACTCACTTGTAATGAATATAAAAAGAGATGGAATAGTACTGAAAACTTGGGAAAAATTCTTGTCACTCAGACTCCAGGAAAGACTACCGGTTATGCCTAGTAGATAATCACTGATGATAACCTGCATGAGAACTCCTAGTGAGTCAACAAAAACATACAAACAAGTTTTTAAAATATCAAATAGACATGCGGTGACACTAGCCTCAGCTGCTACCACAAAAAAAAAAAAAATGACCGTGAAATGTCAAAAAGGATGGAAAGGCTGCAGAGGCAGAGCACCATCCAGACCTCCACAGAAATGGTAGGAGAGAATTGGAGCCTTTGGGAGACTTATTGTCACTAAAATTCCAGAGAAGACTATCGGTTGATTTTATCAAGAAACCAATAGTAAACGGCTATTGTGCTAAAGCAAAATGAGTTGCAAAAGTTATCGAAAGAGGTGGAGAATTATGGAAATCTGCAGAGACTTGTTGTCGCTTAGACTCAAGGTGAACACCATCGGTTATTGTCAGCTAGTAATTACTGAAAATGACTCGAAAACTACCAACAGTTTCTGTACTATTGCAGATTTTGAATAGGACGTATCTAAGTCTTCACTCGGTTTTGCCTGGTACATGACGTCAACCGCTCGGGCCTGATTGTAATCTGACGTAAGACGCCGAGCAACGAGCAGACAACTTTCGGATAAATACTGGAAGAAAAAAAAATGAAAATAAACCTTACGTGGAAAGCACAGAAACTAACAGCACTCTGAATTTATCGATGTTAGATAAACTGCAGACGCCCGAAGTATTTTTTGGTCGAAATAGAAGATTAATCGGATCCCATAAAGAATTGCATTACAAGTTGCGTTAGATTCCATCATTGAAAAGAAAGGCTCCATAAACGATGGATGTGGCTGAAGGTGCACAAACCTTTTCTTAAAATTTTCTTTGACAAACGAAAAATAATAAAAAATAAAATAAAAAAAAACAATTGAAACGTTTTTAAAACCTTTCCTAAAAATTTTCTTTGACAAACGAAAAAAATAAAGAATAAAATAAAAAAAAAACAATTGAAACGTTTTCAAAACCTTTTCTTAAAATTTTCTTTGACAAACCATAAAAATAAAAAATAAAATAAAAAAAACAATTGAAACGTTTTTAAAACCTTTTCTTAAAATTTTCTTTGACAAACCATAAAAATAAAAAATAAAAAAAAAACAATTGAAACGTTTTTAAAACCTTTTCTTAAAATTTCCTTTGACAAACGAAAAAAATAAAAAATAAAATAAAAAAAACAATTGAAACGTTTTTAAAACCTTTCCTTAAAATTTTCTTTGACAAACGAAAAATAATAAAAAAAACAATTGAAACGTTTTTAAAACCTTTTCTTAAAATTTTCTTTGACAAACGAAAAAAATAAAAAATAAAATAAAAAAAACAATTGAAACGTTTTTAAAACCTTTTCTTAAAATTTTCTTTGACAAACGAAAAATAATAAAAAAAACAAAAACAATTGAAACGTTTTTAAAACCTTTCCTTAAAATTTTCTTTGACAAACGAAAAAAATAAAGAATAAAATAAAAAAAACAATTGAAACGTTTTTAAAACCTTTTCTTAAAATTTTCTTTGACAAACGAAAAAAAAATAAAATAAAAAAAACAATTGAAACGTTTTTAAAACCTTTTCTTAAAATTTTCTTTGACAAACGAAAAAAAAAAAATAAAATAAAAAAAACAATTGAAACGTTTTTAAAACCTTTTCTTAAAATTTTCTTTGACAAACGAAAAAAAAAATTGAAACTTTTTAAAACTTTTTCTTATAATTTTCTTTGAAAAGAAAAAGAATGGTACATAACCTGTTTTGAAAAAAAGAAACAACAACTTTTGTTTGCTAAACATTCAAAATTTAAAACAAAAAATACAAAAAAAAAATAAAATAAAATAAAAAATACCAAAATGATTATAGTAAATCCCCCATCCTGCATTAAAAATATTTACCATGAAACATTAAATGAATAATAAAACAAAATTACGATAGGTCGTTTTTTTGTTTTTTTTTAAACAATTTCCATTTTTCTTTTTCGTATCGTTGTTAAGGTTTGATCATCGCCGACGCTCGGCATAGTTCGGTTATTAACGTCATGTTCCGGGCAAAGCCAAGCGGGTGCGTAGATACGTTCGGTTCAGAATCTGCACAAGTACCACAATTTCTACTCATGGTTTCATAAAACAGCACGATCAAAATGAACTATTTAAACGCTTCTGTTCTATCTACGCGCTTAATAATGAAAATACATTTTAAAAATTAAGTAGAAATAAAAAGAAAAAAAGAGAGTAAACGTCGAGTGAGCTGTGAGCTGGGTTCTCTTTAACTGAGGCAAAAATTATTTTCATTTAATTTTTGTGAAATTTATCTTTAATCGTCCCCTTTAAGTCAAAGTGAAAATGCTTCCCTGATAGAATTTCAAACCTTTTTTTTTTGTCAGATTACAATCTCTTTCTACATTGTAAGTTAAAAATAAAGCTCCCAACTAAACACACACATCGTGGCCTAGAAAACAAGTCAGTGAGTACCACCTAACTAAATAACAGTTTATAAATAGTTTTTTTTTGTCATGGATAAAGACTTAGCATGTTGAATTAAAAAAGTTTTTTCCCGTTATTTTCAGCTAATTCATTTCTGAGGGTTAAGCTTTTTGGTTTTCTTAAATTTCCCAGGTAACGCCGGGACATGAGTCAAGC
Organism: Euprymna scolopes; assembly: GCF_053919585.1. Lineage (NCBI taxonomy): Eukaryota > Metazoa > Mollusca > Cephalopoda > Sepiida > Sepiolidae > Euprymna > Euprymna scolopes. Next base: position 38,696,659 of record NC_136508.1, on the reverse strand, counting down.
TAGTCTTTCAAAGATAAGCGTGACAAACCAACTAACAAGCGGATGAACAAATCCGATTATAGGGATGGACAGGCTGACTGAAAGACAAATGAACAAATCTTATTATAAGGACGGTGTTATAGTTTCATTAAAAAAATCTTATAATTCTTGTTCACGTGATTACGTGATCTTTATTTAAATACGCTCTTTTTGTTCTTATGTATATTCTTTTAGCCTTTTGCCTCCATTAAATGAATTATGTACAATTCAGTTAAATAAAGCTTTGATAAGGTCTTTCTTCTTTATGTTTTTACTAGCCTGAGTGCCCGGCGTTGCTCGGGTTTTTGGAGGTGTGTGTTGAGCAAAAACAAAAGTGGTAGTAAGCAAGCAGGCTCGAACCCGTACTGCGAAGGAGGAAAAGAACGTAAAAAAAAGTGACGTCTTTGCTGTTGCGCCCATCGCTAAACTGGAAGGCTAGTCAATCGAAAAGTGGGGTTGACTTTCGAAAATATCGGCAAAAAAAACGACACCTCCCTGTAGCAATGTGCTCAGTTGAGGGTGTAGGAATTAATGTTTTTAGTCAATTTTTCGATATTTGTCGTCCGAAGGATCGAGCTTCAAGACGGTACCAATCTCGTGAAAATCTGTCGCCTCTGTCGAAAGTATTAGGCAGACATACATACATACATACATACATACATACATACATACATACATACATAATACATACATACATACATACATACATATATTTAAACAGACAGGTGAGATTTATATTATAGATTACACTACAATACACTAAAGACAGACATATGGATTAATAAATAAAAGAAACAAATAGAAGAAATTAAGAGAAAAAAATAATTAAAAAGAAGAGATTCTTAACTTTCTCAATTTGCGTAGACAACACTGGGACACTAGTCCTTCAAATTTAATTAACTGACAGACAGATGAATTGATCCTATTATAGGAATGGTGACACTGATCGAAGGACAGATAAACAGTTCTTATTATAAGGACTGGCAGGTGCTTTTATAAATAAAAAAACTAAATGGTTAAAAACAAAAACTACTTTTGATATTACAAACAAAATTGCAAAGTGATTTTTTTCGCCTGACTAATCAACTGCGAACTTCGATAATTAATCGTGATAAAAATTATAACAACTTTCATTTACCCTCGTCCATCAACCCTAAACACCCGACAGTAAAATGGAAGCTTAATTAATGTGATTGTTCGCCGATGATAAATGATAAACACTTTGCTTGAAAAATTACCGCAATCAATTTTAATTTCGACAAAACTTTTAGCTGGATAAAGAAATATAAAAACAAAAAAAATCACACACACACACAAAAAAAAAAATTATAAATACGATAATTCCTTAGAAAAAAAAAAGCTAAAATAAGCTCTCATCTTTGATTGAGACAAAATTGAATCGAAAGTTGAAGAAAATTAAGCAAAGATTGGTTTCTTAACTTGTAGCAAAAGTTGTTGATCATAACCCAGTCACCTCCTGTGGTTTTGTCAGATTACAATAAAAGAACTCAGCGATAAAGACCAGGAAACAAGACAGGAAAGACACCAGGGAATGCATTCTTAAAAATAACCTCGAAATGTAGAACTACGTTTCACAACGAACTGGTATATGTATGATAACCAGGTAAAAAAGTAAAACATATACTAGTGGGGTCAAAAAAGTAAAACATATATTATACTAGTGGGGTAAAAAAAGAGGTAAAACATATTATACTAATGGGTTAAAAAAAAACAGTAAAACTTATACTAGTGGGATAAAAAAAAAAAGAAAGTAAAACTTATATTATACTAGTGGGGTGAAAAAATAAAATGTTATCACTATAAATAAGTTTTGGATCAAAATTTGTTGATCTGAAAAACCGGTAGAGCTTTCATTTTTGGTGATTTATGCATGTATTGAATTTGTTTTTCCTTTTGTCTTTTTCACTTACCCTGTTTCCACTACATTTTAATTTATGATATATTATGTATTCTATGCGATTCTAAACGGTCCAGCTCGTTTGAAAAGGCCCACTTTTGGGTTGAAATATATTTATAATGAGATTGAATTATGTTTGTGTTGTATTCTTTTTTTTTAAACCTCACACTAGGGATTTTCTGCAGAAACGGACTTATCCTTTTGAACACACACACACACACACACACTCTCTCTCTCTCTCTCATATATATATATAGTCATCCACATACAGTACTGTTTCGCTGTTTCATAGCTCATCAGTACGGCTAGACAAGCAATTACCTCAAGCCAAGATCGAAACCGATCACCCAAACGACAGTCAGAGCTTCTAACTATTGCACTATATGGCTGCTGATTATATATATATATATATATATATATATATATAATTATTTTTAGGGATGATTAATCAGAATCGGTAATTGGAAAAATTGGAACTTTTGGGGTATCAGAATCGGTATCGGAAAAAATTGTGCCTATTTTCCGATGCCAAAAACGATTCCATTCATCATCTTTTTTCATTATTTGGTTTTGTTTAAAACAAAATCTTTCACTGCTGGTAGTAATGTTAAAATAATCAATATTGATTGATTTTAAACAACCAGTAAAACTAAAATCTATAGATCATCTTCCACAATTGTGTTTTTGCGATTGAGAAAACGTGCACATTTAACGCGTGTTTTTACGGTATTCAGGGAAAAACATAATAACTTTATAGTTAAATATTTAGAGGCTTATAAAGAATCGGAATTGGAAATTTAGTACAGATTCGAGAACAATATTGATATCGTCCCATCACTAATATATATATATATATATATATATATATATATATATATATATATATATATATATATATATATATTCATTCTTGTATGTTTATTTAAACATTTTCACGTCCCTGGACGCGTTTTCGTTATTGATTACTGAAAAATGAATATATTTATAAACATGAATATCAATACGCTACTGTTTCTGTAGAAGGAAATGATTATCAATATATGCACATACGTGTATAGTACACTGTAAATGCGTACATATATTCACACAGAAAATAATTCATCACCAAAGTTTCGCCTTCTTTAGTTCCTACTCTTTCATTTCCATACACACACTTAAAAAAATTTTAAATAAAAATATTAATAATTATCCATCAATTGGGGCTGCATTATAATAATAATAATAATAATAATAATAATAATAATAATAATAATAATAATACTCACGTTCACCTCTAACAAGACATATCGCCACTTGGACGAAAGGGGTTACTATTTTGGATCATGCCTAGGAAAGTTTAACAAGATGTTGGTTTACGTTACACTTAAACTTCTGCATATCAGTTCAGTTAGGGAAATGGGTAGCAGGAAGGGAATTCCAAAGTCTAGCTGTTCGAGAGAAGAAACTATTAGAGTAGAAAGCTTTCTGATATTTAGAGACCTCAACAGTGAAGAGGTGAGATTTTGTTGCTCAGTGGGTTTGTCGGGGATATGTATGACGAGGGGGCACAAGTGCAACGAGTTCATCAGAACACATTTCATTAAACTATTTGCAAAACAGGCACAGAGATGCAACATTGCAGCGATGGGACAGGGGCTGGAGCTTAGTTGATAAAGTGGGACCTATTAGATTAAAAACTTTTGTTTTGCATTATGTGAAAACATGTCGTTATATTCATACATAGATGAAATGTGCACGCAAGCAAGAAGCGTTGTCAGAGTTTGTATTGTCAACGGAAAATAAAAACGATTATATAGAATCATTCGTTTTTAGTGAACAACTATTTATTTCAGTTTTTTACATGGATTTTAACTAGTTAGACAGTTAGAGACGTGGGTGACGTCACAGCCATAACAAAAAGTCACGCATGGTGGGAGAATGAGGAAATAAATGTCATTGTTACAAAAAAAAAAAAAAAAGAACGGAGTCGAGTTATTACTTGTCTTTTGTTCCTTTGCGACTGAGTCTACAATGAGTTGGGTCTATGTGTGTAAACGTGTGCGTAACGTTTAGGGCTACGACAAGAGAATATCTTATCATTGTTTTGATTCTCGAGTATATATTCGATATAGTTAGACACAGTTAATCAATCGAGAACCACATCACTATCTAAAAACATATAAGATATTAACTGATATATACTCGAGAGTCAAAATAATGAAAAGAATATTCTCTTGTCATAGCTCTAGTAATGTTACACCAGCAGAGCAATGACTAATAGATTCAATAGAATAAATTGACAAAAGACACACCATGATTGTATGGATCGAAATTCTAGATAAGTAAAAATAAAGTTAAAAACTCATAAAATGTCACCACGAAAAAGTTTTGAATCAAAACTAACGTCAAAATTAAATAAATGTTCACTAATGCATTCGCTCTGCATCATGTAGAAACGTGCTGTTTCCAGTTCCTTTCGTCTTATTGATGGTGAGCTATGTTTATTTACATGTTGCGAATAAATTTCAGGTTAAAGACAGATACGTGTATCTCTCTTACTGCCTTTTTTTTCAAAGGATGCCTATAACATAATTGAATTATAGAGACATTTTGATCGGATTTCGATGGAATTAATAGAATAAAAAAAAATCACAAAATTATTGATGTTGAGAAATTATAACTTATATAAGTTATATACATAAGTAATTCACAAATATATATATCATACACGAACACATATATTCACATGTATATGAGTATGGTTTAATCTATCTATTAATGAGGGAACGATTCCGATAATTAAAGCGCCCGAAAGAACAAAACCACAAAATAAAAGCAATACAGATCCTCTGACATCTCAAGTTGAAAGTTCGTTTATGTAGTAATTTTTCAATATTGGAGTTTTACACATCGCAAACTTTATCATAAAAAGAACACAAGTTAAATTGTAAATATGTCAAAGTTAATTTTAAAAAATTAATTAACAATTTTTAAATCATATTTATAAATCTATAATATAAAGCTGAATGTGTGTGTGTGTGGTCACGAATAGGCTCCTATATGGTTGACTATTTTAATAAACTGATTACATATAATAATAGAAGATGTATCGAGACACAGGAATGGGTACGTTTGATCTGGCAGAACGGTGGTTCATTAAAATTGTGGGGTCTGCGTTCGCGCCTGGTCCACAAAGTATGGAAATAAAAAATTTAAAAATTAAAAAAAAAAACGTTTACAAGTTTTTTTTAATATAGATGTACATAAGAATACGTCGATAAGTATGTTTTACCTTAAATAGGGGTGGTATAATAAAATTGTGGGGACTGCGTTCGCGCCTGGCCTCCATAGAATGGAAATAGGCATACACTTTAATAAAGACTTTTCATATCTATCTGCGTAAGCATACTTTGATAATTATGTTTCAGTTTGAAGAAATATGGTATAATAAAATTATGGGGTGTTCGTTCACACCTGACCTCCATAGAATGGAAATATGTCACAAAGTTTAACAAGGTTTTTTTAATATAGATCCACAGAATATTGTGATAAGTGTTTCAGTGTGAACAAGTAAGGTATAATAAATCATGAGGTTTATCTATTTTATTTTTACTTTCATCATATTTTGCTTTGGTTTTGATACCCCCAAATTCGAAGCTACCTCTTTACAACCCTTCCTTTTCATAACCTATCATACTTTCATAAATCAGAGTCCATTTTCTGTAGGCTGTTTTTGAACCCAGTCAACGACGAGTACTTTTGCTATTATATATATATATATATATATATATATATATATATATATATATATATATATATATATCGGGTGTCCCAAAAAGATGTATACACACTTTAAATAATTTTAAGCCAGATGTTTGTTTGTTCTTTGCAGATTAAACTCATCGATCTTAATGATGGCAGCCAGGCTAACCTTTGGAGAAAAAAAATCTAAAATGCTACTGGAAGAATGAAAACGCTGTGGAAGTGCAAAGACAGTTTAGGAATGTGTATCCATCTTTTTGGAACACCCTGTATATATATATACAACGAGCATTTCCTGTATTTTAATTAAACTAGTAATTTCACTATTACATTAAAATACACTTAGCTCTTTAGACTATTATTCTAATCTCCTTTATATATATATATATATATATAGTAATTTATAAAATATATATGGCGATTAAGCTACACTGAATATTCCACGTTTCATCCACTCTAGGATTCTTCAGGATTATGCGCATAAGTCTGAAGAATCCTAGAGTGGATGAAACGCGGAATATTCAGTGTAGCTTAATCACTATATATATTTTATAAATTACTAACTAGTTCTACCTATGTATTGAGCACTTTTGAAGTAAATACTTAAAGTTTACGCATAAATTTATACTTTTGTATATTAATTTTATGTGAGCAAATGAAGTAGTTATATATATATATATATATGTCAGGTGATGTCACATGCTACTGGTACCATGTAACTCAGAACTACCTGTCTCCTGGTCGGGTCACCGGCGACTAAACTGGTTCCCCCACCAGACTTATTTGGTGAGGAGGGTGGCTAGTCTCCCTGAAGGATTAAAAACAACACCTTTCAAAGGGCGAATGAACTCAAGATCAACGGACAACTAGCACAGTGTGTGTTTGTGTGTATGTATGTGTGTGTTGGGGTGGAAAGGGCTCCCGTAAGCCGTGGTGAAGGCAACCTTTCTAGGAGAATCAAATCTCTGATTTAAAAAAACTATAAAGCGGGAGACCAGTACCCGCATTAAGCTGGTCTGCAGTTTAACTTGTTGCTAGCTATCTTGCTCTTGCTTGTTGCTGGATCTCAACATTTTGAACCGAGAGAGGGACTTAGCTGTCGTACAAAGCTAAGACTCTGTAACATCATCTGTGTATAGATACTCCCTCAGGCATTTGTCTATTAAAATCGTCCCGTGGTGATGGAAGTCATTTTTGGGCTCATGGACTTTAAGTGTCTGAGAGTGTGGCACTCGTCTGATAAGACAATTCAATCATCATCATATATATATATATATATATATATATATATATATATATATATATATATATATGAGGTATATAGTCTGTTTACTATAAAAAAAATTATTGGGTACATATGTGCATACATGTTTCAGTGGAATCCCAATTCAAAGAGACCACTTCATCAGACCAAAGAGGAGCGATATTGAAATGAATAACGATTACATTAGTATTTTATAAGATATTTGCTTGTGGTTTACGCTCTCGAGAAAAGTGGAGTGTATACTTTATATACGTGGGTAGTAAAGTTTTTTTTGGATGGAAGGCGCGATGAAAGAAGGCAGGAGAGGTGGAAGTGGTGGATGAAAGAAGAGGAGGAAGTACGATCCAAGTGGTCAAGCTGCAGCAGCGAGGAAATATTGGTATTATTTTAATGGTGGTTGTTTATTCGCCTAATTTTTCGCTTTGATCTGAAATAATATTATAACCTCATCACCGTCATTTCCCTATCTTTGGCTTTAATGGTTGTTTTTTTTTTCTTTTCTTGTGGCGACTTCATTACCTTCTATTTTATTGATGAGCTCTATGTATTTATTTATTTTATTCCTCGCTTTTTTCATTCTTTTCTCGTTTTAAAATTGTTTATTTATTTATTTGTTTATATATATATATATCTTGACTTATTTTATCTTTTGCCGTTTACACCCTATCTTCTATTTTTCTTTATATTCTGATTTTTTAGTTTTACTTTAAACACTATCTTATTATTGTTACCATTATTAATAAATAAATATAATTATTATTAAAAATTAGCATGATCAATTATCATAAATATCGCAGTCACCAACATGTTCATACATCATTACCCTCTATTTTTAATTATCATTATCATACTTAGAGTAGATAATTATATCTAAGCATGAAGATAAATTAACTATATACATTTTGAGATTTTTTATCATTATTGCAATACAACTTTCAAAGCTTCCCGTAGTAAATAACTAAAAAAGCTATGATAAGAAATGGGAGTGAAGGTGGGGACGTGAAAAGGAACGAATAGGAAGAAAAAAGACATGCCTTAGAATCACCACCAATAAATTATTTATGGTTCTCCTTTTCATTGCTTTAATTTCTGTAGATGAATTGAAGGAAATGGATAAATATTTGGAGCATGTAGAGAAATTTCTTGGTTAATATTCCTATGGGTCTCTTGACTCTGCAAGAATTACGGATTTAGTTGGACTATATATCCTGCACAATCTAACTAAAGATATAGAAGTTGATACAATTGGCGTATATAAGGATGATGACCTTTTTTTAATAAAAAATGCTGACGGCCTTAAATGTCATAAAATCGAAAAAATTATTATAGAAGAATTTAAAAGAATAAATCTTAAGGTTGAAATTACCATGAACATAAAACTAGTTCACTTCCTAGATATTAAACTAAACATAAACAAGGGAACTTACGAACCCTATAAAAAAGATAACAGTAACCCTATATATGTCCACCCTTTCTCAAATCACCCTAAAACTATCATTAACCATATCCCCAAATCCATTACTAAACGAATTAGCTCTAACTCCTCATCCAAGGAAATATTCGATAAACATAAAAAAATTTACAATAAGGCCGTCATAACAGTGGATAAAAAATAAATTAGAGTATAAAGAGGCCGTAAAGGAAACATCCACATCTAAAAAAGCCGTAAAAGAAAAATCATTTGGTTTACCCCTCCCTTCAATCAAATAACACAAAAATCTTAAATCTTATTAAGCTACACTTCTCCAACAATATCCCCCGCAAAATATTTAATAAAAACGCTGTAAAATTAAGTTACAGTTGCATCAATAACTTGGAAAGAATAATAAAAAATCCTAACAATAAAACTTTAAATGATAAAACAGAATATAACCAGAGTAAAAAATAGAAACTTGTAGTTGTGTAGATAAATCTAATTATCCCCTCAAACAGAACTGTCTGGCAACCTCTGCTATATACCCAGCTAACATATGAGCAAAGTAGGATCATACCACTAACAAATTCTACTTTCAAGCAAAGATACACTACCTATTAAAGTTCCTTCATGAATCCAAAGTATAGTGATTAAACATCATTGGCTGCATATTACACTGAACTAATAGAAAAAAACTTAACACGAATTGTTAACTGCGAAATCTTGAAAAAGAAAGGGAAGTTGTCAATTACTTAATTTCCCTGGTTTCCTTTGTTTAAATGAAAAACTCTTTATCACTAAATTTAAAGGTAAGGATAAACTCCTAAATAAAAAACAAGAAACATTCATAAATTGTAGGCATTACAAATCACACCTCCTTAATCACTTATATACTCCTCCCCCTTAGGTCCTTATCAAACAGGCCTCTAAGACTACATATACTAAGATCCCACAAAAATGCACCTTTTCACTTAAATCTCCACAAAATTAAATATTGGCTAATTTGATTACTATACCATCTTTGTCAGCACTGCTCATGAAAATCATTCTATATGACTATACCATTTAATTCCAAGCAATTTCTGTACATAGTCCAAATATTTATCTATTTCCCTCAATTCATTTACTGAATTTTAGCATGTTCATTTTTTTTTTTTTTGTATCTTATCGATAATTTAAAAAAAATACACGTTGGGGAATTTGTAAATAAATTAATGTCATTTCATGTGAATTTGTGCATTTATAATGATGTTATAAGCATCTTTCCATACGAATCTGTCACCAGACAATTTAATCTGTGATCCTAAATAATTCTACCCCAAAGAATTTGAATCAACCGATATATATTTTCCCTTTCCCCAAGGGTTTTTAATAACTATTTTATGAGCTTTAGGACGTTGATTCGATATCTGACACTAAATAATTTATTATTGACAAACAACTTGATCTTTTTCGACCATCTTACAGAAAATATTTTTATAACAAAATTTGTATATATATATATATATAAATATATATATATATATATAAATATATATATATATATAAATATATATATATATATATATATATATATATATAAATATATATATATATAAATATATATATATATAAATATATATATATATAAATATATATATATATAAATATATATATATATAAATATATATATATATAAATATATATATATATATATATATATATATATATATATATAAATATATATATATAAATATATATATATATATATAAATATATATATATAATGTTTAACATATTGGCAATATTTTAAATGAGATAATTCTCCCAGAGTAAATGTCGTATTGTGGTGACGGAAATGATTCTAGCTAAGAGTAAGATTGATAGAGGATGAAACACAATTCCCACTTTCCTATAAATTTGACCACCTTATTTCATATTATATGCTGTATTTTTTAGCAAATAAATCAAAGTATAGTATTTGTTCTGATACTACATTTTATCTCTTCTGTCAAGGAGAAATCCTTCTAGACTGGATTATAGCGCAGGTATCCTTACTATTTGACACGAGAACAAGTTTACAATAGTAGAACATTCCATGTCAAGATCACCAAACTTTAAAACAGTAAAAAAATCATTGATATAATGTGTGAAAATACGGATGACACAGCTAAACTTATCGTCCAAAAAAGTTTTCATTTTTTAGATTTTAGATAATTTCGTTTAATTTCACTGAATGGAAAGAAAAAGAAACCAAAGAAAGTTTTACGTGTTGGAATTTCTGAGATTAGGAATGATTATACGTTTCTTTGCATTTTTTGATTACAGGTCCTCTTGTCGTGATTGCACCGTAAATGCCCCTTCGCAACACCCTGAGCCACCAATTTTCACTCCAGCCCCACTGTACCCATTTTAGCAAGTGTGTGCTGATTATTTCATGATAATTGTTGACCGTTTCAGTTGCTGGATCTGTGTTTATGCCTTTCGTTCGAACAAACTGACCAGTAAACACCTGAAGAACACCTTCCGTGATCTTTTCATTGCATATGGAGTCGCTGAGGAAATCAGTAGCGATGGAGGACCTCAGTTCATTGGCAAAGAATTTCAAGGTTTTCTGACTCAGTGGGGTGTGAAACACCGACTGTCTTCAGTCGCCTATCCCCAGTCAAATGGCCGTGTAGAGGTGGCGGTAAAGACCGCTAAGAGGATTGTTCATGACAACTTGTCTCCCAATGGGAGTCTTAACAATGACAAAGCAGCACGTGCAATCCTTCTCCACAGAAACACACCATTGCCTGGTATTCAGCTCAGTCCAGCTCAGATTCTCCACCATCGTCAATTGAGAGATAGCATCCCGACACATCCGGAGCATTACCAGTTGCATGCAGATTGGATTGTCAGTGCTGAGCAGCGTGAAAAAGTATTCAATGACCAGCATCATCGAGTGGTGCGGGATGACGACAATCAGAGGGAGCTTTGCCCACTCCCAGTCGGTACAAATGTTGTTGTTCAGGATGCTGACGGGAGGTGGGCCAGGTCTGGTATTGTTGTTGAGGTTCTTCCATACAGACAATATCGGGTCAAATTGTTCTCGTCAGGGAGAGTTACACTCCGGAACAGACGTCACATTAAACCATGCACACTGTTGCCAACTGAATCACGTTCCCCTATTCCTTCACCCTCTGTACCATTCAGCTCTCCATGTAATATGCAATCCAATGTGCATAAAAATTCTGTCACCTTACAGCAGCAAACTCCTTCTATGGACACCTCAGGTGATCTCGACCACCAGGTTGACAATTCAGTGGCCACCAGTGGAAAAGACATCAACATTAAATGCAAGTCAACGAAACTTCCACGAGCGTTAAAAAATCTTCTTCCTTTCAATCGCCCAGGACTGAAAGAATAGCTCACTGAAGGAGAGAGATGAACAATATGTCTTGTTGTTGGAAGGAGGAGATGAATGATACCTGAAATTTTGTATTTGTTTCTTACTGTCATTTGTTCTTTGTATGTTCCAGCAATGCTGAGCAGCCTTTGATTAAATAAAGTCGTTCCCACTGATCGGGTTGTTCGTCCTCGCTTCTTCACTATTGTTCTCATCTTAAATGTTATTTTCACAATGGTTCGGTCGACAAGGAACCGTGGCATAGTGGATAAAGCACTTGGTAAAATTCAGTTTTAAGTTACACTCTCTGTAGTTTGAAGGTTCCATCGATAGTGTGGGCGATGCCCAAAGTACAACTGCAAATGACGTGGATTAAATAAACGGTGCCATTCGAAATTCTGTGCAGATTCCAGAATTGGACAAATAGAATAATGGGTTTGACAAAATGCCCCTGAAGAAGGTCGGATGTTACATCAACCGAAACATTACAGAAATAAAACTGAAGATGAGAGCAGTAGTCCAAAGATCCCAAATAATGCAAAAAAGCCTTTGGGTCAAGATCAAAGTGTAGTATCTGTTCGTCAGATGCTGCACTACACTTTTTTGGTCTCGGTTAATGGAGGAGAAATCCTTCATGACTGACACATATATTTTAATTTTGTTACTAACCAGAGTGTCTCTTTTTTTCTTTTCCCCCCACATTAAAAACCGATCTTGTGTCTAACTCTGCCCTCGTGGGGAGGCAAGTAAAAAAAAAAAAAAAAAAAAGAAGAATATAATAAAACTCTTTTGTACAACCGTTTTAATGCTTCAGATCAGGATAGGAACTGAAAAGCTGAGACAAGATGTCTGCAAAGCAAAGAAAAAGTTTGGCTTGAAAGAAAGCGTCTTTATTTAGATTCGAAATAACTCACAGAGAATGGTAAGCCATTTGTGCCAAGATGGAAGCACTGAGAATGGCAGAGAGAAGAACAAAAAAACAGTTCTAGATTAGGTTGACCTTATGACTAAGCTATAAAAATCCACAATGTCTATAAAGAACAAGGAACTGGATCTACATTAAAGAACACGGAATTGGATTTACATCGAAGAACACAATACATTTAATGCAGAGATCATTTTATTTCTGAAGCCCCCACCCCAACCCCTAACTAAAACGACAAAGCAAGAAATAAAAGTAATAAACAAAAATAAATAAATAAATAAAAGAACTTAGGAAGAATATCCTTTTCGTTTTGAAAAAAAATAGAAAGAATAATTTATTTTTTACTCTTCTCCAATTCAAACAAGGCCTGTTGCCACTTGACGTGACTGGCTACTAATTGGGATAATGTCTATAGAAGACTTTGTGGGGAGTTGAGCTGCAAGATGTCTTTTAGTGCTATATTCAAACTTTTATATGTTAGTAGAGTCAGGGAAGCAGGAAACAGGACGGGGATTCCAAAGTCCAGTCGTTTGTGTGCAGAAATTATTAGAGTAGAAAACTTTTGGGCATCTAGCATCTAGGGACCTCAACAACGAAGAGGTGGAGTTTTGTTGTTTGTTGGGTTTGTCGAGATTATATATGCCAAGGGTGCACAAGTGTTATGAGTTCATTAGAGCACAGGATCTTTAGAGGGGATAATATGGGCATACAACCTCTATTTAAAAATTCAAATATTTCAGATTTGCATTAAATTTGACTGATATTTATTAGAAACCAATCAAGCAATTTCTTATAACACTTTAAGCATAAGCTTTAAATTTTAGGCATTGAATCAAAATCGGCATACAGAATTAGAGATTTTTTTACAAAGGAATCACCACTTATCAAGGCCCAGAAACCACTCGAGGATAATGGTTAAAGAGTGTACAATGGTCAAAAGGGCAATATCAGTAATCGTTAGAAGTGTAAATTTGGTAAAGTGGATTACTTAAAGGGAACGGCTCATCAAGAACTTGTTTACATTGGACTTGAAGATCATCTAAAGATAGGTGTTTCGCTGTTATTACAACTCATCAGTGTGGTTTAGACATATGTACATATCAAATGAGATAAATAAATATAAAAATCTCTACATCACCACAATTCGCCCATGCATGGAGTATTGCATCTACCACTAATCTCTCCCTCTTAGGCAGGGTCCAGACAGAAATCTCCAACCTGATAGGTCCTGCACTATCAACCAAACTCCAACCCCTGTCCCATCACCCAATGTTGCATCCCTGTTCCTGTTTGTATTTTAATGGAATGTGTTCTGATGAACTCATAGCATTTTTATGCTTTCAATGTACATACTCCTGATTAACCAGACAAGCAGCAAAATGCCACCCCTTCACTGTTGAGGTCCTTAGATGCTAGAAAGTCTTCTACTCTTCTTTACTCAAACTGCTCTCTCCCGGTCTCCTGCATTTCTGACATGCAGAAATGTAGTGTGAACAGACATCTTGCTGTTCAACTCTCTACATAACGTCCCTGTAGATATGGCCCCAAATAGTAGCCTCTTGTGTCCAAGTGGCACTGTGCCTTGCTTGTGGTGGATAAGAGTAAAAAGAAATGTTTTCTCTAAAAATTGTTTTCTTTATATTTGACAAAGTGCGACTTTCAAGTAATATTAGATATAGTATGAGGCTAAATACGTTCGTTTCAGCTGCTAACATAATTGAAGTGTTAAAAATCTATATACTTTAAAAATCTATATACTTTAAAAATCGTAACTCATGCATGCTCGTCTCTTGTCCCCATGCACACTGGAGAACATCATAAAAGGTGAATAATGACATAAAGCTAACATTCATCTTTTACAAGACCAACAATTGTCAAGTATATGGAACTTTCGGCGTTTGGTAATACTGATCATTACGATTTTGCTTACTTCCAGCAGGCCAAGATCAAAGTGTAGTATCTGTTCCGGCAGATGCTGCACTTAAGATAATTTGTACCAGTCAATGGAGGGGAAACCCTCTATACTGGGACAATTATTATTTTTGGTAACCAGAGTGCCCCCTTTTTGCCTACTTTTAGGGGAGCTGGTTTTTACCTCACATTAAAAACGGCCTTGTGCCTAATTTGCTCAGTGGGGGAGCAAATAAATACCATCTGTTCCGGCAGATGCTGCACTTCAATTTCTTGTTCTCTGTCAGTGGAGGAGAAATCCTTCACGTCTGAGACAATTTTTATTTTTGTTCCTTTTCTCCACATTAAAAAACGACCCTGGTGTCTAACTCTGTCCCGTGGGGAGGCATTGTAAATAGCTACTCCCAGCAGTAGCAAGACGATTGCCAATGGATTAGAAGTGCCGACTGTCATCTATCTGCTGTGATACTGCAAAACAATCTGTCTGTAGATGACTAAATATACTCCCTTCTTGGGTTAAGCTTACTGGTAAGTAGTGAACTGACCATCTGCCCTTAGCGAATAAAGTAATGCTTTTTGTGTAATCAATTAGGGATTTCGGCATTTGACAATGTTTATCATTATGATTTAATTTACTCTCAGCAGCCATCATATGGTTAAGTTTCAATCCTGGCTTAAGGTAGTTGATTGTCTAACCCCACTGACGAGCTGTTATAAAGCGAAACAATCTGTCTGTGGATGACTATATATTAGTGATGGGATGATGCTAATATTTCTCCAGATTCCGATACGATTACTATATATATATATATATATATATATATATATATATATATATATATATATATATATATATGCCATCCAAACCACTTAAGTGTTGTAATATCTGTGCACTGGTCTGTAAATCTGTAAGCGGTTTGACACAACATTCAAAAGTGCATAATATGGTCTCTCTACAAGAATCACCAAATACTGGCAAGTCCCTGCAACATCTGTGAACGATTAAGCAAGAATTAAGCTAGGTGGAAGAGCTATTTGCATGCACATGAATGCCCGACATCAACCTAGAGGGATGGCAACCTTCTCTCAAGAAGTGGCAATCATCATATATATTTTTTATTCACATAAAAACAAATTTACATGGTCGCGACACTGGACATGCTAATGTTTCAGACAAATAGTCTGTTAAAGCTAGAAGTCTTCATCACGTGACTTAAGTAATTATTGCTTTCGAGAAAAGAACCAGTCCTGTGGGAAGCAACCATTTATTAAGTCGCCTGACGAGGACTTCTGGTTTTAACCGACCATTTGTCCGAACCATTAGCATGTCCAGTGTCGCAGCGATATAAGTTTGTTCATATGAATAAAAGTATACCTTGCCTTTCGTTTACTGAGCACTCTTAATAACCTCGTAAAATTAATTAGTTTTAACTCTTGAATGCCTTTAACCTGGTGTGTGTGTGTGTGTATATCTATAATATAAAGCTAAACGTCTGTGTGTGTCTGGTCACGAATAGGCTCCTATATAGTTGACTATTATAGAAAACTGATCACATATAATGATAGAAGATGTATCGAGACACAGGAATGGGTATGTTTGATCTGGCATAATGGTGATTCATTAAAATTGTGGGGTCTGCGTATGCGCCTGGTCCACAAAGTATGGAAATAAAAAATTTAAAAAAAAAAAACGTTTACAAGTGTTTTTGATATAGATGTACATAATAATACTTTGATAAGTATGTTTTAACTTAAATAGGGATGGTATAATAAAATTGTGGGGTCTGCGTTCGCACCTGGTCTCCATAGAATGGAAATAGGCACAACCTTTAATAAAGACTTTTCATATCTATCTGCGTAAGTATACTTTGATAATTATGCTTCAGTTTAAAGAAATATGGTATAATTAAATTATGGGGTGTTCGTTCGTGCCTGACCCTCATAGAATGAAAATATGTCACAAAGTTTAACAAGGTGTTTTAATATAGATCCACAGAATATTGTGATAAGTGTTTCAGTGTGAACAGGTATGGTATAATAAATTATGGGGTTTATCTATTTTATTTTTACTTTTATCATATTTTGCTTTGGTTTTGATACCCCCAAATTCGAAGGTATCTCTTTACAACCCTTTCTTTTCATAACCTATCATACTTTCATAAATCAGAGTCCATTTTCTGTAGGCTATTTTTGAACCCAGTCAACGACGGGTACTTTTGCTAGCATATATATATATATATATATATATATATATATATATATATATATATATATATATATATATATATATGGTATTTGGAATATCTATGGCATAACCTTGAGATTATTTTACTTACCTCATCTTAGATCTTCTAATCAGATTAGACACAAGGATTCGGACTAGAGACACCAAGGTTTTCAGTTCTAATCGTTAAACATTTAGCCACCGTCACATCCGCCTCCCAACTTCGGGATTATCTATATATATATAAAAGGCAAAACGGCCGCACATGTTTTTGTATGTCCAGCAAAGGCATTTTCACCAGGGTTCTTGGGGGGGGTATTATTTTTTATAACTTTTTATATACTCCCTAGATTATAATATCTACGATTTGCGAATGGAGGTCATCTCTATCTTTTAGTTGAGCGACTTTTACAAAATCCACCCTATTCCTTCCTCTTGCATGTTCGTTTGTGTTTTTCATATAAAAGCGAAACTAATCGAAAACAAAGGCAGATTCTTGGCTTTCGTTCCAGGGACGTCCAGAATCAATTAGCTTTGATCACTGTGGGGGAAACCCTCATATTAGATAATTGCTATTCATTTGTACGCTGCCAGAGTTCCACTTTTTCGGGGGAACGACCTCATGGGGAAGAAAATAAATACTATGAGAGAAAGTGAAAGCTTGACTGGCCCTAGGCCGCTTTCATTTCTTCGCCAACTCCTATGATTCTTAACTTATCATAAATGAGTTGACAATTTTTTGATTGACATCGCTAAATTTGAATGCCTTTCACTTCCTGTGGCGTCATGGCGTTGTGGTAAGATGTCAGGTTTTCTTTCACTTTCTTTTTCATCTTCACGTCATGGGTTCAAGCTTGCTTGCCAACTAACACTTTTTTTTTCTCAACACACACCTCCAAACACCCCGGACAACGCCGGCCACCCCTGTTAGTATTCTATATTTGCATTTAAATCCACAAATGCTTATATGCTTCCCATTGAAACAAATACTGATCAACATTCTTTATTGTAAGCATCTCACGCGTACAATAAATGTGATTGTGTACTATATTTGTGATTATATCATAGGTAATATTTGTGGTAAAATAAGCCTGGTCTTAGTATTGTAGCACGTTTGTCTTTCTATTCCATGTGCCATAATTTCATTCAATGTTGCACCAACAAAACCATCAAAATAAATAAATATAAAGGCTCAGAAGAAATAGTTCTTTGTTATCATCGGTAGACGTTTATTTGATAAAAAACATGGGGGGGGGGCAGTCAGCATCCTGCCAATGTTGGCTTCAGGTAACCGAATACAACAGACCAAATATAGGTAATTAAATATGATCAGCACAAACGGAAGGTCACGCAGGTAAAAATGAACCACAGAGGAAATTATAATTCATGTATTAGATCCATTGCTCCTTCTGCTTCTCATGAAATTGGTTCTCTCTATCGGTACAAACACTTTCGTACACGAGGCTTTTCTCTATCTCTCCAAATCTACTATCAAACTATATATGGAGTTGACTATTGTCATATGTAAGCTGGCAAATCTCTGTCTTATGTGGATGCATCTTTATTAAGACAATATATATATATTTTTTTTTTAATATTTGTATTGGGTTCTTACTTGCGTCAGCATGAACAGATAAAAGTTTTGCATTGTATGATAATTCGGAAAAATTTCCCTTCATCAGACGTGTTTCATTTTAGTTTGCATGTCTTAAATAAAGTCGAATATATACTGCGCCCAGGACTCTATTTTGGTTCCTGGATGATTCCATTTTATCACCATTATTCATCATATTCACAGACATTATATTGGCCTTATCTTTATTCTCCCAAATAATTCTCTATTACTGCCACTATCAGGAGATCAATGTTTTTTCAATCATCAACATTAATTTAGTTTTTGTTCTTTACCAAAATTCTTTCATTGATAAACTCATCCTGTCAAGATCAAAATATCAAAATATGATTTTTCAAGTACATCCATTCTAATGGCTTATTTTCTTGAAAAAATTCAAACCTCAATTATAAACAATGCTTCCTAAAACAAAAACACTATTTTTTTTATTTACTTGACGCTGTTGCTTGCTATGTACTTAGTTAATGAAACTTTCATCCTGTATTGAGGTTGGAGCTTAGTTGACAAAGTGGGGGCTATTAGATTGAAAACTCTTTTTTGGACCCTATCAAAGAGGGAGAGGCTAGTGGTAGATGTACTAGTCCAGATATGGCAACAATAATCCATGCATGGGTGAATGGTGGCCTTGTAAAGCTACAGGGTACTCTCAAGTGTGAGTAGTCTTCTAGCTCGATAGAGGGAACCCACCTTCTTTGCAGCAGCCTTCGCAATGTCCTCGATGTATTTTTCTCAGTTCATATTACCTATGACTGTTAGGCAGAGGAGTTTGAAGGAAGAATTCTCAGGTAGGGTGTTATTTATCATGGATATCAGTCGTTGGAGAGGAATTTTGTAACTGTTAAAGGAGAACATCTATATCTTTCTAACATTAAATGTTACTATCCATTTATTGCCCCTATTCTACTCCCATCTGGAGGTTATTTTCTAACGATTCTGCCATTGTCTTAGATTTACTGTAACTTTATTTGACATTCTGATGAAAGAGTATATATTCGTAAATTAAACAGAAAAAAAAAAAAAATAGCATGTCTTTCTAACGACTTATTATATTTTAATAACTCAAATTATA
The DNA here is from genome assembly GCF_053919585.1 of Euprymna scolopes. NCBI lineage: Eukaryota > Metazoa > Mollusca > Cephalopoda > Sepiida > Sepiolidae > Euprymna > Euprymna scolopes. The sequence continues at coordinate 38,677,175 of NC_136508.1, read as the reverse complement.
ATTTTCAATCATTTTACAATAAATCCAATACGGAAATACACTCATCATACTATCTCGTACAAGTAGAATACTTTTCTCACAAAACTTCACAAATATTTTTCTTTGTTCTATAAAGCGATAGAACCTAGATAAAGCTGGAAATAGTCTTATTGTTGTATTGGCGAATATAAAACAGTACACAATGATATAAAATAGATTTATTCCAATAAGTACAATAATAAACGTCCGTGTCAAGTAGCAAGAGCTGTTTACTGAGTTGACAAGTAAACTGCTAATCTTCTGCTAGGAGTATATCATTTCAATTCGCAGCTTCAAATCATAACTACTAGTTTTACTCTTCTATAATATAAAAGACAGTTGTCTGTGTGTATGTTTGTATGTCTGGGAAAAACTAAAGAACAATAAAAATATTTTCAAAGTTTGTATTTTCTTGATTGGTATCGCCTCGGATGTATAATATCTGAAAATTGGAAGAGCTAATTCATTTTTTGAACTTAAACTGTTGCAGATTTCGTCAGGTGGGTCGGTTTTCCAGAGGGGAAGAACCTCTGATTATTTTAATCAAGGAGTTGATACTCTTATTTCGAGTTATTTCTCGAGGAATCTGTAAAAGCAAGTTGTCTGTGTGTGCATGCACAGTGTAACCCGGATATAAGATACTTCATCTCCGATGTCTACGGATCTCTTATATCCGGGTTTCTTATATCCAGGTTACACTGTACATTAACACAGGCTCTAATTTGGGACCAGAGAAAATCTCTCTTATATCCGTTTTTCTTATATTTGGGGTCTTTTATATCCGGGTTACATTATATATCCAGAAAGAAGAATGGGCTGGGCAGAGAAGAAAAGTAGGGGAAGAGGAGATGAAGAAAAAAATCGGGGGAGGAGGACAGTAAGGAAAATTAAGAAAAGATAGAAGTTTTAAGAGGAGTATGTTACAGTATGGCAATACCGGGTAGCCCTGCTAGTCTTAAGTATATGCAAACGACACCACAACACATACGCAAGTACTGTATCAACACTGCTTCAGGTGTAGAGTATGAACTCGTATATAATCAATTACTTGATAGTTTTGAATCTATAGAATAGGCTTTTTGAGTGAAATTCTTTGAAAATCCAAAAATATTTTTCATATTCCATAATGAAAAGTTATGAATAATGTCACGTGTTGATTTGCTTCTCGGCTTAACTTGATTTGTAATCTATACAGATATGAATCTACATTAAAAAGAACATTCTTTAGAATATGAAAGCTGAGAGTGCGCTAACGACTGTAGCAAAATAATTACATAGGCAAATTCATGTTCTTCAAAGACAACAAAAATAAGATGAATTGAAAACAGGATGGAACGATAAAATTGTCGTCCTAAAGAAAAAAAACACTGCAGCTTTATTTTAAAATTTTTATTGAAAAAAATCAATTCAGGTAACTTGATTATGTAATAGAGCTGACATTTATTGAATGTAGCCGCCTTCAGTCTCAATCACTGCCTCGATACAGGTTCAGAACTGGGAGTATGCCTTTTCCACAAGCATCAGCAGAAGCTCAGCGAATACTTGGCAGATGGCAGCAAGCAGGCTGGCTTTGGAGTTGTCGGAGGTAACGTTAGTGATGTTCTCGACATATGACCAAACAAAGTAGTCCAGCAGGTTTAGGTCGGGGGAGGAGAGAGGAGCAGTAAGAGAAGGGTAGAAAGTCGTAGCACTCCTTCTGAAATCAAGCCTGGATCTTTTTGACTTGTAAACCGGCACCAAATCCTGCTGACACCTGATTGCACCAGGGGATCATCACACTTTTCAGTACATCCATCTGTGGAATTAACATTCAAGCACACTTCAAAGATGTGAGGTGGTACGATGTGGCCCTCACTTAAAACCACACCAAAGACCATAACTGAGGCTGGAAACTTTGTTTTCATAACTGAGGCTGGAAACTTTGTTTTCATCATCCTGGGTACATCCCTGTTATTTGTGGCAATCCAGTGATGCATTTTGAGGGTGCTGGCAATGGTCCTGTTGTCATAACTTGGATCAGTAGAGAGCATGAGTTGTACAGCAGCGCATCTCCAATCTTTCTCATTTAAGATAGTGTCATTTTCAGACATGATAGAAAGCTGCTATCGCTCGTAGGATTTGTACACAACTTGCGAACTAATAGATGGTCTGCAACTAAAAAATAAAACTAGTTTTCATCAAACGGAAATTAAATCAGGAATGAAATTCTAGGACGGCAATTTTATGGTTCCACCTGATACTGGCAAGGAATAGCTTTTAAAATGGTTTCAAAGGTTATTACAACCGCTGGTGGTGGAGGGGAAAAGCTCCCTCTCCCAAAAAAATGTCCTCATGGGGAGCATCTCAAATATCCTTTGACAACCAGTACTTGGCCTTCTCATGTAGTTTAGATACTAAGCCTGGTGCAATTATTTAGAATTGGGAAAAGATAAGTAGGTAGTTTTTGTTTTACGGCATATGAACCTTTTTCAGGTTATTTAATGCTGAATCCAGTTATTTTGAGGAACAATTTTTAATGGAGTATATTTGTTTTTTTAAGTCGGATTCTACTTAACCCATAGTTGGGACCCTAACAGGTACTACCACTCCGGGTCAGAGTAGACCTGGGAGCAATGGCAATTAAAGGGTGGCTCCACACTCTCTAAGGCCCGCAAGGTGAGGCCTCACCATTGGATATAGTTTTAGGTCATATCCAGGACCAGAATTGGGAAAAGGGACAAAAGCTGTCAACTGGTGCTTTAAAGCTAGTCACTTCAAGCAGGTGGAATTCGTCAATTTTGGATGATAGCTCACCTAGGAGGAAGCAACTCTGATTCAAAACCTTTGCCACCTTGTAGGATTACCCCATCAGGAGAAAGGCTATGGGAGTAAACCCCAACAGAAAATTCGGAGATAGATTCCCTTAAATGACTTGATTTTATATTATAATCACCAGCAACTTCTGCGGCACTATTAGAGCCAAGCTGTATCGATTCTGTCTTTTCCTTGGATCCTCTGCATGGGCAACAGCTATCCTCCCATATCATCCTGCATAGGCTATGTAGTTTCCCTGCTAAACTATCGTCTCCCGAGACAGATGGTTGCCAACAAAATACATGGATACAGCAAAATCACATCGACACATTAGATCACCAAAATTATACAACGTTGAGCCTGGTCGGTACCAGGTGGGTGACCAATTGGGAATACCAGGCGCCATATGTAGGAAGACTTTGACACTTGCCTGCAAAAACTAAAACCTAACATCATCTACCCTGACCAGAAAAGTACATGCGACTGGGGGTAGCTTGTGAATTTAATATTCCCTTGACACTTTTCATTTGGAGGAATCTAGTTCAAACCACCTAGGATGAATGCTGTGCTAATATGTTTAGAGATGGCTTTAGTTTGAATAAAAAACGACTACATACAGAGTAAAAAGAGATAGTAAACCTTAATCATTTGAGCTGCAAATATTAAATATAATAATGTTTCAAATAATATTTGTTTTACAAAGATGTGTGTATATAATAATGTATATAATGTATAATATATATATATATATATATATATATATACATATATTATTTTTAAAATATAATTATCCACTGACACATTTATATTTTTTAAATTATATTTAAAAAATAATATATATATACCGCTCCCCATGTGGGGGTACAAAGTTGGTTAAAGGGAAAATTATTCCCAACTTGACTTTAGGTAAAAATGCACTTTCGTAAATACTTGAATTCATTCAAAACATATCGCTAAAACCAAAACAAACATCTCTCTCTCTCTCATATATATATATATATATATATATATATATATATATATATATATATATATATATATATATATATATAATATAAAGCTGAACGTCTGTCTGTGTGTGTGTGTGTGTGTGTGTGTGTGTGTGTGTGTCTGGTCACGAATAGGCTCCTATATAGTTGACTATTATAGAAAACTGATCACATATAATGATAGAAGATGTATCGAAACACAGGAATGGGTATGTATGATCTGGCATAATGATGATTCATTAAAATTGTGGGGTCTGCGTACGGGCCTGGTCCACAAAGTATGGAAATAACAAATTAAAAAAAAAAAAAACGTTTACAAGTGTTTTTGATATAGACGTACATAAGAATACTTTGATAAGTATGTTTTAACTTAAATAGGGATGGTATAATAAAATTGTGGGAGTTGCGTTCGCGTCTGGCCTCCATAGAATGGAAATAGGCACAAACTTTAATAAAGACTTTTCATATCTATCTGCGTAAGTATACTTTGATAATTATGTTTCAGTTTGAAGAAATATGGTATAATACAATTATGGGAGTGTTCGTTCGTGCCTGACCTCCATTGAATTGAAATATGTCACAAAGTTTAACAAGGTTTTTTAATATAGATCCACAGAATATTGTGATAAGTGTTTCAGTGTGAACAGGTATGGTATAATAAATTATGGGGTTCATCTATTTTATTTTGACTTTCATCATATTTTGCTTTGGTTTTGATACCCCCAAATTCGAAGGTATCTCTTTACAACCCTTTCTTTTCATAACCTATCATACTTTCATAAATCAGTCCATTTTCTGTAGGCTGTGTTTGAACCCAGTCAACGACGGGTACTTTTGCTAGTATATATATATTTATATAGCTTGGTGTTGTGTTAATCATTTTCTTCTTTTCTCCCTCTCACTGGTCATATCCAACAATTTCAAGTTAGAGGGTCCCAGAGTGGAAATCGCCAATAATCTTTAGGATCAAACTTTCCGACTTGTGGTGTTACAAGATATGGACATTTTTGTTTCATTAGTGTTGTGACTGATGGAAATTTCTTTTTACTATTAAAGAACACAGTCTCTCCAATTCGTTTGGTTTATTGCCATTTCTAAGGATAAAATCGATTTAGATTTTATCAGTGTGACATTTACTGGTGTAATAAAAGAAAGTAAATGAAAGAAGTTTTAAAAAGGCTACCAAGTGTTGCCCGGATAAAAAGTGAATAACACAGACCAGAGAGGAAAGTTTTATTTAATATACTATTTGTAAATACGTGTCGGTATATATATATATATATATATATATATATATATATATATATATATATTTTATAACTTACTATATCTATATTTTTATAAAGTAATAGGGTTCGTGTGTTTCTGTCTGTGTGTACAGCTCTCCATCATCAACGAAATATAAAGGAGGTAAGAGGGTAGATCTCTCCTGGTAGAGAAACATTAGAACCCATTTTAGGATGTTTCTGTTATAGGAGATATAAGAATCTTTGCCTAATTTCTTTATATACTAGTCTACAAATCACCCCCGTATCGAATGACTTATGCTCATTTGCATATCACATTATATTAAATCTCTTTAACTAATTACCTCGACCTTATTACATATTGGAAATATTCTAATCATTTCAACTGTACTATTTACAAAATCTATTTAACATTTAATTATTTAATATATTTTCATTTAATTTTATATTTGATTTATTTCACTTTACGTATATTATCAAAACAATTCATTTGCGAGGAAAGCTTTATGTTTTGGGATTGTATTGAAAATGTAATGGAAATTTCAATTTCGTTCCGTTTTAATCTTTTATATTTTACTTGCCAATATTATTGAAAGAATACAATTCAACTATCGTAATTTTATATAAATAAACAAAAACAAATATTTTAAAATAAAACTTTATTAAAAAAGAAATAATTTTATTTTTAAATGAAAAAAATCAATTTAGTAAAATAATTGTATTAAACACCCCCAGCCTTGTCAGCAAACCTGTAAACCTATAAAAGTTAACATTTCGAATGTAAACAGTGATTTTTCGATTTTGTTAGCGCTTGCCGCAATTAAAGACAATTAAAACGGAACTAACTTTATTTCCATTCTATTTTTTAAACAACCCCCAAAACATAACGCTCTCTTCCAGTTATAGCCAATTTTTTTTTAATTAAATAAAACAGGTCAAAATAAACAGATAAGCGCATTTTCTTTTACATTTTTCTTACAACCAACGTTGTCATTTTAACCAACTGCAGGATACCGTTACTTTTGTGGGGTTGTTTTGAAAATGGCACCGAGATTATAATTTCGTTCCAATTTAATCTTTCTGGTCGAGCCTATTTCGAAAGCCTGTCTTATCATAGATTTGAACTACAAATAATTTATTACATTTTGATTATTACTATCTTAAGACTTAAAGCTTATATTTATTTCATTTTTCTATTTATATATTGAATTAGTTATTTCCAGTCTTATTTAAACTTAGTGCTTTCTTTAAACCGGATGAACCTTTTATAAAAATATGAGTTTAACGTAAAGAACACGAACAAGGTTTTATTCAACTGAATTTCTTCCAGTTTACTAACAAAATATATAAATTTAAAAGAGATATAAATAATAAAATAAAAAGGTTATGTAATTTAAAAGAAATACACGTACTCACAAAAGCAGAACTTTTTTTACACATTTTTTTCTTTAAAACCATAACAATGAGACTAACAATTACCTAGATCTTAGTAATTATTTGTTTTAATAGAACTATTTTAATTGTACTGTTTACTTAGTTAACCTAAGTTGGTATTACATTTATTTTACATTTACTTTTTTTTTTTAATTATTACTTTTAGACTGTGACGTTTACACCCGGAAGTAATGAGTCACACGTAGGTCGCTTTTATTCATTCCTTTTGGTCAAGATCAAAGTGTAGTATCTGTTCTTCAGATGCTGCACTTCATTTTCTTGTTCTCTTTCGGTGGAGGAGAAATCCTTCACGACTGAGACAATTTTTATTTTTGTACCTTTTCTCCACGTTAAAAAACGACCCTGGTGTCTAACTCTGTCCCGTGGGGAGGCATAGTAAATAGGTACAATATAATTGTTTATAATTGTACTATTCAGAAATATTATTTATAGTTCGTCCATTTCAGTTAGTATACATTTCCTTTACGCTTAATTAATTTACAATCATTAATATCGTTAAACAATTCCGTTTAAAACCGAAATTATGCCACCCAAACGAAGTAGAAACGAAAGTGAGGAAGAAAGAATGGAAAGATTGGAAGCTAATAGACTAAGAGTTGCTGCAGTTCGCTCCAATGAAAACAATCCAGATAGAGAAAGACGTCTAGAACTTAACAGGATACGTCAAAGAGAAAGGAGAGCAAGACTGTCAGATTTGGAAAGAGAAACCCAACGTGAAGCTGACAGAACTAGACATGCTGTAAGGCGGTTAAATTCATCACAAGATGAAATTCAAGAAAGGCAAAGATATGCACTGGAAAGAGAAGCAATATTACGATCGAATGAATTATATGAGGTAAGTAGACGTACACAAGGTGAGTTGAGAGTAGCTCAACGACATCAGAATGAATCGGAAACCCAACGAAGCTTTCGCCTATACCAAGGGCAACAACGAGAGGCTGCATGGAGAGAGAGTATGACTTTGCCCCAGCAATTGACAGAAAACGAGGCAGCTAGACAACGAATGACTGCTTTGAGACACCATGAAATAGAACACTGCAATAGAAAAGGATTGCTCTACAACAAAAATGACTCTCTCACTACAGCTGATATAGGAAAAATGGACAAAGTATGTCAACATTGCTCAGCTGTAAAATTTAAAGGAGAACCCCCTGGTTGTTGTTGTTCTTCTGGCAAAGTTGTGCTTGATAGCTTTCCACCACTGCCTCAGTTGCTTCAAGATTTGCTCTCCGGCAATGGTCCCATCTCTAAAGATTTTCTGCAAAATCTACGCAGTTATAACAATTGTTTTGCAATGACATCATTTGGTCACAAAATTGTGGCAGTACATGGGTGGAATCCTTCTTTTAGAATTCGAGGCCAGGTTTGCCACCAGATTGGGAGTCTTTTACCACCTGAAGATGAAACAGCAAAGTTTATTCAAGTCTACTTCTTGGATAGTCTGGAAGAGGAACTACATAATCGGGGACGTGACAGTAGACTCAATAGAGACATTCTCCAAAGTCTGACTGAATTTTTACATGAGAACAACAGCTTCATTTGTCAGCTGAAAACAACAAAGGAGAGGATTGAAGAAGAACACTTGGTAGAACATAAAGTTGTCATAAGGGAAGACCGAAGGCCGCAAGAAGAGCATCCACGGCGATTCAATGCTCCAACAACAACGTATGAGATTGGAATATTAATGGAGAATGAACCAACAGCTAACCGGGATATTGTCTTGCGTTTTAGAAATGATACATTAAAATGGATCTCCGAACTACATCCCCTCTACGATACTTTAATGTACCCGTTAATGTACCCCTATGGTTCTCCATCTTACAACATCTACATGAAGGCATCCAATGGGCGAAAAGTTACCCAACAGCAATTTTATTCGTACCATTTAATGACTCGGCCTGGAAACTATTTTCTCTGGTACCGAAGGCTATTTCAACAATGGCTGGTGGATGTGTACTGCAAGATTGAAACAGAACGTTTACAGTTCCTGAGGCGTGAGCAACAGACCCTGAGAGCTGACAATTATAGCAACTTGAGAGATTCAATTCTTAGGGAGGATGGGAATCCAGAACAGTTTGGTCAACGAGTTGTTCTTCCGGCAACTTATACAGGAGGCCCTCGATACATGTTTGAGCGTCAAAGTGATGCCATGGCATATGTTCGGCGAATGGGCCGAGCCGACCTCTTCATCACGTTCACAACAAATCCAAAGTGGACAGAAATTACAGAAAATTGTCTTCAAGGGCAAGACCCTCAGGATCGTCCAGATATTGTTGCCAGGGTTTTCAGGCAGAAGCTAAAAAAGTTACTTGAATTTATTAAAAAGGGAGGATTTGGCAGGTTGAGGGCTTTCCTGTACAGTATTGAATATCAAAAAAGAGGACTGCCGCATGCACACATCCTCACCTGGCAGGCCCCAGAGGACAAACTTCTACCAGAAAAAATGGATCTCTGCATATCTGCAGAGATCCCTGACAAAGAGGAAGATCCTGATCTTCATGCTAAAGTGATGGCACATATGGTGCATGGACCTTGTGGACCATTTAATCCAAAGTGTCCATGTACGATTGACAACAAATGTTCCAAAAAATACCCAAAAGAATTTCTTCAGTGTACCGAGCAAGGCCAAGACTCTTACCCCAAGTACAGGCGAAGAAAACCAGAAGATGGAGGCCAGACTGGTACAATAAGGATGAAGAGAAATGGTCGGTATGTTAATCAAGAAATAACAAACCAGTGGATTGTTCCGTACAACAAGGTCCTCCTTCAGCAGTTCAACGCTCACATTAACGTAGAAATTTGCAGCTCGATCCAAAGCATCAAATATGTCCTCAAATACGTGAATAAAGGATGTGATCAAGCAGTGTTTGAACTACAAAGAACTGATGGAGCAGCTAACCAACAAGGCCAAGTACAAAGTCACATTGTGGATGAGATCCAGCAGTTCCAGAATGCAAGGTATGTCGGCAGTTCAGAGGCGGCCTGGAGGATATTGGAACATCCCATCCATGAACATTTCCCCCCAATTGTACAACTTTCTGTTCATCTTGAAAATGGGCAGCATGTCATGTTCTCAGCTGATACTGCTCTGGAACGAGCCCAAGGTCCACCGCCTGCCACAACTTTGACACCATTTTTTCAACTCTGCCATGAGGATGACTTTGCAAGGGGTCTCAAATACGTAGAAGTCCCTGAGTTTTACACTTGGAACAAATCGACAAAGAAATGGATGAGAAGAATGCGTGGGGTACAAGTTGAAGGTACTGAAAATGATGATGTATGGAAGGCACCATGCATTGGGAGAATCTACACGATTAGTCCAAAAGCAGGGGAGTGTTATTTCTTACGCCTGTTGCTCAATGAGATTGCTGGTCCAACTTCATTTCAAAATTTGCGAGCATATAATGGTCAGGTGTTTGAAACATACAGAGCAGCGTGCCTTGCTCGAGGCCTTCTAGAAAATGACCATCACTTGCATCAAGCAGTAGGAGAGGCAAGTGCCACTCAATCACCTTCAAATTTGCGAAGCCTATTTGTGATAATTTTAACAGCCTGTGAGCCAAGAAATCCTCTTGAGATCTGGATGGCTTTTCGTGATGTAATATCTGAAGACATTCTTCACAGATACAGGCAAGAAGTTAACAATCCAGAAGCAGATTTTAATGAGGACATCTACAATAAAACTCTTTGTCTAATTGAAGAAAAAGTTCTCCTTATGTGCGGTCAACCATTGGCAAGCTATGGATTACCTGCACCAACGCAAGGGAGAGATGAAAGACTCGCGAGAGAGTATCAACGTGAAGTTACTTATAATCTTGAAGAACTTTCCCTACAAGCAAAAAATATGCAAGAAAAACTGACCGATTCTCAAAGAGAAGTTTACAATTCATTCATGGCAATGTTGGAAGCACAAGGTGAAATGAACAAAAACATGATGTTTCTTGATGCTCCAGGTGGTACGGGCAAGACTTTTGTAATCAATTTGATCCTTGCAAAGATTAGATCCATGAGAAAGATTGTGCTTGCAACAGCATCCAGTGGCATTGCTGCTACTCTACTACAAGGTGGCCGCACTCTTCACAGCACTTTTAAAGTACCCTTGGATACTCATCGAATGGATCAGCCAGTTTGCAAAATTACTGGTAACTCAGCCTTGGCAAATGTAATTAGAGACACCTCTGCAATCATTGTAGACGAAGCCCCAATGACGCACAAGAGTGCTTATGAAGCAATTGACCGAACACTGCAAGACATCACAGGAAACAAGAATCCCATGGGTGGCATTCCAACCTTATTTTGCGGTGATTTCCGTCAAATCCTCCCAGTGGTTAAAAATGGCACAAGGGCTAACATTGTCAATGCAAGTTTGAAACAATCCTATCTCTGGAGGCACGTTATAGTGAAGAGACTGACTACTAATATGAGAGCCTATATCTCTGATAACACAGCTACAGCAGACTTCTCAAAATTGCTTCTCCAAATCGGTAATGGTCAGTTTCCTATCACTTCTTCACCTGACACAATTAAGATTCCAACTGCGCTTGGTAAATGTGTCGGTAATCAGAAGCAACTGAAAGACAAAGTGTACCCAGACCTGCAAAACAATGGAAAATCACCGGATTGGCTTGCTGAGAGGGCTATTATTTCGCCATTAAACAGCAATGTGAATCATTTGAACAATTCAATAATGAATGAATTTCCAGGAGACACAAAGCAATACAAGTCAGTTGATTCGGCTACTAATGAATATGAAGCTGTTCACTACCCTGTGGAGTTTTTAAACTCTTTGGAGATATCTGGAATGCCTCCACACATTTTAAATCTCAAAATTGGATCGCCAATCATGATTCTTCGATCTTTGGAACCGCCAAAAACAACAAACGGAACCAGATGTGTTATCACCAGATTGCACACCAATGTACTTGAGGCCACCATTTCCTGTGGTCCCTACAAAGGCGAAACCGTTCTACTGCCAAGGATCCCCTTAGTTCCATCGGACTCAGAACTTCCATTTAAATTCCGGAGACTCCAATTTCCTGTGAAGGTGTGTTTTGCAATGAGCATAAACAAAAGTCAAGGTCAGACATTTAACACCATTGGCGTAGACTTGACATCAGACTGCTTCAGTCACGGTATGTTCTACGTCTCCATCAGCCGGACAGGAAGTTCAGAAAAACTCTACATTCTGGCTCCAAATCAAAGCAGCAGAAATGTAGTTTACCCTGAGGCTCTTCAGTGAAAAGTTCGAGAAATGGATATGAGGAAAAACTGACATGATCTGATTGTGGTAAGTTTTTAGTATTGAATGTGCAAGATAAAATTTAAGCAAGAGTTGAAAATTACTTCAATGAAAAATTTACTATGTAACATCAAGTAACCTTCCTTTTTGATGAAAATGTTTTGTGAAGTTCCTGATTGAATTTCAGTCACTACAAGAGGTAGTTAAAATGTTAATCACCTTATGCAATCGTTGCTCTTACAACATCAACTTACTGGAAAGGTGCCCACAGATTTTGGTACCCGAGTGCGCAACAAAGCTCCGTGCGAAGCACGGGTATCTTTGCTAGTATATATATATATATATATATATATATATATATACATATATATATATAGTAAGTTATAAAATATATATGGCGATTAAGCTACACTGAATATTCTGCGTTTCGTCCACGCTAGGACTCTTCAGGCTTATAGGCGATATAAGCCTGAAGAGCCCTAGAGTGGATGAAACGCGGAATATTCAGTGTAGCTTAATCGCTATATATATTTTATAACTTACTAACTAGCTCTACCTACGTATTGAGCACTTTTGAAGTAAATACTTAAAGTTTTCACATAAATTTATACTTTCGTACATTAATTTTATGTGAGTAAATGAAGTAGTTATATATATATATATATATATATATATATATATATATATATATATATATACACTCCTATAAATTCGTTTTTCTTTTGTGTGTATTGATATTCATATTAAAACCCCTCTTTTCTATTTGTATTTATTTGCTTCCCCACCAAAGCAAATTAGGCACAAGGCCGTTTTTAATGTGTGGTAAAAACCAGCTTCCCTAAAAGTAGGAAAAAAGGGGCCACTTTGGTTACCAAAAATAATAATTGTCCCAGTATAGAGGGTTTCCCCTCCATTGACTGGG
>NC_136508.1:38607012-38659512 GCF_053919585.1 Euprymna scolopes | reverse complement strand
GAATTTGTAAACGTTGGACTTGAAGACATCAAAGTTGTAGTCAGGTGGGAAGCAGGCAGACGAAACAGAGTTCCACAGGCGTGCAGTTCTAAGAAAGAAGCTTTGTTCATGGAATCTACATTTTGATTTAGGTACAGACAAAGAGTGGGGGAAATTTTTCACAGTGGATTCAGCTAGACGGGTGTTTTTTGTGAAAGATTGGCGAGGGGTGACCAGAGATTGGAGTTCAGACGAACAACTGCCATGGAAATAACGATAAAACAAGGATAGGCTCGCAACATCTCTTCTGTGGGAGAGAGGTTGCAGGGTAGAGAAAAGGGCATCCCCCACTAAGCCACGAGTATTGTTCTCACATTTGGGTTGGTGCATCTGCTACTAGTCTCTCGTTTCTAGACAGGGTTCAAAAGAGAGTCGCCAACCTGATAGGTCCTGAACTATCATCTAAACTTCAACTTCTGTCCCATGGACGAAATGTTGCATCACTCTGCCTTTTTTACAAGTATTTTAATGGTGGGTGCTTTGGCGAAATACTAACTCTTGTGCTCCCACGACGTAAATACTTCCGACAAACCCGACAAGCAGCAAAGTCCCACCTTTACATAGGCCTTCTACTCTAATAGCTTCTTCCCCAGAACTGCTAGACTTTGGAATTCCCTCTGGGTTCCTGCTTCTCCAACAGTACTGATATGCAGAAGTTCAAGTGTAATGTGAACAGACGTCTTGCTGCTCAACTCCATACATAGTATCCCTGCAACTTATGTCCCTGATATTAGCGTCTTACATTAAAGTGGCACTGTGCCTTGTTTGGGGTGAAAATGAAAAAAAAAAAATTATCATTTACCTAAAGAAAAAATATTGCTTTGGAATTTTCATGCTAGAGTAAAGGTTTTCTTTCCGAATTCATTCCAGGCTGTGGGATAAGTCTGAGGTAGTTGTCTGACGTACTATTTGTCTTCTTGCTTCCGCTCTCTTTTTTTTTAGGGGGGGCATGACGGAATTGAAGTACATATATCTTATATTATACAATTTAGGTAAACAAAATTACCATTGGTCACTACAATAGACCTACTGTTTAAATCTCAAAACGATTTAATCACCTTTTAGATTGAAACAGTAAGTCTCTTGTAGCCACCAATTGTAATTTTGTTTACATAAACTAAATAAAATAATATCTTGCACTTTTTCTTGAGCACTATCAACAACCTTGTTAAATTCAATGATATTTTACTTTTACACATTTTTAACCTGGAATATAAGTGAACGTGTGTGTCTGTGTACATTTCCCTATGCAATAACTCTGTCAATTTTAAGTCTACAGACTCGAAATTTGATATACAAGGTACTGAGATTTGGAAAAATCTATGTGATCGGTTTCGGCCAGAAATTTGGTTGTTAACAGGTTAAAGTTCAACGATTTGACTTTTGAGAACTCTACCAAACTTCTCCAACAATTTTGGGTCTAAACACTTGAAATTTTAGATAAAGGTTCCTTGGACATGAATTTAAGTTAATAACTGAATTTGAGCCCAAAAAATAAATTTTAAGAGGTCATAATAGGGGGCCAAAGTTAAAAAAATTGACCGTTTTTTTTTTTTTTTTGCTCAGCATACACCTCCAAACACCCGAGCGACGCCGGGCACCCATGCTAGTATATCTGTGAAAGTGTGTGTGTGTGTACATTTCCCTACGCAATAACTGTCAATTTCTAGTCTACAGACTCAAAATTTAATATACAGAGTACTGAGATTTGGGAAAATCGATGTGACAGGATTTCGGACAGAAATTTGGCGATTAAGGGGTCAAAGTTCAACCATTTGACTTTTGAGAACTCTACCAAACTCCTCCGACAATTTTTTGTCTAAACACTTGAAATTTTAGATATAGGTTCCTTGGACATGGATCTAACTTAATAACTTGATTTGAGCCCAAAACAATAAATGTTAAGGGGTCATAATAGGGGACAAACAAAAAAAAATTGACCGCTTTTTTTTTTTTTTTTTTTTTTTGCTCAGATTATATCTCCAAACACCCGTGCAACAACAGGCCGAAATGCTAGTATATCTATAAAAGTGTGTGCGTGTGTGTGTGCATGTACATTTCCCTACGCAATAACTCTGTCAATTTTTGGCCTACAGACTCGAAATTTGATATACAGGGTACTGAGATTTGGGAAAATCGATGTGATTGATTTCGTGATTAAGGGGTCAAAGTTCAACGATTTGACTTTTGAGAACTCTACTAAACTCCTCCGACAATTTTGAGTCTAAACACTTGAAATTTTAGATATAGGTTCCTTGGACATAGATCTAAGTTAATAACTGGATTTGAGCCCAAAACAATAAATGTTAAGGGGTCATAATAGGGATCAAATTAAATAAAAATTGACCGTTTTTTTTTTTTGTTTTTTTTTTTTGCTCAGCATATACCTCAAAACACCCGGGCAACGCTGGGCGCCCTTGCTAGTATATCTATAAAAATGAACGTGTCTGTGTGTGTGTGTGTGTGTACATTTCCCTACGCAATAACTCTGTCAATTTTTAGTCTACAGACTCGAAATTTGATATACAGGGTACTGAGATTTGGGAAAATCGACATGATCGGGTTTCGGCCAGAAATTTGACTGTTAAGGGGTCAAAGTTCAACGATTTGACCTTTGAGAACTCTACCAAACTCCTCCGACAATTTTGGTCATAAACACTTGAAATTTTAGATATAGATTCCTTGGATGTGGATCTAAGTTAATAACTGGATTTGAGCCCAAAACAATGAACTTTAAGGGGTCATAATAGGGGTCAAATTTAAAAACAATTGACCTTTTTTTAAATTTATTTTTGCTCAGCATACACCTCCAAACACCCAGGAAACGCCGGGCATCCATGCTAGTACTCCTGTAAATTCGTTTTTCTTTTGTGTATACTGATATTCATATTAACTCCCCTATTTTTTAATTATTTAAAAAAAATACAATTTTTCTATAGGTTGTACGATTGCATCCATCTGCAAAAGATCTAACTAATTTGCATATTCTTTTAAACATTCATTTTAATTAATTTCCTATTAGTTTTTTCGATTTTCTTATGGGATGATCATCTTTAATTAACTATTACATGCAATTATATTCATGCAGATGTTCTACATGATTTATACTTGCATACGATTAGCGTAAAATGTTTATAGTAAATACAAAGTTGTTTCCATATATACATATATATTTTTGTTTAACAAATTTTGCCTACCAAACTCCTCCTAGAGTTTTTGGACTACGGACATGAAACTTCATATATAAGGTATTTGAATCCATGCAAAACTTTATATTTGGGTTTTAGCTCGGAAGAATCGGTGCAAAAGCGTAACAATTTAAAAACAAAATGAAATTTGCGAGGTGAAGGCCGAACGCCGGCATTACAAATGCACAACGTAGTAGCTATTGGTTCATGTTTTAATTTTTAGCCTTACAGTAAACATGTTTTCATAGCTCAGTTATTGACGGCAGAGGCAAAATAAATCGTGAGCTGAACGTTCTGGTTTCGATTCTCGGTGGTGGCGCATGAGTTTTTGATATACTTTTTTTTAAAATCATTACTATATATTGCATCTAATATATATATATATATATATATATATATATATATATATATATATATATATATATATATATATATATATATAAGTGAAAATGTCAGTCTGTCTTTTCTCTATGGCAGTTAAGGAAGACTATTATACAGAAAGGCATTACTTTACATATTCACACTTTTTAATATATAAATATGCACATAATGTTATGAGCAGTACATATAGCCCAAGCAAAGCCGGGCGGAACTGCTAGTATATATATATATATATATATATATATATATATATATATATATATATATATATAACTACTTAATTTACTCACATAAAATTAATATACAAAAGTATAGATTTATGCATAAACTTTTACTTCAAAAGTGCTCAATATGTAGGTAGAGCTAGTTAGTAATTTAAAAAATATATATGGCAATTAAGCTACACTTAATATTCTATGGTTTTAAATCTCAATAGAAGAGGAGCACATAAAAACGATAAACAACCACAGAATTCGCGCATAAGCCTGAAGAGTCCTAGAGTGGATGAAACGCGGAATATTCAGTGTAGCTTAATCGCCATATACATTTTATAAATTACTAATATATATATATATATTCCAAAATTACTAGATTCGGCATTGAATAACCCGAAATGACTTGATAACCAGCAGGGCTACCTGGTGTTACCAGGGCTAAAAATGTAGCATATTCGTATTTAAATGTCTACCTCTCCGTTTCTCTATCTTTTTCTCTTCCTTTTCCCAGTTTTCCTCCTCCCTCTTTCTCCTGTCCTCTCTTTCATTCATATGATAGATTCCTTGAGAAATATATTTGCTTAATGTATTCCGGCTAAACTCAGCTTCTTATCCCCCCCTTTATGATAATATAATGAAATCTATATTTCTTTTAATCTGGATCCGGATAACACCGAGATTCTTATCTCTGTGTTTTTTTCTTACACTAATAAGCCACTGCTTACAAAGGCCAAAATCCACTCAAGTTAATGAGATTGGCGGTTGGATGATGATCAATATTATGCGAGGATTTAAAATGAATGGAATGGAACTTGATCATTTAAAAAGGTGTCTTCATTTGTTAACATTGGATCTAAGACGACCTTGTTGTAATCAGCAATGAAGTAATCCTGTGATAATAAGTAGAATTCTATATTGATATCCATTTGATCCAACTTGAGTCAGCTCTTCTTCTGCACCCAGTAGTAATTGTGCCTATAACAATATGACATTCCGGCGTATTCCTCGAGACATTTCATCGTTGCATTACCTCCCCTGTTTTCTAGACGGTGATAGATGATTTAGTGTCCCTGACGAAACATCTTCCAACAAATATTATGTACTAGCATTTCAGCCCGGCGTAGCCCGGGTGTTTGGATGTGTATGAAAAGTCGTTGTAGGAAGGTAGGCTCGAACCCATACCGCGAAGGAGGAAAAGACCTGACGTCTTTGCGGTTACGACCACCACCAAACCGGAAGTGACGTAGGTTTAAATTAAAGCTAGACAATCGAAAGGAGAGGATGGCTTTCAAAAATATCGGCGAAAAAAGCGACCCCCCCCCCGGATGAAAAGTGTCCAGTTGAGGGTGAAGATGTTGATGTTTTTAGCCAATTTTTCGATATTTGTCCTCTGAAAGGTCGAACTTCAAAACGATACTAATCTTGGTAAAATCCGTCGCCTCTGTGAAAGTTTTAGGCAGACATGCAAAATACATACACTCATACATACATTTATATATTGATAACTAAAAATTTCGAGCCAAACCGATTAAAAAGCTTGTTCTATCTCTGAATACCCTTTATGTCAAATTTCAAATGTTTAGACCAGAAATTGTCTGAGTAATTTAGTAGAGACCGCAGAGGTAAATTTTTTTAAAAATCTGACCCCTATTATGACCCGTTCACGTTTATTGTTTTGGGCTCAAATCAAGTTATTAAGTTAGATCCATGTCCAAGGAACCTATATCTAAAATTTCAAGTGTTTATAACCAAAATTGTCTGAAGAGTTTGGTAGAGTCCTTAAAGGTCAAATCGTTGAACTTTGACCCCTTAACAGCCAAATTTCTGGCCGAAACCCGATCACAAAGATTTTCCCAAATCTCAGTACCCTGTATATCAAATTTCGAGTCTATAGACCTTAAATTGATAAAGTCATTACGTAGGGAAATGTACACAGACACACAGACAGACATGCAGAATCAAGAATGCGCTCTCCACCATTATGGACTATTTAACTAATTTCAACATATTTATTCGGTAGCAATTAGTGGTATGCTAATTGCCATTGGACCAGCCTACAATTAGTCAGGGATGGTGGATTGTTCTATTTTGAGGCGCCTGATTGGCTAAACATGCCAGGAGGGGCAGGTGCCACTCTACAAATGCCAGCTGCTCTGGCATTCAGGGGTTTTACTGTCCTAGACTTCTGCCAGGAACTACACTTTGTCAATTATCGCATCCATTCAGCACAACATCTTCATTGGGTTAGCTGGCTCACCCTAGCAATATTCTACAAGACAGACAGACAGACACACACAGATACACAGACACGTTCACTTTTATAGATATGTAGATAGATTACTAGCATTTCAGTCTGGCGTTGCCCGAGTGTTTGGATGTGTTTGTTGAGCAAAACAAAAAAAAGTGGTAGTAGGAAGGAAGGTGTGAACCCATACCACAAAGAAAGGAAAAAAACGGGGGAAAAACCTGACGCCTATGGTGTTACTACCACCGCCAAACTAGAAGTGACATTTTTTTTAAATTAAGGCTTGACAATCGAAAGGAGAGGATGAATTTCGAAAATATCGCCGAAAAAAGCGACTCCCCCCCTGTTAAAAAGTGCCCAGTTTAAGGTGAAGATATTAACGTTTTTAGCCAATTTTTCGATATTTGTCGCCTCTGTCGAAAGTTTTAGGCAGACATGCAAACATACATACATTTATATATTGGTAACTAAAAATTTTCGACCCAAACCGATGAAAAAGCTTGCCCTATCTCTGAATACCCTTTATGTCAAATTTCAAATGTTTAGACCAGAAATTGTCTGAGTAATTTAGTAGAGTTCGCAGAGATCAAATTTTCTTTTAAATTTGACCCCTATTATGACCCGTTCACATTTATTGTTTTGGGCTCAAATCAAGTTATTAAGTTAGATCCACGTCGAAGGAACCTATATCTAAAATTTCAAGTGTTTAGACCCAAAATTGGCAGAGGAGTTTGGTAGAGTTCTCAAAGGTCAACTCGTTGAACTTTGACCCCTTAACAGCCAAATTTCTGGCCGAAAACCGATCACAAAGATTTTCCCAAATCTCAGTACCTTGTATATCAAATTTTGAGTCTGTAGACCTTAAATTGGCAGAGTTATTGCGTAGGGAAATGTACACAGACACACAGACACTTTCACTTTGGTAGATAGATAGATAGATAGATAGATAGACTAATAGATTAATTAAAATATATACGTATACATAAATATATATGCAAACAATTTTTTGTTTAGTGCGAAAATTTTACGGAAATATTATGCAAGTATAAATCATGTAGAATATCTGCATGAATATAATTACACGTAATAGTTAACTCTAGATGATCATCCTATAAGAAAACTGAAAAAAACTAATAGGAAATTAATTAAAATGAATGTTTAAAAGAATGTGCAAATTAGCTCGATCTTTTGCTAGTGAATGCATTTCCACAACCCATATGTAAGAAAATTGTATTTTCTTTTTAAATAAATAGAAAAGAGGGTTTTTAATATGAATATCAATACACACAAAAGAAAAACGAATTCATAGGAGTATAGATATATAATATACAATATTATTATTTTTTTATTGTTTATTATTAAATAAGTAGAACAATGTGAATAATTCTTAATTTTATTTAATAAATGTGTAATATTTTTTTTTGTAATTGTTAACTTGCTTTGTCATGTGAAACATTTTTAAAAGTAAATAAACATATTTTTTACAGAGAAGTATCATTCTTATGCCAAACTACTTATAATAATGCAAATACTACTACTACTACTCCTAATAATAATAATAATAAGCATAATAATAATACTAATAATTCGTCTAAAAGCCAGGTATGGCCAACGATGGAGTACTGTTGCCACATCTGGGCAGGAGCTGCAAGAAGCAGCTTATCCTACCTTGACACAGTTCAAAATAGACTTGGTAGCTTAGTAGGGGGTGCCCTTTTCTCTTCCCTGCAATCTCTTCCCCACAGAAGAGACGTTGCAAGCCTGTTTCTGTTTTATCGTTATTTTCATGGCAAGTGCTCAGCTGAGCTCCAATCTATGGTCCCTCCCTCTCCAAATTTTCACGAAAAACACTCGTCTAGCCAAAACCAATTAATTTCCCACACTCTTTATCTGTGCCTAAACCTAAACGTAGATTCCATGAACAAAGCTTCTTTCTTAGAACTGCACGCCTGTGGAATTCTCTTCCGATTGCCTGCTTTCCAGCTGGCTACAATCTGATTGCTTCAAGTCCAACGTAAACAAGTTCTTGATGAACCGCCCCCCTAAGTAATCCAATTCACAAAATTCCCACTACTTATGTTTACTATGCTATAATCACATTGACTAATGTATACCCATTAACCCTTATCCTCGAGTGGCCTCCGGGCCTTGATGAGTGGTGTTTCCTGTGTAAAAAAATAAAAAAAGAATATGAAAAATTTCTTCAGTTAAAACATCTGTAGGAAGATGTTTCGTCGGGGAAGCCAAATCATCTATCACCATCTAGAAAACAGGGGAAGTAATGCAGCAATTAAATGTCTCGAGAAATATCCCGGGATACCACAACTTGTAACTTTAGCTGACCTCTTCACGGCCCACCAGTACTCATGGTTGGGAAGCGACCAAATTAGAAGCAGAAAAGAAATTTATCAACGCTCAGGCTTTTCTATGTACTAGTACTATTTAGCTGTTATTTCCAGGTGAATGATCATTTGAGTTAACGATTAACAGAGAGATCTTCACCAAACAGTTTCAATGCCGAAGAAAAGAAATTGCACGCCATTATCTCTGGCAAAAAGCCAAGGTGTTTAGCAAGAATGGCTTGGCTAATTTGCAACCAACGAACCAAACTGTTCTAAAGTTACACGCAGAACTGACGAAAATCTATCGTGACACTACTAACTTCTCGCCAACAAAGGCATAGAAAGTAAATTAACTGTCATGTCAAATATTGACCATTTTCTTTTCTTTTTTTTATCATGGAAATTGCTTCGGACAAGACATGAAGCTACTTGATGTAAGGAGCTAAAAAAAGTACATCACTCATGGAATCTAGTGGGAGATGATTTCTTCGCTATAGCCCATTTTCCACAAGAGATTTTTTTTTTCTTTTTTTTACATAGGAGTCACCACTTATCAAGGCCGATAGGCCACTCAAGGATAAGGATTAAAGAGTGTACAGTAGTCAAAAGGACAATATAGTAATCGATAGTAATGGAAGTTCGGTAAATTGAGATGCTAGTCTTTTTCTGCTCTATCATTATTTCCATAGAAATCTTTCTTTAATCGTATTCATAATCATTAACTAGCAGGCATCCCGTTGTCCGGAAATGAATAAATAAATAAAAAATTACTGGAAGTCACTATCCTCTATATTGCCATTTTTTATTATGTTGTAACTTCTATGATTTTCATTTTTTTTTCTCTACATCGTAGTCACCGCTTATCAAGGC
Source organism: Euprymna scolopes (assembly GCF_053919585.1). Classification (NCBI taxonomy): domain Eukaryota; kingdom Metazoa; phylum Mollusca; class Cephalopoda; order Sepiida; family Sepiolidae; genus Euprymna; species Euprymna scolopes. The sequence continues at coordinate 38,650,232 of NC_136508.1, read as the reverse complement.
CCGGAAGCCACTCAGGGATAAAGGTTATGCATGTACAGTAATCAATGGAATAATATTGTAGTAAACGTTAGTAATGGCGATTTGATAAAGTGTCTTACTTAAGAGGGCGGTTTATCAGGAATTTGTTTATGTTGGACTTGAAGACATCCAAGTTGTAGTTGTGAGAAACAGGCAAATAGAAGAGAGTTCCACAGGCGTGCACGTCTAAGAAAGAAGCTTTGTTCATGGAATCTACGTTTTGATTTAGGCACAGATAAAGAATGGGGAAAATTATTGACATTGGTTTCAGCTAGACAGGTGTTTTTCGTGAAAGATTGGCAAGGGGGGGACCAGAGATTGGAGCTCAGACGAGCACTTGCCATGGAAATCATGCCCAGTTGTGCCTTATGAATAAAATAGTTGGTTAATGACAAATAACTTTGGAACTATACCGTTAGTTCTCTTGGTTTCTTGAATTTTCAGAATGAGAGAACACATATTACACTCTGAAGTCACTAATTTGGCTACAAATTAATGAATATTACATTAAATTAGATAGATACCAATATGCCTATTGATCTATGTTAGAGACAACCATTGTAATCAATATTTATATCTTCCGTTTTTTTTTTTTTGTTTTTTATGCAAATTTCTCCAGACAAGACATGATGTAACTTGATTTAAGGAGATAAAAAACATTACTTCAAAATTAAAATCTAGCCAACGATACATGGAATATAGATAGATTAAAACCCAGAAAACAACAATTCTTCCTCCTTTGTCAGAAACATGAATTATGAAATGTTAATTGTTGGCTCGGTCAACTCGAGAAATGGAATTCTGCGTCCTGATTTAGTCAGGAGGGGGGGGCTTGTGGTGTGGCTGTGCAGCCCGATGCAGGAGCCGCAGGACCTGCCACAGTTGCTGCAGATGTAGCATTTCTGCCTCTCTGCTTGGACCGGGATCGAAGCTGGATCTCCTTTCTACAGGCACGCTTCTCCTGCCAACGTGTGGTTCTCCTCCTCTCGGATGCCTCAGCCACACGCCGGATGGTGGCCTGCCAACACTCGAGCTTTGAAGTGTTGAAACTGCCGGATCTTAGGTCACGCTTTCAGACATCCTTATTGCAGAAGGCCACTCAGCCAGTAGGGCCTTGTGCCAGAGGTAAGCTTCCCAAACAGAAGGTCTTTAGGGTTTTGTTAATGTGAAGACTAACGGAAAAATAAGATCTGCGAGAATAACGAGGTTGTTGAAATTAAACCCAAGATCCACGTTCTACTTCCCAAAGATCCGTAATCTTGTTTCCAAAAGGTAAAAAATGTGAGGTTTAGCTTGTATAGAATGCAACTCAAATTCAAATTTATTGTCCAAAATCGACAGCCAAAATGCAATTGTTGTAGTCAGCTGGAAAGCAGCTCCATGCTATTGAGTTCCATACACAAGCAGTTCTGGGTAAAAAAGCTCTACTCACAGAGTTTTCATTTAGTTTTAGGTACAGATAAATAGTAAGGGAAATTACTGATCGTGGTTGTAGCTAGGCAGATGTTTAGCATGAAAACCTTTGTCGGTAGGAGGGGGACGACCCTAGAGTAAAGCTCAGTCGAGTACCTGCTATGAAAACAATGATAGTGCGGCGATAGGCTCACAACGTCTCTTCTGTGAGAAAGAGATAGCAGAGAGAAGGAAAGGATATCACCCGCTAGATTTCGAAGTCGTCTTTTGTTGTGGTCCCGTAAGTGTCCGGAAGAAAAACGCAACTTGGAAATTTAGTGGAACCAAAATATATTGAAGAGAAAACTAATTACATCAAAGAAAGAGTGTAGTTAGTTATTACTGGATGCTAATACTGAGAAACATATTCTCTCCGTCTTATTATAAAGAACTAGCCTGGTTGCCCGATGTTGCCCGGGTGTTTGGAGGTGTGTTGAGCAAACCAAAAATTTTTTTAAAGAGGTTGAAGACAGGCAGGCTTGAACCAGTACCATGAAGGAGGAAAAGAATGAGAAAACCTCCCCCCCCAAAAAAACCTGACGTCTTTGCTGCTGCGCCTATCATCAAACGGGATGTGACGTAGGTTTAAATTAAGGCTAGACAATCGAAAAGAGGGGACGACTTTCCAAAATATCGGCGAAAAAAGCGATTCTTTCTCGTAAAAAAGTACCCAGTTGTGGGTGAAGGAATTAATGTTTTTGGCTAATTTTTCGATATTTGTCGTCTGAAGGGTCGAGCTTCAAAATGATACCGATCTCGTGAAAATCCGTCACCTCTGTTGAAAATTGTAGGCATACATACATACATACACATACATAGATACATTAAAACAGACAGGTGAGATTTATATCATAGTTAAGCAGAAGAGTTCATTATTATCTGTAGGGTGGACACACCACAACAGTTTTGTACTCAGGAAAGGGTGCTCTGAGCAGCAGTGCTTCATCTTAAGACATATTTCGCTTTTATAGAGAATTGCAACAGGAGTGAGATACATTTTCTGAATTGGACTTTAAGTTATTTTCCCTGCCGTCATCAATCATCCGCGATGCGTGAAAACGGCACTTTAGTATGTTAAATTCATTTACATCAGACCTGTTCGTACCAGCCTCACACATTTATCATTATTATTGCTGCTATTTTAAGTCCTCGAATAGCCCATCATCAGAGATTATTTACTGAGAACAACCAGTAGTGTACCCTGGAGTCTGGGTGACAACGTCTTCATAGATTTCTAGCACTCCCCACCCCTTTCAATAACCTTTGCAAATAAATTTGCCGATCGCTTGCCATTGACTTCTTGCTGACGTTGATCATTGGTCTTCACAGAAATTTGGGGTGGCAATAAGCATCCCAGTCGCCTTTGCACCCATCAAGTGGAAGTCTGGTTAGTGCTTTCCCTACTCGATCTTTCTATCCTTTTGACTCTTCAATTATTTGGTGCCGTGCCAGTCAATGGGGAGGGGAGGGGGCGGAGCCAATTTACGATTTTGCGGTTTCAGTTTTATCAATTGCATCTTTTTGTTTTACTTCTGCTACAGTTTCTATATGTCTCGTTAGAATTTGTCGATTATCGGGATTAGTTTCTGCATTCGAGAGTTTTCTTTTATATTCCAGCTATTTTCAGCATTACCGTCCGTTGCATAGTCTCAGTCATCCCCTTGATGCCGATTTCTCCTAGTCTTTTATAATGTTACAATTATTGACATTACATTGATTCTTCTTCTTCTTATTATTATTATTATTCGTTATTTCAACATATGAATATGAAACAACGAAAAAGAATTTTGATTCAACAACTCATGATATATTTTCACATATAAAACAACTCATGATATATTTTCACATATAAAACAACTCATGATATATTTTCATATATAAAACAACTCATGATATATTTTCACATAGAAAACAACTCATGATATATTTTCACATATAAAACAACTCATGATATATTTTCACATAGAAAACAACTCATGATATATTTTCACATATAAAACAACTCATGATATATTTTCACATATAAAACAACTCATGATATATTTTCACATATAAAACAACTCATGATATATTTTCACATATAAAACAACTCATGATATATTTTCACATATAAAACAACTCATGATATATTTTCACATATAAAACAACTCATGATATATTTTCATATATATCCAGACTGCAATTAGAAAGTTGTAAAAATCTAGCTATAACTAGAAATACTTAGATTCTTGAAACGAAGTATTAAATCAGCTGTTACGTTTCTGTCCAGGGATATGAACAAGTAACAAATTTGAAAAATAAACTAATAAAACTCAGAGTTGAAATAAAAAATATTTAAAAAAAAAACAAAACAAAAAAACAATAGAAATATTTAAAATTAACTACACTTGTAGTAGTAGTAGTAGTACTACTACTACTACTCCTATCCACTGTTATAAGGTCTAAGGGAGATAAATGTATTAACTTTAAATCAAATGTTTTATGTATATGTAAATCTAAGAATAAAAATATTAAAATATAGTTCTTTGATCAGTGAGAAAATATACAGAAATTGTTATACATTACTGAAATTCCAGTTTCTTCAAAATGATGTGGTGATTGACCTTTTAAGAGTTTCTTTCGGCTGGATTTTCATCCTGGAAACATTACCGGAGTTCTTAACAGTGAGCCGGCGACTTTATTATTACGACTTTGTTAAAAACAAAACTGTTTACAATTGACGTGGCTATTAGTCCAGCGTCCTTATATGGGTTTTTGTATGGAATTTTCTTGATTATCCTAGATTGTTCTAAAAACGTTTTAAACAGAATATCTTAATGTTCCATTGATTTTTATAAGGAAAACAAAATGCCATCACATTTTTTATAAGGAAAATTTCCTCTCATAATATAGTTTAATAATATGAAGAATTAACTTTACTCGTTGTGGCTGTAGTCGCAATAGTCATCGTAGTTGTAATAATATAATGATATAATAATATATATTGTGGTTGTAGTCGCAATAGTAATTGTCATCGTAGTTGTAATAATACATTTATGATTTGTCACGACTAATGACATACACAGCACCTTTAGTCATTATTAATAATAGTATTATACCCAGCAGTAGAATATGCTGAATTCATTGACATCGGATTTGTTCATACCAGCCTGTTCCACACTTCTGACAGACGCTGCATAAATTGATTTTCGTGCAAAGATAACGACTGTCCAACAAAAGTGAATGGCAAATAATAAAAGGATCCATCATACGATCCAAGATTTTCTGCGGATGTTACATTTTATAATTACACTCCTCTTCTAGTTGGATTGAATTTGCAGACCTTCTGCTAAAAAATGCAATCAGTGCAAAAAAAAAAAAATGAGCAAATCCAAGAATACATTTCACTTTTCAGTTTATATATTGTTATAAAAAAAAATTGCTTGAAAAAAGTTGTCCAAAGAAGTCCTCATAATGTGACAGACTCATATAGAATAAACTGTTGAAAAAGCAAATCTTATGGGAAAGTTGTCATAAAAACTACACTGTTATAGAGAACAATGCATTAAAAGGCCACATTCCCATTGAAAAGTTGTTACATAGACAGGATGTAGCCAGCGGAATGATATATATCAACGTGTAGACATATACTATACAACGGGGTATCACACAGGAATATATTACTGTTCATATTTACATAAAGGTATCATCTATATATATATATATATATATAAAAGTGAACGTGTACATTTTCCAACGCAATAACTCTGTCAATTTTCAGTCTACAGGCTCGAAATTTGACATACAGGGTACTGAAATTTGGAACAATCTTTGTAATCCATTTTCGGCCAGAAATTTGGCTGTTAAGGGGTCAAAGATCAATGATTTGATCTTTGAGAACTCTACCAAACTCCCCCGACAATTTTGGATCTAAACACTTGAAATTTTAGGTATAGGTTCCTTGGGCATGGATCTAACTTAATAACTTGATTTGAGCCCAAAACAGTAAATGTTAAGGGGCCATAATAGGGGTCAAAGTTAAAAAAATTGACCGCTTATCTTTTTTTTTTGCTCAACATACACCTTCAAACACCCGGGCAACGCCGGGCTGAAATGCTAGTATTTTATAAAAAGGAGAATATATGATTCATACTTTTTCTTTATCCAGGAGTTTTTCTGCCTTCTGTGATGAAACATGCAATGACCAACACTATAACAGATTGAGACACCTGTTTTCTCTTCTTTTGTGAAACCACAGAACGACACTTTTTATTTTTTAAATATAAATTTATTTCCGCTGTCTCAGTAGTCTTCACAAGGAGTCTGCATTACTTGTTCTTTCTGGTCCCGCTTCCTGGACTTGAATACGTCTGTTCACTTTCGTGGCCAAACTCAAAATCCTCAATCTAATCTTCTCGACCTCATAACCTGTCAGTTCCGTTGTCTCATAGTATGTGCCCTCTGTCATGTACGCAACTGCTCAAGGTTATTTTGTTTATTTAATTTAGCTAATTTATGCAAACATCTTCAGCTAAACAGTAAATAACTCCCAGTCTAAACTATTTTAACACTATCACTGGATAGATAGATAAATAGATAGATAGACAGATAGATAGATCGATAATAACTAATTTATCTTTTAACCATGTTAATATCTAACAAAACCACAATTGCTGCTATAGGGTTCAAAACCGGCCTTGAAACCAAGTCAGTGATGTCTATTTTTCCTCCCCATCTCCTCTTTCTCACAGAAGAGACGTTGCAAGTCTATCTATTATTATTTTCATGGCACGTCCTCGGCTGAACTTCAATATATGGTTCTCTCTTCTGCAAACCATTCACAACAAATACTCGTCTAGCTACAACCACTGTCAACAATTTCCCTCACTCTATCTGTGCTTAAATCTAATTGCACATTCCATGAGCAAAACTTCCTAGAACTGTCTGGCTGTGGAACTCTGTACCACGGATTTGCTTTCCAGCTGACTATAACATCGTCATCTTTAAGTCCAATGTAAACAAGTTCTTGTTGAGCCGTCCTCTTCAATAATCAAATTCTATCCATTTCCACCGCTAACAATCACTATAGTATTGTCTCATTGACCACTTTACACTCATTAACCTTTATCCTCGAGTGGCCATCAGACCTAGATAAGTAGCAGCTCCCTTGTAAAAAAATCTTCAAACGCAAACTACTCCATGTACGTATATATATATTATAAATAGATTAGCCCCCCCCCCATGCTGTAATAAAAATGACGACAGAGATATACAGTAGAACCCCGGGATGCAGCATTAATTCGTTTCGAGGTTGGGATCACAAGGTGTAATTACTGTATAGCGGTGTCTAAGCAAAATTTTATACAGTACATATTAAAAATTAATAACAAAATACAGGACAGTATATAATACACATGTATATAATCAAATAACATTTATAAATATCACCGTAAATACCGTAACCATGGGCTGGAGAAACATTGTATTCCATATTGAATCTGAAAAAACTGTATCCTGGGGCTCTACTATAATGAATAAACTGCAATTCCAAAACCGAATCACTATATATATTATGATCCCTTACAGCTAGTAGCTGTTTACAAAAAGTCATAATGATCAGTTAATTATTCCGGAGTAGAGAGTTATTCCTGTGATAGAAAAATGATCCAAATTGATGGCAAAGAGAAAAAAAAAAAATTATCCAATTGTGAATATTAAATGTAGTTGTGCCCAGCAAAAATTAGCAGCACTAGTCGAGTCAGAGAAGCTTTCAATTGTAAAGAATTTCAGTTAAAGAATGCTAGTTGTTGTGAAGGAACATAACTGGCTATACACCGGTTACAAACTGTATATATATATTGGACTGTTTGGCAGACAGCGGCAGACAGCGGCAGACAAGCAGTCGCAGTAAGACGGATAGTCTTACGTGTTGATTATCAGACTTTCTTCCCCATACTTGTTACTATGTACTTCTATTTACCTTAGGCGAGCAGCCTTACGTTTCTGTATTATAAATAAACCCCATTACACATACCACTCGGTGTAACTCACGTTTGTCTTTATTTCCTAAGTATTTAGGAATATAACACTAGTATTAAACCAGCCAGAATCAACATTGGCCCTCTTTTCATGTCAAGATAAAAAGCTATGACTGAAAAATTCCAAAAGATTCAGTATATTTTATACAGCGATTCTGGTACTTGATTACATCATTCTTAGCACTCCTGGCTATAAATATAATCGTCCAAATCTTTGTAATCATACCCAATAAAATGGTGCCCAAAATACTGCAACTTAGAGTGAATCCTGTGGATACAAATAAACCTAACTTTATGAAGACACATATATATATATACATGCCTCTGTGTATGTTTGATATTGGACTTATGGTGGACGAATCGACTGATTCCATATTGTTTTTCATTTGGGAGGAAATTAGTGGTTTTCAGGATCTAAGATGGAGTTAGAGGCGAACTACTAGGTAAGCAGGTCAGTCTCGTCACTTGTCATGCAATCGACCTCATGGTTGTTGGGTAGTATGGGAATTGTTGATTGTCAATTATTCATCACACTATTATAAATTTTCCAGAAATTGTGAGTTCCTAATTTTTTGCAGCTTGATACATTTTCTGGTCATTTTGGTATACCTTCTCTTGGCTACAGCTATTTTGATGTTTACAATTATGTCTAGCTTCTATAAAATGTTGTCTATTGGTACTAGTCTTATGGCGGACAAATCGGCAGAATGCATGCTGCTTTTACGCAATGGCAGCCACAAATGTGAGATTTATACCATCAAAAAGATAGAACAAACAGTTGTATCATTAGGTTTTGTATTTACTCACCTGTTTGACGAGTTCAAACCGTAATTGTGCGGTTAGAAAAAGAAATCTTCACTCACCTGAAAAAGATAAATATTTCATGTTAATTATAAAATATTACAAATGTGTTAATACCGTAAAAAAAAAATTAAAAAAAATGGAATATTTCAAGTTAGCTACTGCTGATGTTTGTTATGATATGTTGCACAGATATAACAGCATACTTTTTTTCCATTGTTTTCAAACTTAACCACAACTTTTATAATTTATTTCACTCAAAAAAAAAAAAAGCAAAATGTTGTCGCCTTGTTTGTAAACAATACTGATACTTCAAGTTAGCTACTGCTGATGTATGTTATGACAAATTACACAGATATAATGACATACAGTTTTTCATTGCTTTCAAACTTAACCACAACTTTTATAATTCATTTGAAATACAAAAAAATTGTCACCTTGCTTATAAAAAATACTGATTCTTCAGGTTAGCTACTGCTGATATTTTGCGCGATGTTGTTTAGCGAACAAATATAACGGTATACTGTTTTCATTGCCGAATGGTATATATATATTATATATTTTAATTGAAATTCATTATTGAGATGAGTATTATTTATTAATTTATTTATTGCGGACTATTATCCTCATCATTTTTAGTTGTTGTTTCACGACGTTTTGGCCAACTATTCCTCTGGCCTTTGTCAGGTGGTAACCGCGACGGGATAGGTGAGACGACAACAACTATGGAAGGCAGTAATTACTGAGAATGCAGTTAGGAGATTCAAAGTTCCTATTCCATTGCAGTTACCGCCTGACGAAAGCCAGAGGAATGGTTGGCCGAAACGTCATGAAACAATAACAACAAAAAAAAAAAAGATGAGCATAGTAGTCCACAATAAATAAATTAAATACAACACCGTACTGTTTTACATTGCATCCAAGCAGCCGCCTTCAAACAATAACAATATAAATATTTCAAGAAAGCTACTGCTAATATTTGGCAAGCAGATATAATAGCATACTGTTTTTTATTGTTTTCAAACTTATCCGCAACTTTTATAATTCACCAATCAAAAAGAAAAGTTGTCTTGTTTCGAAACCAGATTAATACTTCAAGTTAGCTACTGCTGATGTATGTTATTTTACACAGAACGGCATACTGTTTTTCGTTGTTTCCAAACATTTACTTTAAAACAGTATTCACATTTCAGATTAAATGCTGTTGATAGAGTGATTTCCCCATCCTGCAAAATATCCCCCCATGGAATTGTTAATAAATAAACATATTTCATCTTAATTATAATATTACAAATGTGCTAATACTGATAAAAACGACTGTAGTTGTTGTCTTGCTTATAAATAATGCTAATACTTCAAGTTAGCTACTGCTGATGTTTGCAAGATGTCGTTTGGTGAACAGCTAGATACACATAGCAGCGTAAACAAACATTATTCAACTACAAATTCCACGTACATATTAAAAAAAACAAACATATCTATTGAAAATAATCTGAAGCAAAACCAAACTTCCGTTCCATATAGAAATTTTGGTGCATATAGAATCCAATAGACATTTACAAGCGTAAAGGACTCCAAAAATCAAGTATTTACTAATAGTGGGGCAGATTGCTGAAACAATCTTTCACATGGTGCTTGTATCACTAAATGAAAGATTCTAATGGAACATTGAGATAACCGGCCCCACTATAAATAGATTATCCATTTATGATCTTTTTATAAGTGATGTTTGCTTACAGCATCACGTAAACTGACATTTGAGCTTGACGATGAATTCCCTGGAAAAGTCATTTCTGATTAATGCTTAGTTTTAAAATATGAAAATGAAGAAATGATTTGCAGCGATTTTAAATGGTATCTCTTCTTTTATCGTAAATTGAACTCATTAATAAGAAAAAAAAATTAAAATAATATGGTGAGGTACACCCGGGCTTGAATAAGGGATCATTCGATCTGTACTCGAATGCACTACCACTGAGCTATTTCTAGATGTCAATATTTTTTTTTTTTAAGAAGAAATGATTTGTTGAAATGTTATTATCTCCCTTGCCGGTGTAACGTAAAATATTCCCTTGTAAATTTTTTTATTATTTATAAGAAAGAAAGACTATTTTAAGGATCGTTTTTTTTTCGATTTTTGATACTTATCGGATGCATCTCTGTACAAAACATATCTAAGAACACTGCCAGACATATAAATTGTTGCGAAATTTGCAAAAGACAGGCTCAGTCGTTTCGGAACCTATAAGGAAGGAACTCACACAAAGTGACTTTTATATAATAGTAGAGACATATTCCTGAGTTCGGAAATTAAATCAGCCGAAACATTGTGAGAATAACATACAAGAGGAGGAGAATAACTGTTTGAATCTGACGCGACACTTCAACTTCCTGTCAAAAGGAGCAACACAATAAACAGCGAAACAAAGGTGATTCATAAGAATAGCAAGAGAAGAGAATCAGAAAAATATTTGGACAAGGCTAAAAAAAAGAAAAAGGATACGTGAACAGAGAAACAGAAACGCTACTAACAGCTGCACAGGACAATGCAATTAGAACAACATTAAAGCAAAAATAGATAAATTAAGGAAAACCTAATAAGATCTAAAATAGATAAAATAAGGAATACGTAAGTATAGACTCTGTGGACAAAAAGACGAAACGGTAAACGACATAATAAGTAAATGCAGCAAACTAGCCCCCCCCCCCCAAATACAACATGCAGGCAAGTGGTACAGGTACAAACTGGAGACATTATTCAAAACTGAAAACAACAGAATCCTTTGAGACATGGAAGCACAAACAGATAAACACATCCAAGCAAAGAGGCTGGACGTTGTAATTAACAAAAATGTTCGCTTTCTACTTATCTGTGAAAGCGAAATATTCCACTTTCTAAATCATCGTTCAATATTGGTACAGACATTCCGTAGGCAGTGACGATATCAATTAAGCCAATCATGTACCTCCTTAGTCAAAATGAACCACTGCTGTTACTTGTTTTTATTTCAAGGCTTTGTGTAGAACATTTTTGGGAACAACTAAGCTTATTTCCCAGAACTGCCCGCCTGTGGAACATTGTTCTGCTGTCCTGCTTCCCAGTTGTATACAATATGGTAGCTTTCAAATCCAATGTAAATAAGTCCTTGTTGAGCCGTTCCCATAAATTTTTTTTTACAAAGGCATCACCACTTATCAAGGCCCAGAGGCCACTCGAGGATAAGGTTTACAGAGTGTACAGTAGACAATTGAACAATAAAGTAATCGTTAGTAATGGAAATTCGGTAAATTTGTTAACTTATATGGAACGGCTCATCAAGAACTTGCTAACGTAAGACTTAAAGACAACCATATTGTAGTCAGCTGGAAAGCAAGAAAACGGAAGACAATTCCATAGGCGTGCAGTTCTAAGAAAGAAGCTTTGTTCGCGGAATCTACGTTTAGGTTTAGGCACAGATAAAGAGTGGGGGAAATTATTGATAGTGTTTTCTGCTAGATGGGTGTTTCTTGTGAAAGTTTGGCGAGGGGGGGGACCATAGATTGAAGCTCATAAATAATCAAATTCTACCCAATTTATACTATTAATGATTACTACACCACCTTCTTACATTCATTGACCCTTGTCCACGAGTGGCCTTCGTGCTTTAATAAGTGATGACTCCCAAGTAAAAAAAAAAAAAATAACTACTAATCTCAGTCGATGCAATAAGCAAATACTGATCAAAACAGTTATTTTTTCGTTTTTTTTTCGTTTCTTTTTTTTTCGTTTCTTTTTTGTTTCTTTTTTTTCCGTTTCTTTTTTTGTTTCTTTTTTTCCGTTTCTTTTTTGTTTCTTATTTTTTGTTTCTTTTTTTTTTCTTTATTTCTTTTATTTTCGTTTCTTTTTTTTCATTTGTTTCATTTTATCGTTTCTTTTTTTTTTCGTTTCTTTATTTTCGTTTCTTTATTTTCGTTTCTTTTTTTTTTTTCGCTTTTTGAGAAAATAAAAGGGAAGTAATTTTCTTAAAGATGAAGAATGAGACTGTTTTTTTTCTCAGAGATGAAGAGAGAGAAAGAGAGAGAAGAGTACTTTCAGTTTCTTGGAAAGAGAGAAAAAATACTTTGTTTTTGTTTTCTTGAAGATGGAGAGAGAAGTGAAGAGGCTTTGGTTTTTCTTGGAGAAGAAGAGAAAGAGAGAAAGAATAGATCAGATTAGCTTTTCTGCTACACCGATTTCCTGTGACGTCATTTCCTCTGACACGTTAACTTAATTGCTACTCTAGATTTCTAGTTGAAATTTCGATTTTCCACTCAATTTAATTCTTAAAGCGTAAACTTCTATTTCCACACTCAATATCGATACAAATTCTAGAGATTGCATATTTTACTCATTGTTATAATTTTCTTTTAATAACTTTCTTATTAAAGTGACTTTTTCTTTATTTGCATATCTCCTCCCACGTGATCTTGCCGTTTGCTTTTTCTTTATTTTCTTATTTGAATATTTTCTTATTTTTATTTTATTGACATGCATTCCTGGCCACTTGCCGCATTTGTCGTAAAACTTAGTTGAATAAAGCCTCGGAAAAAGTCTTTCTGCTTGCGTCTTCATTATATACCACTCATATATATGGCAGAAACACGCTGACACACCGGTTCTCGTTAGGTCATCAAAGTTAAGCAAGGATGAGCTTGACCATTAATAGATGAGTAAACATTTAGGAATACCAGGCGCTGTATGTATTGTGCCATGACTCAAAAAATTCCAGGTTAGCATTTAAAACCGCATAGAGAATTCACCCTCAGTCTTTGTTAAGACATACACCTAGGAGAAGGAAAGTTCAGATTTAAAACCTGAGGCTTACTGTCTGCTCGGTCCATAGGAATCAATTACATCGACTGAGATTAGTAGCTGTTTCCAAAAGTGTTTTACACAAAGTTTTCACTACTAAAAGCAAATCATCTGTGCAGATTTTGGACAACTTAGTTGCTGTGTAAAATTGATGGATGGAAAGGACTGGGAGAGTCCATCATTTTTTTTTTTATTACATTTTCACACCAAACAAGGCACATTGCAACTTTGATGTAGGGGGCTACTATCAGGGACATAAGCTACAGAGGTACCATGTGGGGAGTTGAGCAGCAAGATGTCAGTTGACGTTACAATTGAACTTCTGCATGTCAGTACAGTTGGGGAAGCAGGAACCCGGAAGAGAATTCCAAAATCTAGCAGTTCTGGGGAAGAAACTACTGGAGTAGAAGGCTTTCTTGCATCTAGGGATCTCAACTGTGAAGGGGTGGGATTTTGCTGCTTGTCGGGTTTGTCGAGGGTATTTACGTCGAGGGGGTACAAGTGTTTGCAGTTCGTCGGAGCATTCACCGTTAAAGTATTTGTAGAATAGGCAGAGGGATGCTACATTTCGTCGATGGGACAGAGGCTGAAGCTTGGATGACAGTTCAGGACCTATTAGGTTGGCGACTCTCTTTTGAACCTTGTCCAGGAGCAAGAGACTAGTAGCAGATGCACCAACCCAAATATGAAAACAATACTACATACATGGGCGAATGGTGGCCTTATAGAGGTACAGGATACTTTCGGGCGTTAGTAGCTTTCTAGCACGGTAGAGAGAAACTACCTTTTTCACAGTGGTCCTGGCAATGCTCTCAATGTAATTTTTCCAACTCATGTTTCCTGTGAATGTTAGGCCGAGGAGTTTAAAAGATGTACTTTCAGATAAAGAGTCTTTGGCCATTGCTATTGGCGGCAGAGAAGATTTCTTGTAGTGATTGAAGGAAACAAGTTTAGTCTTGGCAGCATTGAATGTGACCATCCATTTTTGTCCCCATTCCACTACAGATTGGAGGTTATCCTCTAATGTTTCTGCCATTTCTTTAGATACGTGTTCCTTTGTTTTCCTGTCATATATTCTACTGCGAAAATGCAAAGGGATATTGCCAAAATTAACCGCAAAACATCCTACATAAAACTGTATAAATGTCATCACATTGAGACTAGCAACTTCTAATGATTGTTTTGGGGAATTTTTAATAGTTATAATGAAACACACTAGAGCCACATACATAGAAAACGGAGATGTTAACCTGACATATTAATATGAGACAAGAAGGAGAAAGAAGCAACCTTAGTAGAAGTTCATGCTAGGTTAAATAGAGCTGAGAGGGAAAAGACAAAAAATTAAGATCATATGTACGATATGAAAAGAAACTGGAATTTTAGAAAAAATCTCCAATATTCCAGTAATTAAAGGTCCAAGCGGACTCATGAGAAAAAATTTCAAAAACTTCCTGACTATATACTTGGTGAACCAAGTGCAAGAGAGATACAGACAATTACACATAAAGGGTCAATCAGAATCTTTAGAAAATCTCTCAGAGGAGAGAGTGGTCTGCTTGTGTGATAGACGATCCCGTCCCCATGTGTATGGAGAATGAATGTATTGAATGGTAGAAGGATTGAAAAAGCAAAAGGTCGCATAATGACGACGAAAAAATAGCGGTAATTATCAGCGCAAGAAATGCAATGTACACAAATATACATGAGAAATATTAAGAAAGAGATAGAAAGAATGAGAGTTCATTGAGAGATGAGTAACGTTACTTGCGATTGATAGTTGCGAAAGGCTGACAGGCTAGTCAGAGGCGCTGTTGTGTGGCCGATGCCACCAAAGCGGTATTTGTTACACCTTGACTGCTTGAGGGTCTAGCGCGAAAAAGAAAGAAATATCAGAAACAGGAAGTGGTGTAGCTAGGTCGCTCTCTGAGTTAAAGGGCGACAATCGAGTTAGCTTGGGAATTGAAATTCCCACAGATAGTGTGTGAATGTCTGACATCTGGTAGAATGCCCCATCACCAACTAGAAGAAAATGATAAGAAAATAAAAAAAAAGGGTTTGAATTCAATTTGAGAATCTGTTGTACCTATTTACTATGCCTCCCCACGGGACAGAGTTAGACACCAGGGTCGTTTTTTAACGTGCAGAAAAGGTACAAAAATAAAAATTGTCTCAGTCGTGAAGGATTTCTCCTCCACCGAAAGAGAACAAGAAATAGAAGAGCAGCATCTGAAGAACAGATGGTATTTATTTGCTCCCCCACCGAGCAAATTAGGCACAAGGCCGATTTTTAATGTGAGGAGTGAAGGGAGGGGGAAGGGAAAAAGGGGACCAGCTCCCGAGAGGTGGGAAATGGGAGCTGGTTAAAGGTCAGGTATGTGGGGTTGCCCCCACATCTGGTCTTTGCTAGTCATAGCTAGTCATAGCTTGCAGTATCTGCCGGAACAGATGGTATTTATTTGCTCCCCCACCGAGCAAATTAGGCACAAGGCCGATTTTTAATGTGAGGAGTGAAGGGAGGGGGAAGGGAAAAAGGGGACCAGCTCCCGAGAGGTGGGAAATGGGAGCTGGTTAATGGTCAGGCATGTGGGGTTGCCCCCACATCTGGTCTTTGCTAGTCATAGCTAGTCATAGCTAGTCATAGCTTGCAGTATCTGCCGGAACAGATGCTACACTTTGATCTTGTCCTGAAGGCCAAGAAAACTGAGAATCTGTTGTAATTAACATTCGATGTATTTGTAAATGGCGCTTGGGAAACAAAAAAATGGAAATAATATTTTTGAACGAAAATTATGGTTTTGCTTGATTTTAAAAAATAACTTGAGAAATATTATCGTACTATTTTCGTTTAAAAAATAATCATATTAGCAGTGTTGAGAGATAATTAAAAAATGCTATATTTAATTATGAGGAAAAAATAAAAATCCTGTTAATACAAATTTCTTTTGATAAAGAATGAGATATGAATATTGGAATCTTGAGTTTAAAATAAACGTAATTATGCGAAAATCTTGTTTGTAGTCGTGTGAAAAACTGAAAAAAAAAAAGTTATGTCTTTGAATTTTTGAGATGAGGATCGATTATTCATATTATTTGGAATCTTCGGACTATTGCTCTCATCTTGTGTGTCATTTTCATAAAGTTTCGCTTGATATGCACTCATTTAAGTGTATCTTATTAAACTCAGGAATTTTCCTGTTGAACTCAGGTATATGCACGGAATTTTGAACAGAACACTTTGTTTAATCCACAGAGGAAGCATGCTCTCATTCACAAGGACCCATGACGTAATGGATAAAGTACTTGGTAAATTTAGTTGTAACTTACAGTCCTCAAACGATTGAAAGTTTAATAATTCGTGAGGGCAACATTCAAAATAAAATTTCGCATTACTTAAGACTTCTACCAGGTCATGGCTGACGAAACGAAAGCATATCGCCTACGTGGATTAAATTCCATTCACAATTCTTTATAGATTTCCGAGTTCAGTAGAAAGATTCTCGAGTTCGACAAGACCTGAAGAAGGTTAGAACAGCGATCTAAAGAATTCAAATCATTAGAATAATATTACTAATTATCTCGGCAAACGTCGATGTCGGAATACCCTGGCCAAATCACTGCTAAAAAAAAAAAAATGCGTGCGCCCCTATAAGGCTTTAAAATCGAATCGGAAACTTGAAAACAAAATGAAACGAACTTTATTTTTATTATTACCGGAAAAGATGCAGTTCCCCTGTTATTTTCATTATTTTAGTAAGAACGAATTATATTTCGTTATCTTTCTTACTAAAATGAAATAAAATTGTTAATTCTTTTATTAATTCTTTTTCACTGAAAATGAAATAAATAAATAAGGAAAAAACCCTCCAATTTTATCTTAGTCAAATAACACGACAAATCTATATATCTATAAAAATGAAAATGTGTGTGTATGTGTGTGTGTGTGTGTGTGTGTGTGTGTGTGTGTGTGTGTGTGTACATTTCTTTACCAAATAACTCTGTCAATTTTCAGTCTAAAGACTCGAGATTTGACATAACGATTTGGGAAAATCTTTTTAATCAGTTTTCGGCTAGAAATTTGACTGTCAAGGGTCAATGTTCAACGGTCTTTTTTTTTTTTATTTCAGCTGGCATGTTGTATAAAATGGCGCCCAAAAGTTCTTGTTCAGCCATAGTCTACTCAAGCACTTTCTATCGGTGCATCCGATTATCATCAACTTTTGAGCGCCATTTTATACAACATGCCAGCTGAAATACAAAAAGACTGCTCGGCAAATTGAAAAGATATTTAAAAAATCGGAAAAAAGAATAACTCTGTCATGTTCAATCAGATGTGTGTGTGTGTGTGTGTGTGTGTGTATACATATATATAGACAGCATTTTTTCCCTTCAAACATATTCCATTAAATATGGTAGACAACTTTTCTCTGAATGCATTAGTTTTGATCCGTTCCAATTTCCTTATGTATTTCCTTGTTTTTGCTGGGGGAAAAATAATGACATATAAAAATCGTAGCACCATGATCTTTACTGACAACCACATCCGATGATGTATCCGACAGGATCAGAAAGTACTAGGGTTAAAAATGAGTATGGCGGATACATCAGCCAGTTTTCATCAGAAATAAGGAAATACATTAGGATATTGGAGCAGATCTGAACAAAAGTATACAGACAAAATTGTCCATCATATTTAATGATTATATATATATATATAGATATAGATAGATAGATAGATGGATTTTATTTGTTTTTGTTTTTGCAATACTTTGTGAATGATTTCAATTATTTATACGAAAGTGCAGTTTTACCTAAATGCGAGTTGAGAATAATTTGACCTTTAACCAATTTTGCACACCAAATGGGAAGCAGCATATGTATTGTTTTTGAAATATAATTATCCACTGACATGTGTTTCGTCATCTACGACTCATCAGAGTGGCTTCATAATTCAGCCACTCTGATGAGTCGTAGACGACGAAACACATGTCAGTGGATAATTATATTTTAAAAATACTATATATATATATATATATATATATATATATATATATATATATATGTAGAGAGAGAGAGAGAGAGAGAGAGAGAGAGAGGGAGGTCTACATACAATACTGTTTCGTTGTATCACAACTCATCTGTGAGGCTAGACTAGCACCTTTCTCAAGCCAGGGATTAAACTTATAACCATTGCATTGATAGTCTGTATTTCTATCCACCAGCTCATGGGATTGGTGCTCGCAAATTGCATTTACATACCCAGCGTTGCCAGGTAAAAAAATATTGCCGAGCAGATGATTTAGTCACATATTAGTTAAGATACACCAAATATCCTAAATTGTTACGATTTTTCCTGAAAGTTGACCATATTTTGAATTTTTGGAAGCATAAAACAGTCATCTTCATCTATGAAATTCAAACAGGGAAACAAAATCTTACGGCTTAAAGGGACATAACTCATAAACGCAGCTGATGTTGGTTAAATTGACAATTGAAAATAAATCAAATGAATCAAACTCTATATGATACTAGTAGGGGTTCCTGTGGGTCCTCCATATTGCCCGGGTGTTTGGAGGTGTGTGTTGAGCAAAACAAACTAAAAAAAACGTGGTAGTAGGCAGGCAGACTCAAACCCGTACAATGAAGGCACACCAGAAGAAGACAATCTCTTTTATTTTTTTTTTTTTTGTTACAAAGGAGTCATCACTTATCAAGGCCCGAAAGCCACTTCAGGATAATGGTTAATGAGTGTACAGTGGCCACTGGGACAACAGCATAGTAATCGTTAATTGTGGAAATTGAATATAATTTCATTATTTATTAAAGGTAACGGTTAAACAAGAATTTGTTTGCATTGGACTTGAAGACGACCATATTGTAGTCATTTGCGATAGTTGAGGTCCACAGAATCATAAGGTACTAAATTGTTTTTCCCATATGTGGCGCTTAGTACTGTATAATTTTGAGGCCCTTGTATGTGAGAGACCAATTAAAAAATATATATAAAATATTTACAGCAATTACTATGATGATAAACTAGCCTCCAAAAAGCCGCAATACAGACAGATTATAATTATAAGATAATAACAGCAGTTTCTGTTTCAGATATAAAAGCTATAGTATAGTTTCGGCCTCAGACAGATAAAAAAAGCACCATAAGTAATAGATATATATTGCATCTTTACTAAAATAAAGAATAAGAAGATACTTTTCTTTTTTCAAAATAAAAAAAAAATGTTTATTTCTTTTATAGTTAAAACACTCTTTTATATTCTTCAGGGTAACGTCGGGAAACAGGTTCTGCTAGTAGATAAATATTGTTTTCTTATTAAGATAAAAAAATGGTTTTCTTTTCTTGAAAAAAAAAAAAATATATATATATATATATATATATATATTTCTCCATATGCTCTGGCATTGGTGTATGGGTTTGATGGAATGTATTTATGTTCTTTAGGGCAACACTGAAAAGTCCTGCTAGTAGATAAATATTGTATATTTACTAAGATAAAAAAAAAGATGTTTTTTTTTTTATCGAAATAAAAAAAAAATTCTCCATATGATCTGACATTGGCGTATAGATTTGATGAAATGTATTTATATTCTTTAGGGCAACGCCGGGAAACAGGTCCTGATAGTAGATAAATATTATATCTTTACTAAGTTAAAAAAATGTTCTTGAATCGGAAAAAATATATTTGTCCATATGATCTGACATTGGCGTATAGATTTGATGGAAGGCATTTATTTTCTTTAGGGCAACGCCAGGAAACAGGTCCTGCTAGTGAATAAATATTGTATCGTTACCCAGATAAAAAAAAAAGGGAGATATTTGTCTTTTATCGAAACAAAATATATATTTCTCCATATGATCTGACATTGGCGTATAGGTTTGATGGAATGTAGTTACACAACGAACCCTGAAATTAACGAAAATGATTGATGCTATTCCAGAGTTAAAGCGTCAGATTCGCAAGCAGGAAGTAATGATAATTTGAAAGCTAACAATTTAAGCACTTGTAAGGAGAGTATTGATTATTAAGATAATGATGATAATGATAGGGCAGCAGAAGATGTCATGGTAGTTTTATTAATAGTTGTGGGTTTGCCCGGTTAGGACGGAGTTAAGAAATAGAAATATTCTGTTCAATCGAGAAATAGGAGTAGTGCTTGCATTTCTACAAATGCGCATGCGTGATTGGTATAATAGATATCATTTTGGATTGGAACAAAGTGTAGTATCTCTTCTGGTGCCAGACTTCATCGTATATGTTCTCGATCAGTTATGAAGAGATCTTTCTAGACTGAGGCAATTTTTGGAGAACTGGATTTCCCCCATATTAAAAACTGAACTTGTTTCTCATGAGGAGGAAAATGGAGCTTTGGAATGCGTTATCTCTATATCTATTAAAGTGAACGTGTCTGTGTGTGTGTCTGTGCACATTTCCCTACGCAATAACGAAAGTTGATATACAGGGTACTGGGATTTGGGAAAATCTTTGTGATCGGTTTTCGGCCAGATATTTGACTGTTAAGGGGGTCAAAGTTCAACGATTTGACCTTTGAGAACTCTACCAAACTCCTCCGACAATTTTGGGTCTACACACTTGAAATTTTAGATATAGGTTCCTTGGGCATGGATCTAACTTAATATCTTGATTTGAGCCCAAAACAATAAATGTTAAGGGGTCATAATAGGGGTCAAAGTTTAAAAAATTGACCGCTTTTTTTTTTTTGTTCAACATACACCTCCAAACACCCAGGCTGAAATGCTAATGTATCAATATATTTGCCATATGCTGTTTTTAAATTAAATGGCATGTTTAATTTCAAGAGAGTTTCTGATAAGTAGCTAATTTGTATAAGTCTTGGAGATAAAAAAGAGTTTCTGATGGGTAGCTAATCTGTTTAAGTCCTGGAGATGAAAAAGTGTTTTCAGTGGGTAGCTGATCTGAGTCTTGAAATTTCAAATTTTGCAGACAAAGACCAAAGATGACTGTCGTGTGAATATGAAAAATTATGTGCAGAAATTCTAAAGGATCAAATATTTTTATAAAGAAATCCGTATTTCTGATTGATTGCAAACAGAACATAGCCCCATTTGATTGGTCAGTTCCTATCGCTAGTTTCTATAAAGAGAACCTTCAAATTTTCTTTAAACTTCACTTATATAAAAAATATTTTCTTTTTCCTTCATTTATATTAAAAATATTGCAACAGCAATTATACGATTGAGATACGAATGAAAATAATTTTCTATAATCTGTGGATAAAACGACAATTTGTGTCCAATTAATTATATAATATATAAAGTAAAGTCAATGCCATTATCGTTTCTTTATCATCGATAGCTTTCTTCCTATTAAATTCAATCTGTGTTTCCACCTTCCTTGACACTTCATGATTATTTTGTATGATACCAACTGATGCTGATATGATATGATTTTTTTTTATGAAGAAGGCAACTTTATTTTAAAAGTTAAATCCCTTTAATTAGAACAAGAACACATATTGAACAAGTGAAGCATGCATGGTCTCCCGTGAGTGCACAGTGAATGAGGTATAAAAAAATGACTAAGTTCAGCATTTACCCCTCCCCCCACACACACACATTTAGCCCCAAAGTCCCCAGAGGACATCAAATCCTGATGAAAACGAACAAATGGTGCAGTTTTAGGCCTTAGTATACGTAAATTTGAGTTCTGCACCATGCAAAAAAAGAAATGACTAAGTCCATCATTTGCCCCTCACCCATTTAGTCCCAAAAGTCCCCAAGGCCTCAACATATTTAAATTTGAGTTCAGCACCATGCAAAACTGCTAAATAAAGATACACAGAAAATTTTGGACAAATATGGTAAAATAGTCCCAAAAATGTAGTGTTTTTATTAGCCCTAAAAGAGGTCCTGGGGCACACCCAAGAGTTATCGTGAAGTATAGACAAACAAAATTATATAGAAATCAGTTAGTTTCAACTTTTCAGAAAGTTTTATAAAAATCCAAGGCATCAATTCTTTTTAATAAGCACACAAGTGTCAATTTTAGCTATTTTAACTGAAAGGCACCTTTAGCGAGGCAACCTGTGTTTTACCGGAAAATCTGTTCTGTTACTTTTTTTTACTCATATCATGTTTAATGTTTGTGCAAACTTTCACAAAAATTCCAAGGTGTAGTTATTGAGAAAAATGCAACGGACGAACCGACAAGGATGAATTTACAGGTCCACCCCCCTTTTGTCGAGGGACCAAAAAAAAATCACAAAAAACAACTCATAGTTTACATAAAGAGAACGAAAATAAATAAGAAGTAATGCACTATTGGGCAACGACAGACAGGGACAGCTAGTACCTAATAAGAAATTCTTATACAGAGTTTAAGTTCTGTTAGATCTATTGCGTTCATTTACACACTATCACGATTGACGAAAGATATGGACCATCAATTGTCATCCCTCCTTAATATGGGTAAAATAGCATCTTGCATTCAATATATTGCATACAATCAATTGTTTTCAATAAATTTTGAGTTTTGGCATGAAACATTATGAAAAAGTGATATGTCATAAAAAAATCAAGCAAAATACAAAATAAAATTTTTGAAATGTCTGAGAATTTCCCCTTTAGTTAACCCTAACAATTATCCCTATGTAAAATTTATGGAGAAAATCTGAACTGTATTTTATTGTGATGCACGAATCATCATCATTAGTAACTACTGAATTAGTTAGTATTCATCTGTCTAACCACTGGATCCTATCAGTATGACAATGAAGTTTTATGGTTCAAATTAGTCTATTGCCGAATTACAATATCTGCTGTGCCTGAGCAAGCCTATCCTGGATCAGCAGGCTCTGCTGCAGTTGCCACAAATGTATGTGGTGTCTGGTTATGAGAGCTCTGTTGCAGACCACTGACGTCTATGTCGTCTCCTCTCGCTCCACTGCTGGTCTCTCTACCCCTAATTCCTCTTAGAGCATTCTTTCGCAGCACTTTTCCAGGGGCTACAGTTTTCAACCAAAGACTCTTAGCTTGTTGGGTCAATGCCACCTGCCCTCATTTGTTACTTACAAACATCCTTGTAGTGTCGGACAAGTTTTCCTACTTACCTAAAGCCGGTTGTGAACTTGTATAAAATATCGTTTGGGATACTCCTATTGTCTATTCGACTGCTGGAGTTGTTGTTTGGTGGGCAGAATAAACATCCTCGGAATATCAACCTGATCAAGGATGCTATTGTTTGAGATGTAGTCCTGCTAGATTATTCTTATGATTCTCCTGTGAGTGTGCTGGTGGAATGTGATGAGTCTGTTCCCTTAGAAAAAGTAAATGTGTAACCTAGTCTACGGACGAACACGTTATGTCCAGTTTCAGTCGCAAAGGAGGCCAAGACAAAGAATAGGAAATAACTCCAACTCGCTTGTTCTTTGTAGCAACAACATTCATACAGCCGTGACATCACCCACGTGATCTCGTACGTTCTCCACATCTCTCACAAGATCTAGAACGTTACTTCATCTCTCTCAAGATCGTTCGATTTTTTATAGTCCTTTTTTCCCCACCAGTGATGTCACTTTACATGTATTTACATATACACATCTATGCTATGTTACAAATGCCCAATAAATCATTGTTGTAGAGCAGATTGCTGAACACACAGGTCTGGTAGAGCTTCGTCTTAGTATTGGTGGTCAGCATCTTATTGCTCTAAACTCTCTCCACCAAGTGAGTCATAGTTGTTGCTGCCTTACCAATACGTTTGTGGAGTTTTGCCTTCAGGAAGAGGGTTGTTTAGTTCGCTTCCACTGCAAGAACTTGGACACCAGGGTCGGAAAGTGGGATTGAGAAGTCAGTGCCCCAAGGAGGAGCATTCTGACCTGCAAAAAGTGCCTGAGCAATCCCATCGACATTTCCCAGTGAGGGCACTCCAGGCGATTAGCAATAAATTTACCCCTTCTCAAAGAAAGAGGGCAAGGCTTAGGAGGGTGGATCGCCTGGAACTGCACAGAACTAAAATTCCACAGTAAAATCAACAAGGATCTGATCATTACAGTAATGCTCTAATCTCTGCTGATTTTGGGGGCCCAGGATAAAAATCCAGCCGAGATTGCTAAAGATGATTGAGGTTGAGTCGAGGTATGTGAAGTTCTTGAAAGCCTTGAAGATGTATTCCTCAATGGTGATGTTTGAGGCACTACTTATATCTTGGCCGAGAATGTTAGTCCTTTTTAAGCCAATCCACTTTCCATCTGTACCTAAATTTAAACACAAATTCCATGAACAAGACTTCTATTTTCCTAAAACTGTCTACTTGTGGAACTCTGTACTATGGGCCTGCTTTCACGTTGACTACAACATGGTGGTATTCATATTCAATGTAAACAAATTCTTGTATAGCCGCTCACTTAAATAATCAAATTCTATCCAATTTCCACCACTACCGATCACATATTGTTGTCTCACCGATCACCTTACAGTCATTGATCTTTATTCTCGAGTGCCTTCGGGCCTCCATTGCAAAAAAATAAAATAAAATAAAACTTCTTTGCATGCATATGCAAAGCAGCTGATGAGTCATTGCAATGCATCTTCAGCATCAGTGCTGCATCATCAACACTTTCGTCTTAGCTCGAAGGAGTGCAAAGTCGAAAAGGCTGCTACTGCCTCTGGTATGTTGAAATACACTCCATCCTCCGACTTGTTGAAGCGTAGGACAACAGCAGAGAGAAGACAATGACGAAGTACACAACTTTGTTTTACCCCACTGTTAATTTCCTCAAAATTCATTTTTCTGCACTTTTAATGAAAAATTAATTGAAAAATCGAAATAATTTTAATGAAAAATTGATTGAAAAATGAAAACAATTTTAATGAAAAATTGATTGAAAAATCAAAACAATTTTAACGAAAAATTGATTGAAAAATCAAAACAATTTTAACGAAAAATTGATTGAGAAATCGAAACAATTTTAATGAAAAATTAATTGAAAAATCAAAACAATTTTAATGAAAAATTAATTGAAAAATGAAAACACTTTTAATGAAAAATTAATTGAAAAATCAAAACAATACATGTGGATTCATTCAAATTAAGTTCATTCTTTCAAACCGATATTGTGGAATGATATCAAGTTTCTCAATGCTCGGTTCATCTTTTTCCTCAACAATAGTATCCGTGGCCGAATTAAGGCAAAGGGTAGATCAGGCTGAGACATCTGATCAGGTAGAGAATCATCAGACACAGTGACATCATTGCTGAGTGGATTAGAAGGAAGGGAGAATCAACAGGTATGGGAGCATGAGTTGGTGGAGAGACAAGGGCAGTACTGAAATTGCCAGCGAATGGGATGATTTGGTGACCAGTGACTACATTTTCCACTCTACATTGACGATTGGATGACATTTCCACAATGCGACCACCAAGAACGCACTTTTTTTTTTTTTATTATCTTGTGACTGGACATTTGACCCTAACAGTGACAGCTGAAGCTCATGCGCTTTTGAATTCAAGAACTCTTCATTGCGCTTTCTAAAGGATGCCTTCCTATCCTCTGCAGAAATGATCCAACTGATAGTGTTGAAGATGAAGACGTAATTCCATCACGAAGCTGCCGATGTAAGACTATTGTTTGTGGAATTAATTTGGCCTATTAATCAAATGGAGATTGACGAATGGCTAAAGCTTAGTCAGTTGCTGAAATAGAATGAACATATAAATGAACCGAAACAAAGAGGAGTATATTGTTCAAAGATACTTTTGATGCATTCTAAGTATTTCTATTTCATCAGGCAATTTGATTCAGTTAAAATGTTTTTGATTACTGGTGAGAGTATGACTCTAATAATTTCGACGATCGTTTTTATAACCACGGTTATGAGAATCAACCAATCAGAAGCTTCAAACGGTATTATAAAAAAATATCGAATTTTGGATTCAATTCAGTTCGCTGTAAAACTCTGTTTCGAAACGAATTATGAGTAGATTGATTCTTCGCTGCCTTCTTTGTTACTAAGAATTACTCAACACTCGAAATCGTGACTTTGCCGATTTGATTTGCTGCCGCCATCTTTGTTCAACATAATGTCTCAACACTTAATAGTCTGATAATCATGTAAATATTTATTCATGGAGTTTGGTTTGGATGCTTTGATTTATGGCATTGTTCAGTTTATTTACTGCGGAATCCAGTAATTATTGAAAAAGGTTTTATGCCTCAAGTCCTCATGTCTTCAAATATTTATTCATGGAGTTTTGTTTTGTTTTATGGCATATCAGCCATTTTCGCGCTATTTAATGCCGAATCCTGTAATTTTGGAAAAAAACAAAAATTCTTCTTTGAATTCTTCATATCTTCATGGGATTTGGTTGTTTTGTTGAATTTTTTTTTTTTTTTTTTTTACTTTACAGAACATGATCGCGTTTTGCAAAAAGAAAAAAAAAAAAAAAAAAAAAAAAAAGAAACAAAAAAAACATCAATGTTTGGTGCATTTTAGGTAAGGAAGCCAGTATCTTCAGACAGCCCGATCTGGTAATACCAGACGCACAGGTAAAGGAAGATACTGTTGATGCATTCTTAGGAGTATTTCTATTTCATTCCGAAATTTGAATCACTCTAATAATCATGCAAGCAACAGATCTCTCCTCTTACGTAAAAAAAGAGCATTTCGAAAGAACGTGATCAGAAATCAGCAACTGGCGTTCATCGATCACCCGTATCATATACAGACATTCAATTTGCCATGTGGATAAGATGAACAAATTGTCTCGTAACAAAATTCTGGCCAATCAAATTAAATCTAATCGATATCCAATATCGCAGTCGAGTGCCTTCGTAGCACTTCGGACGCTAATAGCAGCATTTTCGCCAGAAGGATTGTCCTGTCATGTTTTGTACACATCAATAAAAAAAACATTACAACAAAAAAGGAGAAGAAGAAGAAAAAAAAAAACAGATATTATTAAACTAGGCAGAAATCCTGTCAGAGTCATTTGATAAACTTCAGAGCAAACGTTGTATTTATCAACAGTCTTTTGAGAGTAATTCATGTCAGAAACAGTTTTTTTCGATTCCTAATGTTGTTATGTTCGTAATGTCTAGATAAGATTTACAGACATTTATTTTCAGCACTAAGCAAGATATATATATATATATATATATATACATATATATATATATATGTCTTGCTCAGTGCTGAAAATAAATGTCTGTAAACCTTATCTAGAAATTACTATATGGTACTATATAATATATACCATGATAAACCATATATTACTTTCTAGAAATTTCTATATGGTTTAAACCATATAGTATGATAAACCATATAGTACTTTCTAGAAATTACTATATGGTTTATCTATATATATATATATATATATATATATATATATATATATATATATATAACGTATCTCGCAAAAACAAAAACAAATAACATATACGTAACTCACGATATATCCGAACAGTCAGCGAGTTGGACGAGTGGTAAGAGGTTAGGCTTCTTACCATGGGGTCCTGATTTCGAATCATGCTAGATTCAGCTACTATGATGAGTCGTAGACGACGAAACACGTGTCAATAGATAATTATATTTTAAAAACAATATATATGTCGCTCCCCATATGGGGATACCAAATTGGTTAAAGGGAAAATTATTCCCAGCTCGCATTTCGGTAAAAATACACTTTCGTAAATAATTGAATTCATTCAAAACGTATCGCAAAAACAAAAAAATATATATAATAACGGTTTGAAAATATATACAGCAATTAAGCTACATCCTCGTGAAGATTCGTCAGGCTATTGCATGAAATCGATGTTGCTTCATGTTTTTATATGCTCCCGTGTCGTGTTACTGCAAGTCTGCCAATCAGATTCTTTGTTATTCGCACACCTATTTATCATAGCCAATGGGCGTGTGTTTATCAGGCAAGGTACTCGTGGTCTCTAATCCGCCTGTTTCTTTGTCTTTTTTGGCAGGGATCCAGTTTCTCTTTTCTTTGTTAACTGCTTAGCTCTACTTATGTATCGAGCACTGTTGAAGTAAATATTGGAAAGAGATACATAAAATAATAATAATAATAATAATAATAATAATAATAATAATAATAAAAATAATTCACAATCTGAAACTTTTCGCAAGGGCCAAAAATGAACTAGAGACATTAATAAACAGTACCAGGATCTTCAGCCAAGATATCCAAATGGCGTTTTGTATGAAAAAGTGTGCGCTACTATTTATAAGAAAGGAAAAACTGGAGATGACAGAAGGCATGAAACTACCCAACCAAACGGAGATGAGGGCACTAGAGGAACAAAACGCCTATAAATACTTGGGAGTTTTGGAAGCAGACACCATCAAAGCAACAGAAATGAAAGTTAGAATTGGAAAGGAATACCTCAGGAGAACAAGAAAACTCCTAGAAACTAAATTATATAGCAGAAGCCTAATAAAAGGTATAAATACATGGGCAGTATCACTAGTAAGATACTCTGGACCGTTCATTGAGTGAACTAAAGAAAAACTGAGAAAGCTCGATCAGAAAACCAGGAAATTCATGACCATGCACAATACACTACACCGAAAGGACGATGTTGGCCGACTCTGTGTGAAATGGAAAGACGCTGGGAGATGACTTGTTTGTATAGAAGACTGTGTGAATGAAACCAAAAAAGAACTAGAAAAATACATAAGGCGGAACACTGAAAGGATAATCATCGCAGCAAGAGACACTGAAACAAAACAGAAAACAGAGAGGCAAAGAATAAGACAAGAAAAGAAAAATGGGAAGAGAAACGACTACATGGAAAATTCGTAAAGATGACAAAAGATGAGAATAACGAAAACACTTGGACATGGATGCGAAAAGGAAATGTGTACTGAAAGACTGAATCCCTAATAACTGCAACACAAGATAACTCGATAAGAACCAATCACATCAAAGTAAAAATCGACAAAACAAGAAAACAGTAAATGCAGACTGTGTAGACAAAGAGACGAAACGATAATCCATATTGTAAGCGAATGTAGCACCTTAAGAAATTGAAATTCCGGTAATTTTAATTAATTGGTGTCTAAAGACTAAATCAAATTGTATGCAAATTTAATGTTTTCAAATTTTGTTTAGATTATTTAGATCATTCATATGTGCCGATCTTGATTGTTATTTTCACAATGTTTCGGCTGCTGTAACCTCCGACCTTCTCCAGGTGTAATTTGCCAAACTCGGCAATCTTTCCATCAAATTCGAGAATCTACATGGAATTTCGAACAGAACCCTTCTTTTTTTATTCATGGGGGTAGCTTGTTCTCGTTATGTTAGCCATGACTAGGTGGAAGTCCTAAGTAATTCACTATTGTATATTCTTCATATTGTTCGCCCTGAAGATTGAACCTTCAGCCTGCAACGGAATTTTACCTAGTAATTTATCCATGCAGACAATTTTAGTATAAATTTAGGGTAACTTAGACCTATTCTTGTATTTTGATGTACAATCTTACTAAATAATTATCACTCTAATTAATTGATATTGATATACACGTTTTCATAAGTAATATCATTAAATAATGGCAAATTTAGTTCAATGTTAACGCTCTTATCACCTAGGTCTATACTTATTACAATATATATATATATATATATATATATATATATATATATATATATATATATATATATATATATATAAGAGAAAATAGTTAATAAAACATGTTAAAAAATCCTTTGAAGAAGAGTTAAAAACATATTTAATTTAAAAAAAAAAGGAAGTACTAAATAAGTGGATAATCCTTAATCCGCCGAGTTTTGAAGAAATACTTTCCTTCTCATCAGAGGATACGAATTAGCGAAATGTGGGATCGGATTTTACGTACAAAAGTATTTGATGAAACTGCAAGTAAGTCAAAGATCTTACTTGATAACAAAAAGTGAAGCAGAGGGAATATGGTGAAGAAAAAGGTGATTTCACGTGAATGGATAGTCTGGTTATATATATATATATATATATATATATATATATATATATATATATATATATATATAAGATGGGTGTAGGTTCAATCTATAACTACGGATGGGTACTAGTCTAGCCATACTGATGAGCTGTGATACAGCAAAACAGTGTGCGGATAACTACATATTAAGCTCCCTTCCTTGGGTAGCACATTGTTGTACAATTATTTCACTTGCTTCTTAATCAGCGTTAATGCAAATTTGTATGTTTGTAAATAAACAAGCAGGTTGAGCATGTTAAAAGCGGTGGATGAGTGCCTATATAAATGGGCATTTGATGAGATCGTTTATGAGCACTGACCCCATGATTAGAACTGTCGACTATCAACTAGATGGTTGTAGGATCAATCCCTGGCTGGGAATAGGTGCTAGTGCAGCTGCACTGATTAGCTGTGATACAACAAAACAGTACTGTATGTGGATGACTCGTGTGTGTGTATGTGTGTGTGTGTGTGCGTGTGTGTGTGTGTGTGTGTGTGTGTGTGTGTGCATATTGAAAAAGTATATGTATATATAGATGTTTCAATAACTAATAAAATAATAGCTAATTTGATCCAATGGTAAACAAATTGAGAATTTTTAGTTTTTCTTCAGCAAAGAATTGATTAAATCACTATATACTTATATGTATTGTAGCCATTGGTTTGTATTAAAATACTAGCTGGACGCCCGGCGTTGCCTGATGGTACAATACGCTTAAACATATTTTAATTTATGCAGATTGCGTTTGTATTATTATAGAATCGATCCTCTATTGAATATTATATATTATGAGGACTATCCTGGTGGACTAATCCGCAAAAAAATTACAAAAATAATTAAAAAATAATAATGATAATGTCGTTCATCAAATTCCGTCTGTGTTTGTTTACAATATCACGTCAGCTGATATTTGGGCTTGACAATGAATTCTCTGGAAAAGTCACTTCTGATTAATGTTTAATTTTAAAATATGCAAACAAAGAAATGATTTGCAGCGATTTTAAATGGTATCTCTTTTATCTTAAATTATACTCATTAATAAGAAAAAATAAATAAAATAAAATGGTGAGGTACTCGGGCTTGAACAGAAAATCATTCGATCCATAGTCGAATGCTCTACCATTAAACTATATCTCCAGATGTCAATAATTATTTTTCTTTTTTTAAGAAATCATTTGCTAAGATTTTATTATCTCCCTTGCCGGTGTAACATATAAAAATTGCCCTGTAAAAATTATTCTTTTTTTATCTATAAGAAAAAAACTAGTTTTAGGATCGGAGTTTTCCGATTTTTTATACTTATCGGATGAATTTCTGTACAAAACATATCTAAGAACACTGTCAGACATATAAATTACCTTTGTGTGAAATTTGCAAAAGATAAGCTCAGCCGTTTGGGAACCTATAAGGAAGCAACTCACACACACACACACACACACACACACAAAGTGACCTTTATATAATAGTGGAGATAGAGATGCTATGAACGGAAGAAAAACTCTCAAGTGGAAGGAAGGAAACTGGATGGATTAAAAGATGAGAATTATAAGGACAATGAAAAGGGACAATCAATAACGGATAAAACAAATGCTTATAAATGATGAGGAGGATTCACCATATCATAGTTTTCTTTTTGGTCAATATTGATACAAGATTTGTGACTGTTAGAATTGAAAAGAAAGAAGGAATAAAAGATAGAACGGTAAATAGCTAGCAGTAGCACCCACCTCTGCCAGGTTTCTCAACTTTTCCATTCCAAATTCTATTTCAATGTCTTGACTGAATATTCTGTTTGTGTTTATTGGGTTTTCCAGTTCCTTTTTGCTTTCTACAAACATCTCCAAATCATCCATATACGATTGGTTCTTTGTTCTGTGTTTGTAAATTTGTATCTAACATCACATTCCTAAACACGTGGTTGAGTGGCACCATGGCTATGATAAACAATAATGATTGTAGCAAGTCTCCTTAGAAGATGCCTCTCTGTATTCTTATCTCAGTCAGGTGTTGTCCTCCAGCTGTCATCCCAGTCTCCATATTCCCATTGCTTTTCTTAATGATATTAACAATCTTGTTGGATATCTTATATATTCTTAAACATAAATAACCTTCTTAGTGACACTCAATATGGTTTCCGTTCTGCTAGATCTATAGCAGATGTGCTTACAGTTATATCGCATAGGATTAGCAAATCTCTCGACGGTGGCAATCTTTCTAGGGCAATTGCTCTTGACATATCTAAAGCCTTTGATAGGGTATGGCATAAAGGTTTACTTCATAAGATCGCTAGCTATGGTATAGCTGGAAAAGTCTTCTTAATTATTAAATCATTTCTTTCTGGTAGGTTCATAAGAGTAGTAGTTGAGGGGCAAAAATCAGAAGCTCACAGTATTAATGCCGGTGTCCCTCAGGGGTCCATCCTGGGCCCAACTCTTTTCCTGATCTACATTAATGATCTTCCAAATCACATCCTTACATCATTTGTAGACATTTATGCTGACAACACTACCATTTATGGTAGCACATCTAAGTCAGTAAACGACCAAGTTCTCTCCAATTCTCTCTCCTCTGATCTTGAGCACGTAGTACAATGGGGAAAGGAGTGGCTGGTTACTTTTAATGCATCTAAAACCAAGCTTCTCTCTTTACATCATCAATATTCTGATCCACATCTGGCATCAATTGAAATGAATGGCTCTCGTCTTCAGGAGGCCTCAAGTTTTGACAAGCTTCTGGGCTTGACCATTACTCCTGATCTTAAATGGAACACGTACATCAAATCTGTTGCCAAGGCTGCTGGAAAAATGGTGGGATCTTTCTATCGATCCGGTAAATATCTCACTGCTGATGCTATTCTCTATCTATATAAGAGCCAGGTACGTCCAAGGATGGAATACTGTTGCCACATCTGGGCAGAAGCTGCTAGAAAGGACTTGTACTGCCTTGATAGAGTTCAAAATAGACTTAGTAGCCTCGTAGGAGATGTCCTTTTCTCCTTCTTGCAACCTCTATCTCACAAAAGAGATGTTGCGAGTTTGTCCCTGATGTATCGTTATTTTCATGGAAAGTGTTCGACTGAGCTTCAATCTATGGTCCCCCTCACCAAACTTTCACAAGAAACACTCGTCTAGCTGTAAACACTATCAGTAATTCCCCCCACTCTTTATCTGTGCCTAAACCTAAACGTAGATTCCATGAACAAAGCTTCTTTCTTAGAACTGCACGCCTGTGGAATTGTCTTCCGTTTTCCTGCTTTCCGGCTGACTACAATATGGTTGTCTTCAAGTCTAACGTAAATAAGTTCTTGATGAGCCGTTCCATATAAGTTATCAAATTTACCAAATTTTCATTACTAATGATGACTATATTGTCCAATTTCTACTGTACACTCTTTAACCCTTATCCTTGAGTGGCCTCTTGGCCTTGATAATGTGGTGATGCCTATGTAAAAAAAAAAATAAATAAAAATAACATTCAAGTATCGATACTTGACGGATTCTGTTGCAAGCTTTCTTGTAGTTGTTGAAAAGAGAGAATTGTTATCAACAATGAAAAAAGGCAATCAATTCTACCTACTTGGGCTTATCCTATTATCTTGGTTGGATTCAGCCAGCTTCCTCTTGAGCACGAACTGCACTTGAACCATCCCTGTCCAGTCAGGGTCAAATCACAGGAAATAATTAACTACTCCTGATTTAAACCCCAAACACTAACTAATTGTGGGCCGGATAATACCACTTGTTACTATATATATATATATATATATATTTGTCTAGCCGCACTAATGAGCTGTGAAACAGCGAAACAGTACTGTATGTGGATGACTCTAATGCTCCCTATCTTAGGTTGAGCATTTGGGAAATGATATACAAATTACCATTAGCGTATGAAGCGATGCTCTTTGTGTAAATAAATCGAGCTTAGGTATTTGGATAATGTCAAAACATTGTTAATTCACTGCCTGCATAGCAGCAGCAATATAGTGTAGTGCAATGTTTAGAAGCTCTGACTGTCGCTGGAGCAACCAGGCTTTGATCCTGGCTTGAGGTAGCTGCTTGGCTAGCCATACTAATGAGATGATATATATACTGATGACTATATATATATATATATATATATATATATATATATAACTACTTCATTTACTCATATAAAATTAATATACGAAAGTATAAATTTATGCGTAAACTTTAAGTATTTACTTCAAAAGTGCTCAATACATAGGTAAAGCTAAACCTAAAGAGTCCTAGACTGGATGAAACGCGGAATATTCAGTGTAGCTTAATCACCATATATATTTTATAACTTATAATACATATATATATTAATTATATATATATTACTATATTAATTTTTAAATACCTGCAGACACTAGTGTTTCATCCTTTTTAGAATCATCCGTGCAGAGTGTCACAATTACTGCCGGTTGAGGGATTCAAACCTGGCCACAGAGCCATCTCTGACTCCATTAGCAAGGAACAAACCCACATTTAATTTAATTTAATTGTGAAAAATATCATTGAAATTTAAACATTTATTTTTTTTGAAATGTCGACACGCCCGTCCATAGCGATCTAATGATTATAACATCATGATCTGCGCATGTGAGCTGAAGTGACGCACTTTTATCGCAACTTTAAAGTGCTCAACAATAAGAACCGAGTTCTTACAGGAGCCGACATAATTATTTATTATAATAATTTTTAAATACCTACAGACACTAGTGTTTCATCCTTTCGGGAATCATCAGTGCAGGTGTCATGATTACCGCCACGAATAAAGTATATGTATATATAGATGTTTTCATAAGTAATAAAATAATGGTTAATTTGGTTCAATGTTAAATTGAGTATTCTTAGTTTTCTCCTGTTAAGAATTGATTAAATCATTATATACTCCTATGTGTTGCAGCCATTGGTTTGTATTGAAGTATGATATTAATCACGTGGTTCGAAAGTATGAACGGAAGAAAAGCTCTCGAGTGGAAGGAGGGAAACTGGATGGGTTAAGAGATGAGAATTATAAGGACAATGAAAAGGGACAATCAATAGCGGATAAAACAAATGCTTATAAATGGTGGGGAGGATCCAACATATCATAGTTTTCTTTTTTTTTGGGGGGGGGGGTTAGTATTGACTAGATACAAGATTTGTGTCTGTTAGAGTTGAAAGAAAGAAAGAAGAAAAGATAGAAAAAGGGAAGAAGAACAGAAAGAAAGCAAACGAAAAAATGGAAGAAAGTGAAAAATGGAAACCTAGAATGACTGTAAAAATCAGTATTGACCTGAAATATTATTACATTGATGCACTTTGCTTTCATCGTAATATTGTTCGCTAATGGGCCGGGAGATCGGGGTTCAGTTCTCAGTCGAGTAATACCAAAGATTTTTTAAAAATAGGTACTTGATGGCCCCTTGCTAAATACTCAGTATTATTAGGAGAGAATCAAGAACGAGTGGAATAATCTCGGGAATGAAGCGGACTTCTTCCCTGCATCTCGGTGTAGCAGCTAATTAAAAGGGAGCCTTCAGATCGCCTTTGACTATAGTCGGCTAATTATTTTTTATATACATTGATTTAAAAAAAAATCTATTAGTTTTCTTTTAATTATTCAACAACTAGCTGAAGTACCGGTCTCTGTCGGGTTTCTCAACTTTTCTTGAATTTTATAACCAACATTAGAAGTTAAGAATATCTATTAAATATTTGTTTCTGATTTTTTTTTAATGCAGATTAATATGTATTTTTTTTTTATTATTCAGACTATGATTTTCATATTTGATGTTATTCGTTTCGGCCGATGTAACCTCCGACCTTCGTCAGGTGTATCTTGACAATGAATCTTATTTATGAATAGTGATAGAACAAAAAAAAAAAGAAACTTTCTACCATTCATAAAAAAGACTCATTTCAAGTTACATCTGAAGAAGGTCGGAGACTACCTCGGCTGAAACGTTGTGAGAATAACACTAAGATGACAACAGACGTATCAAATATTTTTCGTTTCTGAATTTTGAGATGAGGATTGGTTATTTGTATTATTTGGATTCTTCGGACTATTGTTCTCATCCTGAGTGTAATTTTCATGACGTTTTGGTCGATGTAACCTCCGACCTTCTTCAGGTGTTTCTTGATAAAGACTTATTAGTGAATAATGAAAAAAATGTTTGATTAGAAAAAAAAAAAAAAAATTAAAAACATTCTTTCTACAATTCACCGATAAGAGTTAATGTCAAGATACACCCGAAGAATGTCGGAGGTTACATCGGCCGCTGAAACGCTGTGATAATAACACTAAAGATAAGAACAGTAGCCCAAATAATACTTAAATATTTTTCATCCAATTTTTATGGTGATAAGCATAAGAATATTGGAATTATACGTACGTTTATAGGATTATAGTGATTGAAGTTAGAGTTGAAAATCGATTTTATTTTATTAATAACATAGATTAAATACAGGGAAGGCAAACATCCGAACGTCCAGTATAACCACATTGACACACCATTTCTCATTAGACTAGCGGGGGTACCCGGCGTTGCCCGGGTGTTTGGAGGTGTAAAATAAAAAAAAAGTGTTAGTAGGCAGGCTCGAACCTATGACGTGGTGACACAAAGGCGGAAAAAGAAAGTGAAAGAAAACCTGACAGCTTACCGCTATGCTACGAGGCCATAGGAAGTGAAAAGCGTTCGAATTTAGTGATGGTAGTTAAAAAGAAGTGAATGAGTTCGCGCAGGTGCAGAAATGAAGGTTGGCTGAAGGCCAGTTCAGCTTTCTGCAGTTTCATTTATTTGTTTCCCCACAATGTTGGGGAAAATCAGCTCCCCACAAAAAGAGAGTGTCCAAATGAATAGCAATTGTCTGATATGAGGGGTTCCCCTCCCCCCACATTGATCAAAGCTGATTGCTTTCTGGACGTTCTGACATGAAACGTTGGGAAGCTGCCTTCGCTTTCAAATAGTTTCGCTTTTATACGAAAAACACAAACACACACGCGAGAGGATGGAATAGCGTGAATTTCATAAAAGTCGATGAAAATAAATCTTGAGACGACATTCCTTCGCAAATCGTAAATATTATGATCTAGGGAGTATATAAGAAGTTCTAAAACATAGTACCCCCCCGATCCCCCCCCCCTGGAAAAAGCCTTTCTTGGACATAAAAAAACGCACGCGCCACTTTTGCCTTTTATATATTATAAAGATTACAGAACTTAAACAACATTAAGTCTATTCAGTACTAAAATGGATGACCATTTGAGAATACCAAGTGCTGCATACGCTCTCTGATTATCTCAGCATTGTTTCTAGTAGTCCTGGACTTCTCCTTACCACTGAAATCAAGCATTTTGATTTAAGAGATGTGCAGTTGAAATTGTGCAACCCTTGCTTCGTCTTAACATGTGCAGGCACCCTTACAGGGGGTATCCATTGTCTCTTGAGACTGACCGGAGGTCACCAAACATCTGAAGCCATAAGCAATTTACTATATAATAAAACTAGCTTCAGTACTTGTCTATGCTGAGTTTCTGAACGTCATGATTTTTGAGTTTCTGAACGTTATGATTTTTGAGTTTCTGAACGTCATGATTTTTGAGTTTCTGAACGTCATGATTTTTGAGTTTCTGAACTTCCTGAATTTTATAGCGAAAATAAAATACATATGTTATATATATGTTTGAAGCCAGATTCCAACACGAAGATTTTGTAAAATAAACAGACAGTTGTTTCTTTAAGATTATTTATAATGTTTGTTTATTCTACAAAATCTTCACGTTGTAGTTTGGCTTCAAACATATAACGAACGTATTTTAAAATTTAAACAACGCTAATATGACGAAGAACACAACCTGAACGATTTATAGCTAAAATTAGAAGTTACGAACATCTATTTAATATTTTTCATCCATTTTTTTTTATCCAGGTTCATGTCAATGATCGATATCAGCTTTAAAATAACTGGAATGCTATAGCAAAAAAAAAAAAAAAAAAAAAAAAAGCAAAAAATACACGCACATAAAAAAATTGTCTATTTAGTATGAGATTTGAACCCACAATAGCATAAAATATTGGAAATGAAGGCGAACGGTTTATTTCCCCCAAAATGAATCTAACAAAAAATATTCCGTCTTGTAACCTACTTAAATGAGTTTGGCATAGGGATTTTTTTTAACTCTCTGCATAGATCTAAAATATTGGGTCTAAAATAAACATAAATATAAAATATAAATTTATTAAAATATAATACACACTATAGCTCCTTACATCAAGTTGCTCGTGCTTTGTCTGGAGCGATATCCATAAAAAAAATGAGAGACTCTAGTGGCTTTGGGACAGAGAGAAAACCACTGGCCGATAAGAAGAAATCACATAATTATTGTCGTCGTCGTCGTCGTCGTCCTCAACAACAACAACAACAACAACAACTCATTCTCGTATTCAATTTAACGTCTATTTGATATGATGGCATGTGTTGGACGGCTTTACGAAATTTTCAATATCGATAAGTAAAAGTAGTGCTATGAAAACGTTTGGATTCAAACTTTGCACACCCAGGCCGTCAGTCTGCGTTGTTATCTACTTCGCCTTCGTCATCTGCCAATACACAAGTAAAAGAACTGATACTCAGAATAAATAATTGAAATAATATGCAATGTTATAGAATTCGTTTCACTCGTCGAATGTCTGGTTAACTGGGTGTTATAGAC
This sequence comes from Euprymna scolopes, assembly GCF_053919585.1. Taxonomy (NCBI): domain Eukaryota; kingdom Metazoa; phylum Mollusca; class Cephalopoda; order Sepiida; family Sepiolidae; genus Euprymna; species Euprymna scolopes. The sequence continues at coordinate 38,611,419 of NC_136508.1, read as the reverse complement.
TAAATCTAACAGCCGCATATGAAAAATATATTTAAAAGAATTAGGTCCCAAAGGCGTGTGGTTCAAAGCGATAGCTTATTGCTAAGTCCATCGCTTGGAGAAATATATCGACAAACTCCAAGATTGGACAGAATCTGCGTTGGCATGGATTCAACATGTAACATCAACAAAACCTGCCTGGATCAGAAGAGGTTGCTGGGATGACCCCAGGATTAATTGTAATGAAGTTACAAAAATCAAACCATGTCTGTTCCTAGGGCAATCGTTTAATAAAAACTTTATTGGGAAAGTAAACTGTGCAATCTTACCGCCGATACCAATCTAAAATTAGCATTTTTATAATGTAATATAATTTTTCCTTTTCTTCTTTATTTATGTCATTTATTTATCTTATCTTCTTACTCTCCTTTTCTTATACTGTCATTACTATTTTAGTGTCTTCCTTTTCTTTTTATTTATGTCATTTATTTATCAACTATTTTTACTCTCCTTTTCTTATGCTACCACTAGTACTTTAGTAGTTTCCTTTTCTTCTTTATTCATGTCATTTATTTATCTAATATTCTTAATGCCCTTCTCTTATGTGGCCATTACTATTTTAGTATTTTCTTTTTCTTCTATATTTATGTCATTTATTTTAGTTGAATGTACATTGTATATTCTACACTTATACACATATTATTACTGCAGTGACAATGGCATGTACGTATGCTCGTAATGTTGCATCACAGACTTCTTCGTGGCAATGTCTTTCCTCGAACGGTGATAAATTAAAGACTGTTGGATATTCATGATTGGAACTTGGTGGACAAGTAAGTCATAAGATGAAATTTATTTATACCAAAGATTGCTGGATTGTAAAAAGCATTATGAATTTTATTAACGCTTCGATGCATGCCATTTCTTTTTTTTAGTCACGCTTTATCTGTGTGAAAGCTTATAACTATACCAACCTCCATGTTGAACAAAGATACGGCACTGGTTGAATTCAGCCCAATTTGATGCGAGGGCTACCTGGCTTGTTAATGACCTTATACTGTGTTATTAGGAAGAATTTGTGTTTTTAATCTGGAAACAAATCAAAATAAAATAAACAAAAAAGATAAAGAATAATTTTGGAAAGAAATGAGAATTTGAAAACATTTCTTGTCCGCAACGGCAATAAGTCGAAAACACGACCACCAGGAAACTAAGATTAGAAATCGAGTCACAGGCATTAGTACACAGCTGACGTCAGACGTCATAACAAAAGATTTTTAACACGGTATCTTTAGATTGCTCATGAGAGAAGAGATTTGGTTTGGTTGTTTTTGTTTTACGGCATATCAACCCTTTTCAGGTCATTTAATGCCAAATCCAGTGATTTTGAAGAAAAATTTTTTAATAGAATATATTTTTCCTTTTTCAAGTCAGTTTCCCATAGTTGGGACCCTAACAGGTACTACCACTCCAGGTCAAAGTTCAACGATTTGACCTTTGAGAACTCTACCAAACTCCTCCAACAATTTTGGGTCTAAACACTTGAAATTTTGGATATATATTCCTTGGATATGGATCTAACTTAATAACTTGATTTGAGCTCAAAACAATAAATGTTAAGGGGTCATAGTAGGGGTCAAATTTAAAAAAAATTGACTGCTTATTTATTTTTTTGCTCAACATACACCTCCAAACACCCGGGCAACGCCAGGCTTAAATGCTAGTAATAAATATTTGAAGATACGAAAAACCTGGAAGTATAAAACTTTTTTCATAATTACTGGAATCAGCATTAAATAACCTGAAAAAGGTTCTTATGCAGTAAAACAAAACATTCAAATCAAACACCATGAATAATTATTTGAAGATATAAAGAACTTGAAGTATAGAAAGTTTTTTTTTTTCAAAATTACTGGAATCAGACTTAATCCAGAAATAAATTGTGAAACAGAAACGACTATCATCGTCTTTAAAATCAGATATGCCCAAAGATGGAATACTTTTTTTTTTTTTTTACTTCACTCAGGCATAGCGCGACTTGGATGTTGTAACAGGCTACTATTTGGGATTATGCCTACAGAGGCACTATGTAGGGAATTTAGCAGCAAGATGACTGTTCACATTACATATAAATTTCAACATATTAGCACAGTCAGGGGAGCAAGTGTTGTCTAGTGGGGTTATAACACTATCGCTTCCCCAGAGAGAGTTACGTGGTTGAGGAACGTCCTGGGAAGACAACCAGCTCCCCGGAGGAATAAACGGTATCCAACAATATCTAAGAATAGGCACATGGAAACATCAACAAAAACAGGTCGATATGTCGTCGGCTATAACCGGCTGGCATGGGTCACTTCTTGTCTTCATTGCGTCTTACATGCAATGAAGACAAGAAGTGACCTATGCTATCATCAGCATTAATGGCATGCTGGAATTTAATGCTTATACAAAAATAGCGAACAAATGCATTTTTATAAAAATATAATTTATTTAAGATTAAACAATGAGGAGCATATTTTTATAAAGACCAGTTGAAACCAGCCGCATGCTTTGTCACGTCCGTCGATTCCAGAATGCAAGCGTCAACTGTTTTTAAAACAATTGAATTATATTTAATTCTCTCTTTCTTCATTGAAAGAGAGAGAAGGGGAGTGAAAGAGAGAAACACAGAGAGAGAGAGAGAGAGAGAGAGAGAGAGAGGCATTCATACATAACGTTTAAACATTGTTTTGTTTTTGTACTCATGAGTTCTTTCAGGTTTAACCTTTCAAATTCTAAGGTCTGATATCGTTTTGCATTGGTTCAATATTATAAACAAACTGTCAATCTTGGCTTGAGTCATAGCAGAACATTTTCAAAATCACAAACACCTGCATAACACATCTGCACCTCACAAGTACAGACCAAGTTAGGCACAAGGTTTATTAATATAGAAGCCACCAGCTCCCTCAAAAGGGACAACATCATTGTGCCACAAGGGGACATAATGACATATGACGGGAACCAGAATGGGGACGGATAACAACATTCATAATAGACTAGCGGCGGTGCCTGGCATTGCCCGGGTGTTTACGTAGTGTAGTAAAGACCTCCGGAGGGGGGGATCAAAACAACAGTAGCGGGGGTGCCTGTTGCCTGGGTGTGTGTAGGTGGTGTAAAAAAAGTGGTAGAAGGGAATCAAAACAACAGTAGGCAGAGGTGTTAAAAATAATGGTAGCAGGCAGGCAGGCTCAAACTCACAACGCGAAGGAGAAAAACAGTTAAAAAAAAGTGACATCTTAGCCGATGTCTCCATCGCCTGACTGGAAGTTCCAAATATTGAAATTTAGTATCCAACCGATATGATGACTTGCAAAAATGACGATGCAAAAATCGACCTCTCCTTGTACAAAACTGACCAGTCGAGGGTGAAGGAATAAATGTTTCTGGCCAATTTTTCGATATTTGTCGTCCGAGATGTTAAGCTACAAAAAGATACCGATCTCGTCAGAATCCATCGTGTCTGGCGAAAGTTTTTGGCATATATACAAACATACATACATTCATAGAAACCGATGATTGAGATTTATATAATAGATTACATGCAGTTCATATTTATGATAAGAGCTTGATTAATCGGTAATCGGCCAATTTGATAATCGGTACATCTCTAATTCATATTTATGATAAGAGCTTGATATAAAGAGAGACATAGACAGTTCTTTTAACACATAGGGAGATTCATTACTTATGATGGGGACAGACAGTTAACACTTTGGAAAGGTGTTTCATGCAATGTTCATTTACAAATACGATAGACAAAATCACATTACCTTTCAGGTTGAAAGATGACAATGAAGACTTACAATTGCATGATTATATTTATTCTTCCAACTGGATGAGATGATGATTTCAGTTACATTTTCTTGTTTCGCTTTCAGGTCGCTTCCAAAACGGTTTCAGCTAACTCAATTCTCTTCTCTCCAGAATTTCCTAGCTGTGAATTGCAGCGGTGTCTCTTAACTCTCTGACTCTCTCTGCTTACTTCTGAATATATCGCGATTTATCTTTCTTTGTGACGTCAAAACGTGCTTCAGCCACGTGAATGTTTCTCATGTGGAATTACATACATATGCTTCCACACGTTTCCACAAAGAAAATTCATAAATTGAATTATTCATTCTCCTAACTCTGATATAATTAATATATTTAGTAATTTTTCTAAACACAATGAACAATTGCTCTATATTCCTAAGATTACAATATGTAATCACTTTCAACTTTTGATTACTGGGTTCAGTTCTAGCCTTTTTTTTTTAATAAATATTATTTTCAAACTTATTTACTTTGTTTATATAATTACTGGGAATTGCCCCCTTCCATATATAACACAAGAAACAGTAATGCAATTCCAAAGTCCTGCAGTTTGAGAGAAGACAACCTTAGAGT
>NC_136508.1:38594512-38604512 GCF_053919585.1 Euprymna scolopes | reverse complement strand
AAATGTCAGATATTTACCATCTATCTCAAACATTCTAACCGAGAGATTTCTTTAAGATTCGAACTATTCCTTTTAAGTGAAATTGTATAACTCTTGCACTTGATTCACCGGGTATATTTGCCAGGTATTTTTTAAAATTCTTTTTCACGAGTCTGGTTGATCTTATAATTACTGGAATGATGGAAATCTTCCTAAGTTTCCAATTTCTTTTCATGGCGTGCATCAGACCTTGTAAAGTAGAGAGTTTGTAAGCAATTAATAGAATATCTTTAAGTCGAACGCTGGCTCTTCTGTTCATTCATATTTCATTGTAAATATTACTAAATCGTTTGTGACACCGGTCCCGCTACTTTTCAGACAAACATCTTAATGTCTAAAATAATGCATTTCAGATCAATGTTTATTGATTTTCAACATCGAACATCTTCATTAGTGATTCTGCTTTCTTTGTTGTTTCAAACAAAAACAAAAAATGATGATTTGTTGAAAGAAACAAAAAAGCAAACAAAAACATAAAAAATTTGAAGGGGAAAAAATTGAATATTTAAAAATAAATAGAAGTAAGGGGCGGATCCAGATGTTTATCTGCCCGGGGTGGGGGGATGTACTGATTAGTTTGTTTTTGTATTGTCCCCATAAAGCTTTATCTCCTTTTCTACTTGTTGGGGGAATGCTGTGGAAAGTAAGACACAAGGTCGGTTTTTAACGTGAGGAACATCCAGCGCTCTAGAAAAGGGCACTCTGGATAGGAGCAAAAATAAAAACGATCTCAGTCATGAAAGATTTCTCCTCCACTGACCAAAAACAGAAAAAGTGAAGTGCAGTATCAGGAGGGATATTATTACACTTTGTTCCTAGCCAAAAGGCCAAGTAGTTGTGAATGTTAGCAAGACTAAAGTAATCCGTGGCTGCAGTGTTGGACCCCCCTCCCCACACAAAATGAGGAACGAAATTTCCTTTAATGGAGTGATCTGATCTACCCATTACAGGAATAAATGGACTCACCCAGAGGCAATAAATACAATTGGACTGTAAATATAGTTACATCTAACACGTTATAGAGTAGCGATTCGTGCCATTAATGGCGCCAAAATCATGACGTATACTTCTATAATATACTTCTTATAATACACTTTTTGTTAACTGCACCACTGTGTGTTGGCTTGATTGTTACCGTCCTGGAATTCTACAACAATATATTAAACTGTTTTTAACGCGCAGTTGAAGCAAAATATTTTTTTTTTAAACAATTAAAATTATTTTTAATGGTATTAATCATTTAACCATCTATTTAAATGTTTTTACGGTTGCTTATGTTTGTTTGGTTGGTTGGTTGTTTATGTTTTACGGTATATTAACCCTTTTCAGGTTATTTAATGCGGAATCCAATTATTTTGAAGAAGAATTTTTTAACAGAATATTTTTGTTGTTTTCAAGTCGGTTTCTATTTAATCCATAGTTGGGACCTTAACAGGTACTACCACTCCGGGTTAGAGTGGACGGTTACTTATGTTTGAATTCAAGTCTAGAAATTGAGCACGAATGAAGTTTTCTGCTCACTTCTCCAAAAATATTCATAGAAAAATTATGCTGTTAAATTTGCTGTTAACTATACCATTGTGTTCGACTTAATTACTACCGACCTGCCAAGCTACAACACTATTAACCTAACCCTAAAACGGAAAAATAAAGTTAACAAAAAAGACATCAATAAAGACCACTCGAAAGCCAGACACACTAAACACAATTACATCTAAACGTCATAACAGCGATCGAACCATTCATTTGGCATCGTGTCACGATTGCAGTCACATGCCAGTTGAGGTCCTGACTGTTACAGTTAGTTCAGCAGGAATAAGGTCAGGTCGGTGGAATTTTAACTGGAAGACTGAGACATTGTTTTGGGTAGTCTTCGGAGGTTCCCCTACCTAGGTCTTGCCTTCTATCTTTCAGGGGGAGTAAGTTGATTGCCTGAGGTACTCTCACTGGGGAATGTTGCCAGAGCTGCCCAGGCAACTTTTAAAAAGTCAGAATGTTTCATCTTTAGAGCCGCTGGCTTGACTTTCCCCCACTTTCCTGAACTTTTGTCGCATCTTTCTGCAGTTTGTAGCATTCATTTGCCAGTCAGCTGCAACCGCAGACTCATATCCATCAAGGTTCCGATATTAACAAATTAGTTCAGAAGAAATTAAGCCATTTTGGTGGCCTTTTTTCTGTTTGGCTGAAGTATTTGTCCAGAAAGTCTACTTTCCCAGGTCTTGCCTTCTCACTTTGAGGTGAATTAAGTTTATTGTTTACTGCCTGTGGTACTCTTACTAGGGAATGCTAATGGGACTGCAAGTCACGGTTTAAAAGGCCAGAGTCCTTTGGTGGCACTGGTTGACCCCCTACCCCACCCCACCTTCTATACCTTTTTTCATATCTTCCTGCGTAGGGGAGGAAGTAACTACAATAATGAGTGGTAGTTATGGCCCCAGAACCATGGCGTATACTTCTGTAATTTATTTTTGCCAATACGCTGTGTTAGTTTAGATTATCACTGGCCTACAACGCCATAATAATTCTCCTGCTCAGTTTGTGGAGAGGGAATCGCATGCAATTTTTTATGATATTTGCAATCATTCTATTGGACTTTCACCATTCATATCCTATACGGCACAGCAGAGGAGGCCTAAAATACGTCTCCTTCATTCTACAAACACAACCTAAAAGATCTGCATATATTTCCCTTCTCTTTTCGCCACATACTTTTTTTTTTCTACGTCACTACTGAAAAGCAACTTTTGGTGTTTTTTAAGCCAGGTTGCTTCCATAATTTTACGCTTATGTAATTCTGAACTTTCATATTTATAAATTTTGTTTAACTTTATTTTCATTAAAAAAAAAAGAAAAGAAAATTGCAGAGCAGAGGTTGGTAGATTCCTTTTGCACAAACACAAACACATGCAACTCCAAAAAGAAATAAAAGACAAAAAAAAAAAAAACTCTAACCCTCGAAAAAGAAGAAAAAAAAGAAAATTTCATGAATCATTAAACAACAACAAATAAAAAACACTGAAATATGATAGAAAATATGAATTGATTCACATATGAAAGCAACATTATTTTCTTAGAAAATATTAATTTTAAAAAAATCCATAATTGTAGCAAAACTATCAAGATAAATAGAAAACAAAAAAAATATGATGACATGAACTAATTAATAAAAATAATGAAAAGTTATTGGATTGTCCTTTTCACCAATAATTCAGAATAAATAAAAAAATAAATAAATTCATATATAAATGATTCTTATAAATAATTAGCAGAGCTACCCAGCATTGCCGGGACAACATTTTAAAACTTCTGTGCTTCCCCCTCCACCCTCTTTTTTTTTCAACCAATCGATTCCTTTTGTAGATATACACATACGACTCCTCGAGTTGACGCAAGGGAAATAACTCTGTGAAAAAAATAGGTTTACTTCCCTTTACATGATAATATTAAAAGATGTGTGAAATATTAAATGATATGTGTCCATTTGATCTCCAAATAATAAATTTTCTTCTTCTTTTTTTAATTTTAGATATTATACATCCATGGCTATGCCAATTTTAAAATATTAACACGTTTGTTGGTGTTTGTTGTATATTTTTTAAAGTTTGGCTATGAACAAAGTGTAGTATATGTTCTGATGATACACTTAATCTATTCTGCCCTTGATCATTGAAGGAGAAATACTTCTATACGAAGCCAATTTTTGGTCCCTAATTTATCAGAGAGGGACCTATGTTTTTAGCATTGACGCAGGAAATACGAGTTTATTAACATTTCTATGAAAATAGTGTATATTGTATTTTAAATATAGAACTGACCCAAATCAAATAAATTAATAAGTACGAATAAATCTTCAAAGTAATATTGTGCTACATAGTTCAATACAGATAAGAAAATTACATGGTAAGACACAACCTTTAATTTACTCCTTCAATCCAATACTTCTTAGCAGACAATGTAAATTTTTTGCCCTGTTTCTGTCGAATGTCCCATTTTTACAGAACGTTTCGTTGACGTTTTCTTCTGCAAATAACTTCTGCACATAGAAATCATGAGTTCCTTTCTGACACCATTGCAACACTGAACATATATAATTATAATTATAATAATGTTACATCAAAGGGAGATCACTCTCATATTTTTGTTCAGGGTTGCCAAATTAGCATTTTTTTTTAAGCCAAATTTCGCGAATTTGGTCTTTTCCGAAGCAATTTGGACTTTTTCAAAGCATAACGTATGAACTAAGGCAGGGACAAGCAGAATATTATATGTTACGAAAAAAATCACAAATTTTCTTAAAATAGATATATAATGACTTATAAGTTGGATTATAGAATAATAATCTTAGAGTTACATTAAGAGCAAGCAAAAAAATAATAAATAAAAATGTTATATACGTCCAAACAAATTAAAGGGCAACTTTCTAAGTGAATAAAAAAAAGAAAAATGAGCTTCGAGGCGGAGCCAATATTAACAGTATTTATCGTTTGAAAAAACAGCAATAACAAATCTCTCTCTCTCTCTCTCTCTCTCTCTCTCTCTATATATATATATATATATATATATATATATATATATATATATATATATATATATATATACAGTGATGATCATATTTATTGGCACGGTAAAATAAAAGTTAAATTTTGTCTAATAAATTCTAAAAAAGGGATTAAATTAAAGAAAATAACAAAGTATATTATGTATTTTTAACTGGCCTTTCCGATGCAGCAATCGGATTTTAGAAAAAATAAATAACAAAGGAACAACAAACATAATTGCAAAAACCCTTGTTCAAAATTATTGGCACGGCTTTGTTTTTCTTTTAGTATCAGTATAATATCAATCAATTTCCGGTTTACGTGCTTTCTGAACTTTTTTATAGCCATATTATGCTTGTTTAACGCTAATTCAGTGAATAATTTTTTTCAGATAATTTTTAGATAGCGATTTATTTAAACTATTATAAGTGACTAAATTATAATTTTCAATCGCCATGGTTAAAACTAAGGAACACAGCGAAGACGTCAGGAAGCTTGTTGTAGCATGCCATACCAATGGGGAGGGCTATGATAAGATTTCAAAGAAGCTAAACCTTTCCAAATCCACTGTTAGAGCCATAATAAACAAGTTCAAATCGCAAGGCCACGTTATGAGTTTAGAGGGTAGAGGGAGAAAAAGGATTCTTTCCCCAAGAGATGAACGGAAAATTGTTCGACAAGTAAAACAAAACCCAAGGATCTCTGTTGGGGAGATTGTTGATGAACAGAGCACCTCTGGAGTGAATGTATCTCGACATACAGTTGGTAGAGTTTTGAAGAGAGCTGGTTTAAAAGCATGTCGTCCGAGAAAGACTCCCTTATTGAAGCCTATGCACCTGAAAGCAAGGCTAGCCTTTGCAAAACGTCATATTGATAAAGATGTTGCATTCTGGAAACGTGTTCTATGGACTGACGAAACGAAAATAGAGTTATTTGGCCATAATAAAGTGTCTTATATTTACAGAAAATCTGGCGAAGCTTTCCTGCCTAAGAACACCATACCCACAGTGAAGCACGGTGGGGGCAGTTTGATGTTTTGGGGATCCTTTGCTGCCTCTGGACCAGGGCGACTTGTTAAGGTCACAGGTAGCATAAAAAAGGAAGATTATGTTAAAATATTGGATGAAAACCTGAAAGACTCTGCTAAAGAGCTCTCACTTGGTCGTCGTTGGTGGTTCATGCAAGATAATGACCCAAAGCATTCGGCTAAACTGACTAAGATATGGCTTGAGGACAATCATATTAATGTTTTGGAGTGGCCATCACAAAGCCCAGACCTTAATCCAATTGAACATTTATGGAGAACATTAAAATTGAGGGTAATGCAAAGGAAGCCTAAGAATCTTATTCAATTGGAGGATTATTGTCAGGAAGAGTGGGCTAAAATTACTACTGAAGAGTGCAACAACTTGGTTGTAAACTATGAAAAGCGACTGAGGAAGGTAATCAAGGCCAAAGGCTATACAATTGATTATTAAATAAATCGTGCCAATAATTTTGAACAAGGGTTTTTTGCAATTATGTTTGTTGTTCCTTTGTTATTTATTTTTTCTAAAATCCGATTGCTGCATCGGAAAGGCCAGTTAAAAATACATAATATACTTTGTTATTTTCTTTAATTTAATCCCTTTTTTAGAATTTATTAGACAAAATTTAACTTTTATTTTACCGTGCCAATAAATATGATCATCACTGTATATATATATATATATATATATATATATGATGATGAAAATAATGGAAATGGTAGTCCGACAAAATAGAGAAATAAAAAGGAACAAACCGTATTATGTGTTCATCAACGTTTCATCTTTATTTCGAGGAAGTCTCGAAATAAAGATGAAAAATTGATGAACACATAGTATGGTTTGTTCCTTTTTATTTCTCTCTCTCTCTCTCTCTCTCTCTCTCTATATATATATATATATATATATATATATATATATATATATATATATATATATATATATATTTATAAAATAAAATGTCCATATTTGTGAATTATTCCATGGATTTCGGCCTTTTGGATTATTTTGGACCATCTTCCAATTACGTGATTTACTTGGATTTTACTTGTGCGAATGGAAATTTAATTAACTTTCTTGGAGTTATATTTTTGGATTTTACCGTCATTGGATTATTTACCTTTCACCAGACTATCCATTCACGTGGAATCACCTTTTTCTTCACCGTATTCACTCTGCTTCACTTTTTGTTATAAAGTAAGATCTTTGACTTATTGCAGATTCATCAAATACTTTTGTATGCAAAATCCGATCCCGCATTTTGCTAATTCCTACCCCGTGATAAGACTCCGCGGATTAACGACTATCCACTTGTTAAGTGTTTCCTTTTCAGATTAAATATGTTTTAAACTCTTTTTCAAAGTGTTTTTTAACATGTTTTATTAACTGATTGCTCTTATATATATATATATATATATATATATATATATATATATATATATATATATATATATATATAGAGAGAGAGAGAGAGAGAGAGAGAGAGAGAGAGAGAGAGAGAGAGAATAAATGACAAAAAGTTATATTCTAAAATTCATAATGTTGACCATCTTATAATTCCTTTAATTCAGTTGACTGATACAATTCTTGACAGTGTCTGTTTCGTAGCGCAAAATCAAGCACTTAATTATTATATCAATCAGTGAATCTATTATGCCCTTAACTCATCAGAAGAAATAGCAACAATCAATCCGTCAAAAAGAATTGAAATGTGATTTGACATGGTAAAAATCCGAAAATTGGAAGACAAGCTGCAGATACCTTTATATTTTTCCATTACACCATATTGAATTATATATATATATATATATATATATATATATATATATATATATATATATATATATATATATATATATATATAAATGTTTAGAGGTACAGAATTTAAATAAAGTTTTAAACATAATGGGCGGAAGTCTCTCGAGAGCTCTTTCAGCTATCATTTCATCAGGAGAAAGTCGATAGCGTAAAAATAATAATAATACTATATCGAAAGTAAAGAGTTCTGATGGGGAACAATTGAATGTGCCAAAAATTACAGAGACACTAAAATAAAGTTTGTTAACGTTTAAAAAACGATTAAAATAATGGCACAACGAGGGGGGGGGGAAACCGGGGGAAAAGATTCACAGCTCCCCAAAGAGAAACAATGTGTTAGATGTTTCTTTCTGCCGGCACAAAGAAGGTTTCCGCACCGCAATAGAGACAGACTCCAAAATCTTTAAATGTTTTCTGGAGCCCGCTCTATGTAGCACCTCGAACCATTCAATTTTATATCTATCGGCACAGCACGGGTTGTCAACCAAATGCTGGCCAATAGCAGAGTTCAAGGCTGCAGAAGGAGGGAGACTCCAAGACCTCATCCTCCCTTGTCTGATCTTCGATGGAACATGCTGATTTATACGAGTCAAAAGATGCAAGGATGTTCGCCCAACATAACCAGCATCGCACTGGCATTTGAAATGATATACAATATTGCTATTTTGGATGTAAGGCATACTATCCTTGCGAAAAGAAGGAAATGCAGGTCTCGTAGTATATACCAAACGTTAGGACACAGATTAAAAGCAGTCATAAATACTTCTGCGAATCTGTTTGGAAAGTCTATTACTCTTTTCCCCAATCCGCGGTAATTTTAAATAAACCGTGCATTTCAAATGTCCAAACTTTTTAGAGGATTTAAAATCCGCAACCTTTTTGAAAATACAGTCATCAATAAGGTCAACAGGATAACCATTATTGATGAATATTTCCCTGATCTTATCGAGTTCGGCGTCCAATCTGTAAGGTGAACAAATAATCAGGGCTCTATGTACCAAAGTGTTAATTAAGCCGACTTTACGTGATTTTGGTACAAAAGACAACCAGTTCACATATAGGCCAGTAAATGTCGGCTTCCTATAAATTGTAGTGAGAAAGCCACCCCTTGAACGTTCGACAAGAACATCCAAGAATGGAAGCGAATTGTCCTTCTCACTTTCCATAGTGAACTTTAAAGTTCCATGCAAAGAATTCAACCTATCAAAAATATTGACGCTTCACTTTGCGATGGAAAAACAGCAAAAGTGTCGTCAACATATCTGAAATATGCAGTGGGTTTTGTTATACAATTAAACAAAACAGATTCATTGTACCCGACAAAATTATACGCTAAAGTTGGGGCCAACGGACTCCCCATTGAAACCCCGTAAACCTGACAGCACATAACATCACAAAAACTAAACTCCACAGACTTTGTGAACATTAAAATGAGTTCAATAAGAATCTCTTTCGAAAAACGTGGAGCAGAAGACGACCATCGTAAAGCGCGTCGGTACATATACGTATAGTCTCATCACACGGTATGTTGGTAAAGAGACTAGAGACATCAAATGAGCACATAAAAGACGTCTCTGCATTAGAATCCAACCCACGTACAAAATCCAAAAACTGAAAAGAATCAGGGATACAGTGCGTGGTATATAACTCGCGCACATGTTGCAGAATTTCCACAAGCAACTGAGCCAAAGAATGTTGTGCCGAACCAACCATTGATAAAATAGGTCTCAGTGGAACACCTTGCTTGCTATATATAGTATATATACACATATATATATACATAGATATACATATATATACACATATATATACGTATATATAGATATATACATACAAAAATACATATATATACATCTATATATATATACATATATACATCTATATATATACATATATATACATCAATATATATATACATACATATATATACATCTATATATATACATACATATATACATATATATACATCTATAAATATGCATACATATATACATATATATACATCTATAAATATGCATACATATATACATATATATACATCTATAAATATGCATACATATATACATATATATACATCTATAAATATACATACATATATACATATATATACATCTATAAATATACATACATATATACATATATATACATCTATAAATATACATGTATATATATATATGCATATATATACATATATATGCATATATATACACATCTATAGACATCTTTATACACATATATAATCTTTACACATATATATATACACACACATATATAATCTTTATACATATATATACATATATAGACATCTTTATACATATATATACCTATATATACATCTTAACCCATATATATACATATATATACATCTATATACATATATATACATCTTCATACATATATATATACATATATATACATATATATACATATATATACATCTTCATACATATATATACATCTTCATATATATATACATCTATATATACATCTTTATACATATATATATATATACATCCATATATACATCTTTATACATATATATATATACATCCATATATACATCTTTATACATATATATAT
>NC_136508.1:38319512-38589512 GCF_053919585.1 Euprymna scolopes | reverse complement strand
TAATGGCGACAATTTAGAGGAAAGCACGTTGGAAGATTCTTCTCGGCTTACCGCCCCCCCCCCCCAGCTAGTTTTACCTCTCGCTTTCCTCCCTTTAATATTGATTTTCAGCGGCTTTCAAAAGAGATGTGTGAATCGGTGCAATCAATAATCCACGGGGAAGAACAAACAAACAAACAAACAAATGCATAAGACACAGAAGAATAGAGCTTATAAATTTATAGAAAGGAGACGAATTTCTATATATTTAGTTGTATTTAACGAAGAATTTCGGAAGAAAAAACAAAACTGTTTTTAGAACACCGAAAGGGTTAATTCAATAAAGTTACCAATACCGTGTGGTGTTGATGGAAGAAAGTTGGACAGTATCCGAGTGAGGAACGAAAAGCAAAATGCTACCAGCAGTTATCTTCAGCGTCCAGTGGACACGCACAGGGGGCAGAGAGGAAGAAAGAGAGAGAGAAAGAGCGGGACATCTTTCCTCCTTGCGTTCAGAGTTCTCTCTGCTGGCTAACTGGCTGAAGTAGTACTGTAGAGGACAGATAAAACTAATGCGCTCTGCAAGCTGATTGGCCAGTTGTAGCCAAATCACCTAGCAGGGATTGTTCTGTGAGGGAAAATAAGGCTCTTTAAATACAAGTTCATGCTTATTGAAGATTTGCAAGAATTTGTTTCAAGGATCAGGCGATTCCATCTTTTAAAAACGGGATGACAGGGGAATATATATATATATATATATATATATATATATATATATATATATATATATATATATATATATATATATATGCCTGCTTGATTGCTTGACATATCTATATAAAAGTGAATATCTATAAAAGTGAACGTGTCTGTGTGTGTGTGTCTGTGTACATTTCCCTACGCTATAACTCTGTCAATTTTAAGTTTACAGACTCAAAATTTGATATAAAGCGTACTGAGATTTGGGAAAATCTTTGTGATCGGTTTTCGGCCAGATATTTGACTGTTAAGGGGGTCAAAGTTCAACGATTTGACCTTTGAGAATTCTACCAAACTCCTCCGCCAATTGTGGGTCTAAACACTTGAAATTTTAGATATAGGTTCCTTGGACATGGATATAACTTAATAACTTGATTTGAGCCCAAAACAATAAATGTTAAGGGGTCATAATAGGAGTCAAAGTTTTAAAAAAAATGACCGCTTTTTTTTTTTTTTTTGCTCAACATACACCTACAAACACCCGGGCAACGCCGGGCTTAAATGCTAGTATATATATATATATATATATATATATATATAAATATATATATTTGATTGCTTGATATATATTATTTATTTATATATATATATATATATATATATATATATATATATATATATATATATTTGCACACGCACACACTTATGGGCGTGGCTTAGAGACTAAGGAATAAGGGTGGAGAGTTATATGTTTTGGTTTCGATTCTAGTTGATGGCACCCAAGATATACATACATACATACATATATATATATATATATATATATATATATATATATATATATATATATATATACATTTGTATTTTCAGTTTTAGTCTCACTACTATATATTAGGTTCAGTAATATTTTTTGTTGTTTTTGTCACACTTTCCAACAATTAGTATGAGGATAAATCTTAAAACATGCTTATCATATAAATTCTAACATAGGTGGAATAAGAGGACTTAATGGATGGAGAGTAAATCTGTTTGCTACTCTCCGTATTGGAATATGCGTTCGAGAGATATTTTGTTGGGAATAAATTGACGTGCGATAAACAAATCAAACCAACCGTAGTCCCAACCAATGTCATATTCCATAATCTTTAAGACTCTTTCCTGAGAAATATTTGAATACACACACACACACACAAAATTAGTTTTATTTATATAATTTTATCCTGAAAAAAGCTACTGACACCTAACGTTTTAGTTTCAAAGAAAGAACAAAAAAAAAAATAGTAACTCCAAAATCCCCACTGGGTTAAAAACCAATCAGATTGAGGCTGCATTTGAAGAGACAATAAACGATATACAGTAAAAGAAATATTAATGTCCTTTATAGCAATGCTCTAGACATTCAACACCTACTTCATTTTTGATTAAACTATGATAGAAATCTCCCCTGAGGGCTTGAATGATTGATGTAACGGATACCCTTCTGAGGTATGAAATCGACTATGCCAGGATTAAAATATCTAATACATAAAATTGAGTCAGTCGGATTCTCAACTTTTATAACCATGACCCTACAAAATCGATATTTAATTCTGAATAGTCATTTTATAAAGCCGTGTGCAACTAGCAAAGCAATTTTATTTGTGGGTGTTGTCTTTATAGGTTTGTTTTTAGTTCCATAATTCATGTGGCAAAAAAGATACATGTTTAAATGACAGTTTAAGAATTCAACACAAAGTACTTGATCGAAATTTATTGAGATTGTCGGACTGACTTCCTCATCTTGGTTGTTATAGTCACAACGTTTCGGACGCTTTGCCCTCCGGCCTTCATCAGATTTTTTGTATCGAACTGGGGAACCATTTGTTATGAGTCTCGAACCCAACCCTTTATTATTATTACGGGGGGGGGGGGTACCGTGTTCGGACACCAGCTAGGCTCTGGAACATAGTTGCTGATTCTCTGTTTTGAATGTTACTTTTCACTTCGTTCAAGATTGAATTCAGCACCTTTATGTCACTAGGAAACGTTGTGACTATAACAACCAAGATGAGGAAGTTAGTCCGACAATCTCAATAAATGAAAACACCTCATTTCAAAAATACAATTTGATCGAAATGTGATAACAATAAAATGAGATAACGAGTTAGAAAATTGTGAATAATAATAAGAATTTCTTTTATGTTTAGATTTAAGCAACTTTGGCAGATTGAAACTGGATGTTTATTGCGGATTAGTTAAGTAATGTTTACTCATAAATGTGGCAGTGAAATTTAGTTAAGTAATATTTACTCATAAATGTGGCAGTGAAATTTAGTTAAGTAATATTTACTCATAAATGTGGCGGTGAAATTTAGTTAAGTAATATTTACTCATAAATGTGGCAGTGAAATTTAGTTAAGTAATATTTACTCATAAATGTGGCAGTGAAATTTAGTTAAATAATATTTACTCATAAATGTGGCAGTGAAATTTAGTTAAGTAATATTTACTCATAAATGTGGCGGTGAAATTTAGTTAAGTAATATTTACTCATAAATGTGGCAGTGAAATTTAGTAAAGTAATATTTACTCATAAATGTGGCGGTGAAATTTAGTTAAGTAATATTTACTCATAAATGTGGCGGTGAAATTTAGTTAAGTAATATTTACTCATAAATGTGGCAGTGAAATTTAGTTAAGTAATATTTACTCATAAATGTGGCGGTGAAATTTAGTTAACTAATATTTACTCATAAATGTGGCAGTGAAATTTAGTTAAGTAATATTTACTCATAAATGTGGCAGTGAAATTTAGTTAAGTAATATTTACTCATAAATGTGGCAGTGAAATTTAGTTAAGTAATATTTACTCATAAATGTGGCGGTGAAATTTAGTTAAGTAATATTTACTCATAAATGTGGCGGTGAAATTAAGTTAAGTAATATTTACTCATAAATGTGGCGGTGAAATTTAGTTAAGTAATATTTACTCATAAATGTGGCAGTGAAATTTAGTTAAGTAATATTTACTCATAAATGTGGCGGTGAAATTTAGTTAAGTAATATTTACTCATAAATGTGGCGGTGGAATTTAGTTAAGTAATATTTACTCATAAATGTGGCGGTGAAATTTAGTTAAGTAATATTTACTCATAAATGTGGCGGTGAAATTTAGTTAAGTAATATTTACTCATAAATGTGGCGGTGAAATTTAGTTAAGTAATATTTACTCATAAATGTGGCGGTGAAATTTAGTTAAGTAATATTTACTCATAAATGTGGTGGTGGAATTTAGTTAAGTAATATTTACTCATAAATGTGGCGGTGGAATTTCTTATTACTTGGATTCTTTAAACTACTGTTCTCATCTTGAATGTTATTTGCACAATTTAAATTTATTTATTGCGGACTATTATCCTCATCTTTCTTAATTGCTGTTTTACAACGTTTCGGCCAACTATTCCTCTGGCCTTCGTAAGGTGGTAACCACGATGGATAGAAACTCCAAATCTCCTAACCGCATTCTCAGCAATTACTGCCTTCCATAGTTGTTGTTGTCTCACCACGTTTTGGCCAAGTAAGCCTCTGGTCGGCTTTTAGGTAGGATTGAAACCGTTATCTTCAGACAATTCTCACCTGGAACCGTAGAGATTCAATGTCTCTATCCATTGTGCCAAAATGTGGTGAGACGACAACAACTATGGATGGCAGTAATTGCTGAGGATGCAGTTAGGAGATTCGGAGTTACTATCCTGTCGTGGTTACTACCTGACAAAGGCCAGAGGAATAGTTGGCTGAAACGTTGTGAAGCAACAGCTAAGAAAGATGAAGACAATAGTCCGCAATAAATAAATTAATAAATAAAACTCATCTCAATAATGAATTCCAATTAAAATAATATATATATTTGCACAATGTTTTGATTGATGTAATCTCTAACCTTCTCCAGGCGTTATCTTGTCAAACTCAGGAATGTTTCTGTTGAAGTAGGGAATTTACATGAAATTTTAAATGGAAACATGTTGTCGTTGTATTAGCCATGATTAGATAGAGGTAATTCGCAGTTGTATTGTTTGGTCGCCCACACTGAGGATTGAACCTTCAACCTTCAGGAGAATATCACTTTAAAAGTGAATTTTTCTAACTATTCTAACCACTGTGCCATAGGTCCTTGTGGTGAAAGTGTCTAGAATAGTCGATGTTATTTTTTAACATTTTGAGTAGATAGCTATCTTTTTTTTTTTGATTACTTCCCTTTTCAATGGGTATATATATTTTTTTTTTGATTACTTCCCTTTTCAATGGGTATATATATTTTTTTTTTTTGATTACTTCCCTTTTCAATGGGTATATATATTTTTTTTTTTGATTACTTCCCTTTTCAATGGGTATATATATTTTTTTTTTTTGATTACTTCCCTTTTCAATGGGTATATATATTTTTTTTCGGATAAGTAATATTTTATGTTAATGTTATTAAGTACTAGACTACCCGTGAACCCGTTGGGTCAGTATGCTATATTAGCTATGGAATTCATGTATGAGTGTGACACTTGTGACGTAAAGAAAATATTTTTTTTTACATAACAGAAACATTTCTATGAAAGTATATTAAAATCAAAAAAGAATATAGATAGATTTCTATGAGTCGTTCTGTTTATTATAATTGATTATTTTTGAAAAAATATTACAGTTACTGAATTATAAGTGGTTGGCCATACTTATAGGTAAATGCGCACTGAACAGATACCATAATACTTATTATAGTGAAATTCAAATTTTGATATATCTGCTCTTTTTTTTTTTTTTTTTTTTTTTACATCGTTCATTTCTGTATTACGTTTAAGTTATTTTAAACCCCACTCTTCCCATATTAAATAATAATTTCGAAATAATAACGTTAATATTTCAGTGTGCAGATCATGCGCGCATGTGCAACCGGATGTCATAAACTGGAAAGTGGGTTACATACATCGTTACAAGGTCATTTGAGTTTTATAATTATAGAGATTAAATATCTGTTCGCTAATGTGTAGTTATTTTCTGTTGTGCACTATACAACCTTGATTGTTAATCATTTGGAAAATTCGTTTTTAGTCTACAATTATTTTTATGTATTTATTTCCATTCATTGGATGATAACGTTCAATGCTGCCAAGACTAAGCTTATTTTCTTTAACTAGCAGGACCTGTGGAAATTCCGCAGTGGTATCTTTCATATGTAATATATTGCTACTGGACATTCTTTGGGCATTTAGCATGAATGGAAACCCCACAATATTATTGTAGCCTTTTGTGTTAAAACTGTAAAAGTATTTATCTAAGTAATCTGGTTGATGTAGTGTCAGAATATATCTGGTTATTATGGTTTATCTTCAATATCTTTATAGGAGTCTGTGACATATAGCCATTGTATGGACATATTTCCATTGTATGAACATATTTCCATTGTAGAAACGCCCAGCATGAACGGAAACCCCACGATATCATCATACCATTTTTAGGCAGAACAGATACAACCCTTGGATCCTAGCCCGAAGACCAAGAATACATATTTTATTTGATTTTTTTATTATTTAGTCAATTTAAGAAGTTGGTAATAATTATTTTTACGGATTACTGACGATGTGTATGATATTGAACACAAAAAGAAAATATTATTTCAAAGCCAAACCTTGAAAAATCATGGATTACTTAGAAAAATGCGAGCATGAAAAATAATATGGTTAAAATTAAACTTAGAAGAGTAAAATGAGTAGTTGTTAAAACTGGAAAAGAAAAAGACAGGATATTCTTTTAAAAATATAATAAATTTATAACTTAAAATATTGCAGCATTTAGAATTTTTGAAAAATTCAACTTTACATCATATATGAATTCTTAATGCTGCAATATTTTAAGTTAAAAATTTATTATATTTTTACTAGAATACCTTGTCTTTTTCTTTTCCAGTTTTAACAACTGGTCCTTTTACTTTTCTAAGTTTAATCTTAACCATATTACTTTTCAAGCTCACATTTTTGTATGTAATATGCAGATACGTGTGTGTGCGTGTATTCATTCATACATCATGTACTATCACAAACAATGAACTGCCGAGATCTTCCTATTTGTATATAATTTATCAAATACCTGCGTTAATTATGTAAGAATTCTTCAATGGTCATAGTAGTTGAAAGCTTAGATGAAACAGCTGAAAATGAACAACCTTTATTTTCATTATGAGATGAAGACCAACAAAATGTATGCACTGTACCATTGTCCAAAAACAAAACCAAACAAAACAAATTCTAGGATTGTTGCTGCAGATAGCAGGCACTGACTCCAATCAGCACAACAGGAAATTAAGCCACATGATTCGTTTCATAGATAAAAGACAAAGAAAAAGTCTAAAAACAAAAACTATGATTAGCGCCATGATTATCAATATCGAATTATTAGCAAATATATATGAGTGTTGGGACGATCTCAACCAGTATCAGAAAAAATTGTGCCTATTTTTCAATGCTAAACGATTTTTTGTCCTCCCCGCCAAAAGGAGGGTGGACCTGTAAATTTACCCTTGTTCGTTTGTCTGTCCGCACTTTTTCTCAATAATTACGCCTTGGAATTTTTTGAAATTTTGCACAAACATCAAACATGATAATGAGTAAAAATGTAACAGATTTTCCAGGAAAACTCCGGTTATGACCCCCCCCCCCGCCTAGGGGTGCCTTTCGGTTTAAATTGGATAAAATTGACACTTTTGTGCTTATTAAAAAAGAATTGATGCCTTGGATTTTTATAAAACTTTCTGAAACGTTGTAACTAACCGATTTTTATATAATTTTATTTGTCTATACTTCGCAATAACTCTTGGGAGTGCTCCAGAGGTCTTTTTATGGCTAATAAAAACACTTCATTTTTGGGACTATCTTACCATATTTGTCCAAAATTTTCTGTGTATGTCTATTTAGCAGTTTTGCATGGTGCTGAACTCAAATTTAAATATGTTAAGACCTTGGGAATCTTTGGAACTACATGGGGGGGGAGCAAATGATGGACTTGGTCATTTCTTTCTTTGCATAGTGCAGAACTCAAATTTACTTATGTTAAGGCCTAAAACTGTACCGTCTGTTCATTTTCACCAGGATTTGACGTCACCTGGGGACTTTTGGGGCTAAATGGGGGTGGGGTGCAGGAATGTTGAATTTAGTAATTTTTATTATGCCTCGTTCGCTGTGCATTCACGGGGGACCATGAATGCTTCACTTGTTTTTTTTACTTTTTTTGTTGTTTTTTAACAAAATTTTCTCTTGTACTACTAAAATAATTTTAAACCACAAGTAAAACTTAAATGTACTATTTTGTATTTGTAAAAATATATGCACATGAATTTTTGAAGTTATTCGAAAATTAAAAAAAAAAAAAAAAAAAAACTCTACACAGTAGAACTTCGGAATACAGCATTAAAAATTAGTAACAAAATACGGTCAGTATATAATACACATGTATATAATCAAATAATATTATAAATAGCACCGTAAGGTGGGGCAAATACCGTAACCTGGGTCTGAAAAAACATTGTATTGCACATCGTAACCTGAAGAAAACGTATCTTAGGACCACCATAGGGCCCAGGGTTCTACCGTAACAACATATATATATATTTAGAAATTAAAAAAAAATATCAAAATCGGTAATTTAGAGAGGAGTCAGCAAAAAATATTGAAATACTCCTATCACTTATATTTGACATGGCTTCAATAAGTTTTCAGACATTTTTCATATGGGCACTTCTATTGATAATACACACATGAAACTATAGTCCCCTTCGAAGTAATCTCCGCCGGTTGCAATGCACTTATTGGAAGGCTCCATGAAAGTCCTCTTGTGTGAGCATGTCAATGACCTTCATCACAGTCTCTTTCATCTCCTCAAGTGTCTCATAACGACAGCCTCTAAGGTTTTCCTTCAGCTTAAGGAATAACCAAAAGTCGCAGGGAGCAAGATCTGACCATAGGGATCTGAATTATTCAGCTGGACCATCTCCCTGTTGTCATGACAATGTCTTTCTTTCTGATCTTCTCCGAGCACTCTTAGGACAAAGTTCACGCAAATCTTCCACATCTTCAGTTCCTCACAAATAATTGGGTGTACAGTTCCCACACTGACATCAAACTGTTCACTTATTGTCTCTATACATACACGACGGTCCTTATCCATGAAATTTTTTATTTGGTCAATCAACTCTGTTGTTCTGACTTCCTTACTCCTCCCGCACCTCACATCATCTCGCAGACTACTTGCCTTCCTTGAATCTCTTATGCCACTCAAAAACTGATGCTCGATTCATGCAAGATGGCCAAAACGCAGTCTAAAACATTTCATACTTTTCTGCTGCATTTTTGCCAACTTTAAAAGAGAATTTTATTGCATGTTGTTCTTCTAAAGTGTCTTCACGTCCAGACTGCATTTTTTAAATTCACCAACTATGACAATCAGGTTTTAGTAAGGTGTATTCCAATTCCTGTTGTAGCTGTTCATTTGAACTTGAAATCATAAAAAATTGGTCAATCATCTCATAAGATGTATAGCAGTAACATACTGAATTTTCAAAATCTACAATTTAAAAAAAAAAAAAAAAGTCTGGAAACTTATTGAAGGCCCCTCATAACTTAGCAGATAGACAAGTTGTTCGAGATAAACTTGATACCTTTTTGAAATTCTTTTATTGCAGCATTTAACAGTGGTAAAATGTAATGGAAAGACGTGCACATAATTCTTGGTGTTGGGTCACATGACGAAATAGATCACGTTTTCACTCTAACCGAGAAATAGCAACTCAGACAATCCATAACGTCTGAAATTATTTCAAAAAGAAATTCGTAATTCCATTAAAACAATCCTTCGCTCATCAGAAATGATGATAAATTATGCATAAAAAATTAAATTACTGATATACTTTTACGATTTTATATGCAGATTAAATGGAATTTACGTTTTGATTTAGGCAAAGATAAAGAGTGGGGGAAATTACTGACAGTGGTTTCAGCTAGACGGGTGTTTTTCGTGAAAGATTGGCGAGGGGGGATCAAAGATTGGAGCTCAGACGAGCACTTGCCATGGAAATAACGATAAAACAAAAACAAGCACGCAACGACTTGCAGGGAAGAGAAAAGGGCATCCCCCACTAAGCCACAAAGTCTATTTTGTACTCTGTCAAGGCAGGATAGGTTGTTTTTAGCAGCTCCAGCCCAGATGTGGCAGCAGTACTCCATCCTAAATACCTTCCCGTGAAATTTCATAAAAATCTGGCCAACCGTTTTCGAGTTCATAAAGAACTCACACACACAGAGTTCCTTTTATATAATCGAGATAGACATTTAAGAAGGAGTATTTTAAGAATTCGAGAGTTGAAACATGCGAACATCAATGTTATCATTTTATTATGTATAGAGAGAATAGGGATTAGTAATATTAATTTAACAGCATTTTTAAAGTTAAATCTATACTGGACGTTTAGGTATATAATTAATAAATAAAATTACCTACCATAACATTTTTTAAACCCCCCCCCCCCGTCCCGGAAACAAACACTCGGGCAACGCCGGGTACCCCCGCTAGTTAATAAATAAAATTGGATATTATACAAGAAATACTTGACAACTAAAAACTAGATGCAAATCAACGATATGGGTACCTGTGAATAAACATATATGCACTATTCGTCATATTTTGGACTAGTTCATTCTGACAATGAGGGATGTTTATCTCTCCACAACATATCTTGGTTGACAAGAAAGTTCTTGCGGTTTTTATCTTTTGAATTAAGATAAAGATATCTCGGCTCAAACAAAAATTTGAAAGATGGGGGGATCCTTCTACCGCTCCAGAAGATATCTCACTACTGATGCAATTCTCTATTTATATAAAAGCCAAGTACGTCCAAAGATGGAATACTGCTGCCATATCTGGGCAGGAGCTGCTAAAAACAGCCTATCCTGCCTTGACAGAGTACAAAATAGACTTTGTTGCTTAGTGGGGGATGCCCTTCTCTCTTCCCTGCAACCTCTCTCCCACAGAAGAGACGTTGCGAGCCTATCCTTGTTTTATCGTTACTTCCATGGCAGGTGTTCGTCTGAACTCCAATCTCTGGTTCCTCCTCGCCAATCCTTCACAAAAAACACCCGTCTAGCTGAATCCACTGTGAAAAATTTCCCCCCACTCTTTATCTGCGCCTAAATCAAAACGTAGATTCCATGAACAAAGCTTCTTTCTTAGAACTGCACGCCTTTGGAACTCTTTTCCGTCTGCCTGCTTCCCACCTGACTACAACTTGGATGTCTTCAAGTCCAATGTTAACAAATTCCTAATGAACCGCCCTCTTAAGTAAACACTTCATTAAATCTCCACACTAACGTACTGTACTTGCAATAACCCTTATCCCTGAGTGGCTTCCGGGCCTTGATAAATGGTGATCACCGTGTAAAAAAAAAAAAAAAATTATTGATCAAAATAAATTAATCAGAATCAACACACGTTTGCCAATGCAGAACAAGTGAATTTATGCAAGCAACGTGGTGATTAAATCGCTGAAGGCGTTTTGGATATTGTTTAGGTTTTTTAAGCATTTCTCATGCAGAAAATTGTTGAGATGCTGGAAAAAAAAAGTAGTCGATAGGTGAGAGGTCTAGAGATTATGGCAGATGAGGCACAGTTTTGTAGCCCAATTCGCCAATTCATTCAATTTCTGAAGGGTCGGTTTTGCAACGTGCGGTCGGGTATTGCCATGAAGGAGAATTGGGCCTTTTCTGTTGACTAATGCTGAGTGTTGTTGTCGAAGTTTCTGATGCGTTTCATTCATTTGTTAACAATACTTTCTATGTCGTAATGATTTCACTTGCATTCAAAAAACTCTGATGCATGAGACCGGTCGCAAATCATCAAACAATCAGCAGAACCTTCTTTTGGTGCAACTCTGGCTTTGGAAAGTGTCGTAGAACTTCATCAGTGTCCAACCACTGCGCTGAGTGTTACCAGTTATTGTAAAAAAAAAAAAACACTTTTCATCACAAGTTACAACCCAGTCAATAAACGGGTCATTTTTGTTGCGTAAAAAAAGAGAGGATGATACTTTTTTTTTTTTTTTTTTTTTTTTTTTTTACACAGTGATCACCACTTATCAAGGCCCGGAAACCACTCAGGGATAAGGGTTATTGCAAGTACATCACGTTAGTGAGGAGATTTTATGAAGTGTTTAATTAGGGGGGCGGTTCATTAGGAATTTGTTAACATTATACTTGAAGACATCCAAGTTGTAGTCCGGAGGGAAGCAGGCAGACGGAACAGAGTTCCACAGGCGTGCAGTTCTAAGAAAGAAGCTTTGCTCATGAAATCCGCCTTCGTAACAGCATTTCTTTTGATTGTTCAATTCGTGAGGCATTCATTTATCAAGATTTTTTTTGGTCTTTTTAAACTCCCTCAAATGGTTGGAAATCATTGTATACGTTACGTCTAATTCAGAAGCATGTTCTCGAACAGTTGTGTGCGGATTAGCTTCGACTAAGGCTCTTAATTGATCGTTGTCGACATTTGATGGGCCGACCACTACGCTCATCATCTTAAAAACTCTCTTTGCTGCCACGAAATTTCTTAAACCACCATTGTGCTGTGCGTTTAGTAGAGGTTCCTGGGCTAAATTCTTCGTTGATATCACAAGATGTTTCAGTAGCTTTTTGGCCTAGCTTGTATTGAAATAAAATATTGTTCGAATTTGCTTTTTCCCCATCTTGTATTCAACGCTCTAAAACGAAGAAATATTTTTTTAAAACGATTTTAATTTAAACGATTTGATAATTTGAAAAACGCGCTTTAAAATAATATATAAATTAAAGGCATTATAACGAAAACTTATTCGAAAATACATCATTGAAAATCAAAATTAAAAAATCCGAAAGAACTTTCTAGACAATTTAATATTTTGTACATTTTTTTATATTTTGTATATTTTTACTATTTATCTATTTACTGATCTATTTACAGTACTATCTACCTGTCTGTCTCTCTGTCTACCTTTTTCTTGCCACATCGACTCTGTATTTATCTTCCTTAATAAGGCAGTCATAATTGATAACTTTTGTCTTCGAGATATTCTGTTACACTGAACCAGCATTAATCGAATGATAAAGAGAATTCCAATGGATGAGTAAAGACTCTGAATGATGTGTAATCTATTTCCTTAATCACGTGATCCCAGCACATTCGCATTTCATTGAACTGAAAATCACCAACGACGACAGTTATGACGCAGAATATTTTTAATTTCATCACCTACGAAAATCGAATGCAGAACGCAGAAAATCTTACGTACATCACACTCCATTAACAAAATTGATTTGGAGTCATTTTTTTTTACATAGGCATAACACTTATCAAAGCCAAGAGACCACTCGAGGATAAAGGTTAAAAGTGTACAGTAGTCAATTGAACAATATAGTAATCGTTAGTAATGGAAATTCGGTAAATTTGTTAACTTAAGTGGAACGGCTCATAAAGAACTTGTTTACGTTGGACTTGAAAACAATCAAATGTAGTCAGCTGGAAAGCAGGAAAACGGAGGACAATTCCACAGGCGTGCAGTTCTAAGAAAGAAACTTTGTTCATAGAATCTATGTTTAGGTTTAGGCACAGATAAAGAGTGGGGGGAATCATTGATAGTGTTTTCAACTAGACGAATTTAAACTGTCTATTAGAAAATAATGCATCACCTATCTAACAAATCCTTTAACGAATAAAAAAAGTAGCACGAAAAGTGATTTAAGAAATAAATAGGCTAATATTTATTGTAATAAATGTAATTGTTCATTTAAAATCGGAAACAAGTAAATCAATGTATAACAAGCAGTTGGGACGAAACGCATTCAGCAACTCGTTTAATGTATAAACATTACTGTATTAACAAATAAGTAATACTGATTTAACAGCATTTTAAAAGTTAAATTAAATATATACTGAACGTTTGGACATATAATTAATAAATAAAATTGGGGTTTATACAAGAAATATATGAGAACTAAAAACTACATGCAAATTATCGATATGTGTATTTGTGAATAGACATATATACACTATCCATACTATGTTGGACTAGTTCATTCCGACAATAAAGGGTGTTTATCTCTCCACAACATATTTTGTACAGAAAGTGCTTTGAACGATCTTCATGAAACGAATTACGTAATATGATTAAACAATTTTTTTTAAATCAAATCACGCGTTTTTTTTAACATTATGACTCAACAGATTTCATTAAGAGACAATTTAATAAACTTGTTAAACAAATTATACGAATGTCGACATTAGTTTTCATATTGTAATTAGTGATCAAATTATTCATCGGAATTCATTAACGAAAGTAGCAATGGTGAATTAGATAATTTGGCTGACTGTCGACCTGGGCGTGCGAGGTTCGAATCCACTTGTTTCCACGGCAGTACTTTAACTTATAGCTGTTGGCAACCTTCACGAGGTTCTTTCTGTAAGAGTTTGATTCTAGAAAAAAATGGGAAAACTAATGCCAGTAACCGAATCATACGAATTTACCTTTTATTTTAAGGGAGATTTGAATGCATGGACTATGATAATCAGTAAACACTGAAATCAGGCATAATCAACCATGTGTAGTGGTAAAAGGGAGGTTACCAACCCCTGGAAAACGGGGTTAAAATAATAAGCTAAATTAAATTACTGACTACAGTCGATCGAGGGCGATCAGAAGACTCCCTTTTTCATTATATGTTACAAGGTGTAGGAGAGGGCGCGATTCCATTCTCAGGAATACTCCACTTATCCTTGATTCTAACTTTACAATGCCTAGCGTTTAGTAAAGGGGGCGTCAAATATCATTTTTTTTAGTTTTTGGTATGACTCGACTGAAAATTGAACTATGGCCTCCCAGCCCATAAGCGAATATAACAAGTAGGCGAAGCTATAGGATGAGTAAACTCAAAGGATTAGCTCATATGCAAGGCTACACTGATCTCTTAAGTATGGGATAACTATAGAGATGATGATGATGGAGATGAGGATGCTGACAGTGATCAGGATGCTGTCTGAAAAGAGCATGTAGTATACTCCACTCAGTTTTATCAAAATTACTATAAAAAACTATTATGTTTCGGACTTTTTCAGATGACAATTATTTGCATTATTCAGTTCCTTTAGACTATTATTCACAATTTGATTCTTGTTTTTCAATTATATTCCACCTTTTATTTATACCAGTCCTTTAATTTATGAAGCTCGATGTTACTACAGAGCTGTTGTGAGGTTAGTATTTGAATAATTGACGTGGAAGAACACAGTAACTGTTAAATAAATATGTATTAACGAAAATACATGAAAAAAGTAAATTGAGCAATATCTTTGCTCAACTGCTGGGTGACAACGATACTCTCCGTGTATCCGTCTCTGACTGACTTCGTCCACTGGTTCTCGTTTCCTGGAAATGACGTCATGGAATAGTTCATTATTCCAGGCAGTAGGGGTACGTCCCTAACAAGAGCATATACAAATAAACGACAAAAGTCTATATTCCAAATTTCAAAATGTTAACCATCTTACTGTTTATTTCTTTAAGTGCATAGAAATACACAATTCTTGTTTCATAGCACAGAATCAAAAATTCAAAGATGGTGTAATAAATTGAAAAATAATTGCAATTTCTCTCAATTTTCAAATTTTGTAATCATGCCCATATTCCTTTAAAGTTGATGAGTTCCTTTTCTTCTGAGGAGTCAAGGGCGGAATAAATGAAAAAATTTGACATAATAATTATCTGAATGATTCTGCGCTACAGAACAGGTGATGTCAGGAATTGTGTACTTCAACCTACTTAAAGAAATAAATATTAAGATGGACAACATCTTGAAATTAGGAATATAGACTTTTGATAGGAATATTTGTATATGCTTGTATAGTTGCATCGAGCTTCATAAATTAAAGGATTGATATAAATAAAAGGTGAAATATAATTGAATGAACATATTTCCCCATGAACACACACACATACATATATAGTGCATTGGATTATGTTAAAAAGAAATCAATAAAGTGTTCGATAATAAGAATCTAGGAACTTAAATAACAATTATTTATTTAAAAACTATGTTATATATTCCAGAGGCATAAATAGACCACCAGATACGAACAGATTTCAGTAAAATCTACACAGAGTTCAGAAAACGAAATAAAAAGAAGTACTCAAGAAAATTAGGGAGAATTGGAAATCAAAAAGATGAAACACTATTTTAAAAGACCCCACCCCCCGAATATGTAAGAAAGTTCTCAAACTGTCATCTTGAATTTCATATGAATTATATCCGATTCTAAATTTTAAACCGTGAATTCTAGTTCACCGCTTTTTTTTTTTTTTTTAATTCAATTTTCACTCCAAACAAGGCACAGTGCCACTTTGAAGCAGGGCGCTACTATCAGGGACTTAATTTGCAGGGGCATTATGAAGGGAGCTGAGAAGAAAGATGTTTGTTCACATTACACTTGAACTCCTGCATATCAGTACAGTTGGGAAAGCAGAGTCCCAGAAGGGAGTTCCAAAGACTTGCAGTTCTGGG
This sequence comes from Euprymna scolopes, assembly GCF_053919585.1. NCBI lineage: Eukaryota > Metazoa > Mollusca > Cephalopoda > Sepiida > Sepiolidae > Euprymna > Euprymna scolopes. The sequence continues at coordinate 38,573,241 of NC_136508.1, read as the reverse complement.
GAAGAAACTATTGGAGTAAAAGGCTTTCTTGCACCTAGGGATCTCTACTGTAAAGGGATGAGACCTACTAGCTTGCCGGGTTTGTCGGGAGTAGTCACGTCGAGGAGGTACAAGTGCTTGCAGTTCGTCAGAGCATTCACCATTAAAGTATTTGTAGAACAGGCAGAGGGATGCAACATCTCGTCGATGGGACAGATGCTGAAGCCTTGATGACAGTTCAGGACCTATCAGGTTGGCGACTCTCTTTTGAACCCTGTCCAGGAGCGAGAGACAAGCAGCAGATGCACCAGCCCAGATGTGACAACAGTACTCCATACATGGGCGAATGGTTGCCTTATAGAGGTACAGGATACTTTCAGGCGTAAGTAGTTTTGTACAAAAAGTTATAATTATAAGGAGTATATGCTCCAGAAACATATTTTTAATATAAACTGAAGAGGTATAAAAATAATTAATTAATACTTATAATTATTAGCCTTTAAGATTATTAAAGTCTCGTCTAAGAAATAAAAACAAAAAAGCAATCAACTAGCGTTAGGAACTGTTTGCAATATTCGCTCATTTGGATATTCTTGACTGCTTTACTGTTGTGCCAACCATTAGCATTTATAGGTGTTAGATCCCTTAATTCTCATGAGAATTGATACTGGCCCTAGGTTAACGTACTAGCGAAAAGATTCAAAGGTGACTTTGTAGCCGGGTTCGAATCTCCCGACCAGTAGTAATTATCACTTCTTGCATTGATGATTGCAAAAGCATGAAATAGTAGTGTCTGTAAGTATAAAAAAATAACTCATTTCAAAGTGATTTTTAACATGTTTTATTAACTGTTTGCTCATATATATATATATATATATATATATATATATATATATATATAATTATTATAATTACTTCATTTACTCACATAAAATTAATATACAAAAGTATAAATTTATGCGTAAACTTTACGTATTTACTTCAAAAGTGCTCAATACGTAGGTAGAGCTAGTTAGTAATTTATAAAATATATATGGTGATTAAGCTACACTAAATATTCCGCGTTTCAAGCTACACTGAATATTCTGCGTTTCATCCTTAATCGCCATATATATTTTATAAATTAGTATATATATATTAAAATTCCTATTTGTGAGACATCGGCTTAGGGGTTATCAGCTGATTGGATGACTGCATCCCTTGTCGAGATGAAGTAGCTCCATTTCACAGTCGGATTTTGCCGCTGTTTGCTGGATCTGTATTAGTTAATAGAATTTCTTGTGTGTTTGCCTCACATGCAAGAGGCTTGGGTTTCGAATCCCAGGTTTGGATGTGTCTAACTGATGAGCCCAAATGAGGGTGAAACTCGAGTCTTAGACTTCCAGTTTGTTGACTGTTATGGCTCTTGTAGGCTGCGACGTTGTTTGGCTGTGGAAATAATTATATATAGTCTCTCACATTCTGCAAATTCTATTAATTGGTCGCTAGGTTAGCATTGTTGGATGGTATCGTCCTGGTGAGTTGAAAATTCCTACTTGGGGTTATTAGCTGGTATGATGACTGTGTCCCTTGTTGAGACCAAGTAGATCCATTCCACAGCCGGATTTCACCGCAGTTTGCTTGATCTGCATTAGTTAATAGAATTACTTGTGTGCGGGGTGTTTGCTCAGTTGGCAGAGTGCTTGCCTCGTATGCAAGAGGCTCGGGTTTTGAATCCTGGATTCAGATATATCTAACTGATGAGCCCAAATGAGGGCGAAACTTGAGTTGTGGACTTCCGGTTTGTTGGCTGTCATGGCTCTTGTAGGCTGCGACGTTGTTTGGCTGTGGAAATAATTATATATATATATATATATATATATATATATATATATATATATATACACACACCAAGTTAAAGGTATTCAAGAGGGAAAACTCGTCAATTAAAACGAAGTTATTGAGAGTGCTCAATAAAAAGAGCAAAATATAATATTTTTATTTATATAGACAAATACACTGAACATGCTAATTGGTCGATAAATACCAAAGCTCCTCGTCAAGTAACGTAATAAAGCGTCTGGTTCTCAAAATTTTGAGAACCAGATGCGTTCAGAGGTACACAAACTTTATTATATCGCCTGACGAGGACTTTTGGTCCTTACCGACCAATTGTCTATATAAATAACAACATTATATATATATATATATATATATATATATATATATATATATATATATATATATATATATATATACGTGAAAGTGTTTGTCTGTGTGTGTGTCTGTCTGTCTGTGTACATTTCCCTACACAATAACTCTGTCAATTTTCAGTCTATAAACTCTAAATTTGATATATAGGATACTGAAATTTGGGAAAATCTTTGTAATCCGTTTTCGTCCAGAAATCTGGCTGTTCAGGGGTCAAAGTTCAACGATTTGACCTTTGAGAACTCTGCCAAATTCCTCCGCTAATTTTGGGTCTAAACACTTGAAATTTTAGATATAGGTTCCTTGGATATGGATCTAACTTAATAACTTGATTTAAGCCCAAAACAATAAATGTTAAGGGGTAATAATAGGGGTCAAAATTAAAAAGAATTTGATCTATTCGGTCTCTACCTAATTACTCAGAGAATTTCTAGTCTAAACATTTGAAATTTTACATAAAGGGTATTCAAAGATAGGGCAAGCTTTTTAATCGGTTTGGGTCGAAAATAGAAATAAAGACAAAACGTCGATGACCATTTTATTGAAAATAAGATTTTTTTTAATGGTTACAAATATTAACGATCTCTTTTAGATTTAAAAAAATATCCTTATCAAAGAAGGTTTGAGCCCTCCTTACGTTTTATGGAAACACTCCTTTACACCGGTTCACAAGCTATATTTACTTCAATAAACTGGTTAAAATTTGGTGTCTTCTTTTTTTTTGCTTTTACATAGGCATCACCACTTATCAAGGCCCAGAGGCCACTCAAGGATAAGGATTAAAGAGTACACAGTAGTAAAATTTGACAATATAGTAATTTTTAGTAATGGAAATTCGGTAAATTTGTTAACTTAAGTGGAACGGCTCATGAAGAACTTATTTACGTGTGACTTGAAGACAACCATATTGTAGTCAGCTGGAAAGCAGGAAAATGGAAAACAGCTCCACAGGCGTGCAGTTCTAAGAAAGAAGCTTTGTTCATGGAATCTACATTCAGGTTTAGGCACAAATAAAGAGTGGGGTGAATTATTGATAGTGTTTTCAGCTAGATGAGTGTTTCTTGTGAAAGTTTCGCGAGAGGAGACCATACATTTGAGCTCAGTCGAGCACTTACCATTAAAATAACGATAAAGCAGAGACAAACTCGCAACGTCTTTTCTGTGAGAAAAAAGTTGCAGGGAAGAGAAAAGGACATCTCCTACGAGGCTATGAAATCATCATAAGTCCTTTCTAGCAGCTCCTGCCCAGATGTGGCAACAGTACTCCATCCTTGAACGTACCTGGCTCCTATATAGATAAATCCTCCATTCATGCTGATGAGTAGACGATATCCAGAAATCTTTCACTTATTTTTTGATGGTTTTATTTGTAAATATCGAATGAATAAAAGAATATCATTTCCGAAACAATCGTACATATAAATATGATGTTGGCATGAAAACTTGATTGATAATTTAACAATAATTAATCTCTCACCCTTTCTCCATCTCTCTCATTCTCTCTCTCTCTTATATATATATATATATATATATATATATATATATATGAAAATTCAGATGCACCAGCCAAAATGTGACAGCAGTACTCCATATATGGGCGAATGGTGACTTTGTAGAGGTACAGGATACTTTCAGGTATAAGTAACTTTCTAGCACGATAGAGAGAGCCCACCTTCTTTTCAGCAGCCTTAGCAATGATCTTGATGGATCTTATTATTTATTATTCAATTTTTTTATTCAATTTTCCAACTCATGTTTCCTGTGAACGTTAAGCCAAGGAGCTTGAACAAAGTGCTCTCAGGTAAAGTATCTCTAGCCATAGCTATTGGTGGTTGGTAAGGTTTCATGTAATTATTAAAGTAAACGAGCTTTGTCTTGGCAGTGTTGAACGTTACCATCCATATTTGACTCCATTCCATTACGGACTAAAGGTCTTCCTCTAGGGTTTCGGCCATTACCTTAGATATGTGCTCATTAGTTTTCCCCACATGACTGCTATAGAGCGTGGTGTTGTCGACAAATATACCCATCTAAGAAACAATTTTATCAGGTAAGTCATTTATGAATATCAGAAATAATAAAGGTCCATGGATCAATCCCTGAGGTACACCCGCATTTATATCAATGTTTTTGGACATACACCCATAGAGGACAACCTGGATTCTTCTCTCATTTAAGAAGGATCTAATTATGCTTAGCATTCGTCCAGTAATACCATAGGATTTTATTTTCATGAGAAGACCATCGTGCCATACCGTGTTAAAAGTCTTAGATATATCTATGGCTACTGCCCTCCCCTCCCCTGCCTTATCCAGTGCTTGGTATAAACGTTCAAAGATTACAGTTAGAATATCTGTAGGAGAACGGGCTTGCCTACATCCATATTGGTGGTCTGACAGAAGTTTAGTAGCTGTAAGGTGGTGGACTAGAGCTTGATTGATTAAGGACTCAAATATTTTGGCGAAAAGAGGGAGGAGGCTAATTGGGCGATAATTTAATGGGTCAGGTCTTTTGCCAGTTTTTGTAAACTGGTATCATAGAAGCAGTTTCCCAGCAGCCAGGAAAGCAAGATTCGTTAAGGCATTGGTTAAAGAGTTTAGAGAGAACAGGAGCAACCTCAGCGGAGCATTTTTTTAATAGCACAGCCGGGATGAGATCAGGTCCATATGCTTTTGATGTGTCTAGGAATGTACCTTTGTTTGGTTATTTATTGACTGATTATATTATATTTTTATGGGGTAAGTGATTTAATCTGTGTCTAAATTTAAATTTTATTCTTTTAATACGACTTTGCTTATTGGAGGCGATAGATTGTAGTAACACCTGAGCTATTTAATTGTGTTTGAGTTTGCGATAAGCGCTGATTCAAGAAATCTTTGTCGGGATTTAATTGAAATAAATTTAACGATTTCTGCTTATTTGAAGTTAAAACAATGATAATGCTGCAATGAATGAGAGAATAATGCATTCAGGAAATTGCTTTTGTTTTATATTTCTTTTGTGTTTGTTGAGCCTTTTCTCTAATCCTCGTTGAGTTCCACTAACGTATATATGGCATGGAACAGTATATATACCTGCATTTGATATGGGTTTGTTTTGGAAATAGTTTGTTGTTTTTAATGTTTGTTTTATAGTTTGTGGTGTGGTTTATATTATTGGAATTCCTAGTTTGTTTAGAGATGTTCCAAATTATTGTATTTTTGGTGTAATTGTATATGTCACACCCTTGAATAAACTACCACCATAGCACATAGAAATCACTACTTCAATTGCTTTAAACATAATAGATCATTTCAAACTAAAGTCGCCTTTAGAACTGCCTATAAAAATGTTATAGAAAACGCAAGAAAGTCTTATGCTCAGTCCATCAAGTCGAAAGTACAACAGAGGCTTGGCTCCCATGAGTTTTGACAAATAACAAACAAGATCCTCAACAGATGCATGTTCTTTATCCCGACCATCATCCGTTGATTGCATCTAGGGTGATTTCATTAGCATCTGACAAAGCCAAACTATTTGCCAAGAACTTTGCATCAAACTCCACCCTATGCGATCAGGGCCACCTACCTCCAGAATTTCCTGCCAAGACTGAAAATAATTTGAGCAACATCCACATATCTGTTCATGATGTTACTACACTCATCCTTGATGCCAGCAAAGCAACAAGTCTTGACAATATTCCAGTTATAGTACTCAAAAAGCTGCAACCGGAATTAGCACCCGTTATTGCAAAGCTGTTCAATCAATGCTTAAAGACATTAGTTTGACCAGCATCTCAGTAGAGGCTAATAGCTCTTGACATATCCAAAGCATTTGATAAGGTTTAACATAAAGGTATTCACATAGTTTCCAGCTATGGAATATCTGGAAATGTCTTCTAAATCTTTTCTATCTGATAGAAAAAGTTGTCGATGGGCAGAAGTCCGAACCCCAAAGTATAATGCTGGTGTTCCTCAAGGATCTATCCTGGGTCAAACTCTCTTCCTTATCTTCATCAATGATTTCCCAAATCACATTCTAAGTTCATTCATCAACATATACGCAGATGACACTACCATCTATGGCAACACTTTAAAGGCCAACAATGACCAATATCTTTCTGAGTCTCTCTCCTTCAACCATGACCATGTGGTGTAATGAGGCAAAAAGTGGCTGGTTAATTTAAACACATTCAAAACTAAGCTTCTATCTTTTCAGTATAAACGCTCTAATCCTCACTTGGCCCCAATTGATATGAATGGCTCTCAAAGAAGCTCCCTGTTTTGACAAACCTCTGAGTTTGACCTTCACTCCTGGCCTGAAATGGAAGATTTACATTAAATCTGTTGCCAAGGTCACTGGAAAAATGGTTTCTTCATTCTATTACTCCAGAAAGTATCTCACTCCGGATGCAATCCTCTACCTGTATAAAAGCCAAATACATTATAAAATGGAATACTGTTGCAACATCCGGGTAATAGCTGCTCGGAGCACCTTATCCTATCTGTCTCAAAGCGACTGAATCGTGACTGCATTGATTCTTCGCCGCCATCATTGTTGCTAAGAATTACTCAACACTCGAGATCGTGACTGCATTGATTCTTCGCCGATTTGATTTACTGCCGCCATCTTTGTTCAACATAATGTCTCAACACGTTACACATAGAAATATTCTGTTCCAGCATCTAACAAGAATACGAGTCATTTGTGAAATTGCATAACTTTGCCTGACAACATATGGTTGTGGCGAAATCCTTTCTTGGCCTTACTTCTCTATACTTGCATGAAATATTCTTGAAGTAACGCCGTGGAACCATTAATAGCTGGAAAAATAAACATATCTGAGCATTCTAAAAAAATTTTATGATGATTTCTGTTATCTAAGATACGTGAAATCGGATCCATATAAAAATTTGGAAAAATTTGAATTTGAAAGTCTGCCAAAATTTCGACTCTGACCGAATTTTTCAAAACCAATGTCTAACATCAAAGTCATATTAGAGAGAAGAAAGAATCCTCCCATTTTAAACACGTAATGTTTCTGGCAAAGGGGAAAGAATCGCTATTTTCTGGGTTGAAATCTATCCATCTAACATTTACCGTTTGATAATTGTTAACCTTGAAGTAGTATTTTTATTTGTTTATTATTAGATTTTATACGTAAGTTAATTATAATAATATGGACCAATTATCGGGTTTATAATAAGCAAAACCAAAGTTACTGCCAAAAGGTTTGGTTTTCACCTTTTATCCCAAAATTAAATCTGTTTTAAGTGTGATCATTTCTGTGTTAGATAATGTGCCTACGTAGATTGACTGGCAGTTGTGGTCAGTGCGATATATAAAATTTAGAATCAATGTCATTGTTTTAGATTAGAAATTTTTAAGTTCAAATGAGTCTGTTGCGAGCGTGACTGTAGGTTGTTTGTTTACCTAATTTGTCACAACAAAATAGCAAGATGGTTTGAATAATGCAGAGCACATTGACATGAGGTGATGTCGTATTGCAACGTCAAAGAATCGTTCGTGGAACGCGATTATTACGAGATCAGATATTCTGGTTTTGGCTGGCAGAAACAGCGGATCGGAAAGCTGGTCTGTGGATTCTTAGAAAAGATGGTTAGGGCGGCGAAAAGAGCCGCATAGGGACTGAGATCATAGAAAAATAAAAAGGCCCTCCTTTCTTAAGTTAGCGATTTGGCGACGCAGGTTCGACGTAATAACATCAATGATTAAATAAAAACTCAGTTGTCCAGACAAAACAGAGGCTATCATCTGCGTTGAGATTTGTTTCCAAAGCCAAGGAGCAGGGAACAGATGCAGGCGCCTCATGTAACGGACACGCGAACCTAAAAAAATGGTACGTTCGAATTTATTGTCATGAACAACATAGTCGGTTCAAATGCCGTAGACGTCTTCCTCATGTAAGAACACTTTTATAGATCTCCGATTATTGATGTGTGTAATAATGAACATGAAAGTATTTACGTAACAAGATACAATTCCCTTTATGAAGCGAGCTAAATAACAAACAGCTATAAAACCCTACGAACAATTAATGAGTAAGAGGGAAACATTGAACAATTTATTAACGAAACATGTCACGTAATTGACTGCAAAGTAGCGAGTGCGGTTGTGTTATATAAGATAATTTAGTTATAAACATTTATATGCAGAAATACAACAAAATATTACAATACGTTGATCAAGTTTGGTGACAATTGGTTAAGCTATGTGAATGCAAGGCTGTACACAAACAAACAAAAACAGCTATGAACTAACAAACTCGACTGCAAACATGACCTCCTTGGCGAAGGTAATAACTCTAAAAAAGGGTTGATATGCTGTAAAACAGACAAATCAGAAAAACAATTTATTGAATTGGAGAATTTTTTAAATAAACAGTACAAAAATAAATAAATAAAATAAACAAAACGACTGCGCCCAAACTATTTTTATGCATGTTTTTCCTTCTTCTATCTTTATTCAAAATGGTATTTCACTTCCACTGACCTTGATAAATGCAATCACCAACCTAAGGGTCTCCATTTTCTCTGTCCCCACTGATTCGACATTATTTCCCAAATCACCAAAAATTGATACTAGATTTGAATTAGAAATTGAGACGAGATCAACAGGTTTCTTGCATCAGACTGAAAACTAATGAACAACACAGCTGAATAGTCTACGTGTACTAAAATAACAAGCATTGCTTGATACTTGAATCCAAATAAAATATTGATACCAGGTTTGAATCAAAGATTGAGAAGAGATCAACTGGTTTCTAGCATCAGACTGATCAATATGTATGAAAAAAAGCATTGCTTGATATTTGAATCCAAAGTGAACTATAAACGATATACTGCGTGGATCAATGAAATACTTGAACTGTAGACAGTTTGTATCACAATCTAATTGAGCTGCCAATGAGATTTTGACATTTCTTTCTGATCAAATCATAAAAACAAACAATCAGTAGATGATAAATTATATCCAATAATAAGAAAATGAATTATTTACTTAAATTAATTATTGAATTAAGACTTAATTTTTCTTGCATTCATATTAAACAGTTTAATAGAATTTAAGTGTAAAGTTAAAATGTGAATCACATCGACAGAGAATATTCAGAAAAACTGTTCATTTATTTAAAGACTAGCCTGGGTGCCTGGTGTTGCGCGGGTGTTTGGAGGTGTGTGTTGAGCAAAACTAAAAACTGGTAGTAGGCAGGCATGCTCGAACCTGTACCGCGAAGGAGGAAAAGAATGTGAAAATACAAAACAAAACAAAAAAAACGTGATGTCTTTGTTGTTGCGTTCACTGCTAAACCGGAAGTGAAAAAAGTTTAAATTAAGGTTAGTTTATCGAAAAGAGGGATGACTTTCGAAAATATCAGCGAAAAAAGCGACCTCTCCCTGTAGAAAAGTGTCTAGTTGAAGGTGAAAAAATTAATGTTTTTGGCCAATTTTTCGATATTTGTCGTCCGAAAGGTTGCGCTTTAAAATGATACTGATCTCGTGAAAATCCGCTACCTCTGTCGAAAGTTTTAGGCATACATACATACATACATACATACATACATTTAAACAGACAGGTGAGATTTATATTATGGATTATTTACAAATATCTAATGATAACCAAAATTTTATTCAGTTTTAGATTTTATTTACAAGGGAGTCTCCACTTATCAGGGCCCAAAGGCCACTCGAGGATAAAGATTAATCAATGTAACGTGATAGTGTAGTAATCGTTAATGGTGTACATTGGATAGAATTTGATTATTTAAGGGGATGGCTCAACAAAATACTTGTTCATATTGGACTTGAAGGCTACCATATCATGTCTCTTTCTGCTATGGATAATAATGAATTCTTCCACGTATTATAAAGACAGAGGAAGTATGTCTCTCGTCGGTTGGCACACAATCATGCACAATCATGCGTATGTTGCAGTCGGACTGACATATAACCGCACTATTTATGCACGGGGATGTGATTTAAAATTTGCAACGTAATTGATATCTCAACAATTCAATTAAAAGAATAAAGATTGCTTAAATAAATATAAATAACACTAGAGGACTATTATTCATTTTGTTGTAATACACGCGGTGTCGCTTGCTATGCGTATCTTCACTATGTGTGAATAACACGCTCTTGTATTTCTTTTGTTATTCAGGTATCCAATAAACCCTTGATCATTGCGACACGACAAAAAGTAAACTGTATTTATTTACATACTTGTGTCACAATGATAATTGCTTTTTTGTGTGAGCTGCAGTTCTCCGCGATTGGGGGCCATTTTGCCTGATTTTTATAGTTCTGTTGGAGAGACATAAAGAATTGAAAAGATGCTATTAAAACATGGTGAAGAATGAAGCGCCTTGCTCAGCTTCGGGTTGACGATTTGCTGTCAAAAAGTGTGTCATCAATCAGATTTGATCTTAACTAAGTTTGACGGATGTTTATAAAGTCAAGCGATCTGAAAGGTCAGAAAACTGAACCGAATGAACTTGTCATCTGGAACTTCTAAATAAAGTTTTTCTATATTCTTTCTATTTTTTTAATGTTTCCATATTCTTTCCTTCCCCCTCTCTGTCTCTCTCTCTCTCTCTCTCTTTTTTGTTGTTAGCATGAGAGAGATTTAGAAGTTGGAATGTCGACATCATTCATGACGATCGTATAAAGCAGCTGAGCCACCTTTCCAGTTTTAATTGTGTGCTTCTTTGGAAGTTGTGAATATTAAAATAATTTATATATTTTTTTATTTGTAAAAATATGATCTGTTTATTCCTTTTATACAAGCGTTCAATTCGAGATGATAGTCCTAGCCCAGATAATTAATTCTCTGGAGAGAATTAATGATGCCAAAATCCTTGAATTAATCTGCAGCAATACTCCGGTGAACGGGCATCCTACTTCTCTTTAATTTTTATCCAAAGTTCTTTCAGATTTAAAATTTTATCATTGCGTAGCTGTTGCTTGATGTAATACCATACGTTTTTGATAGAATTGAGGTATGGAGATTGGGCAAGCTAATCCAAACATGGAATATCATGATCTTTAAGGAACCTCTTGACATTGCCAGCTGTGTGAATGGGGGCATTATGCTGCATGAAGATGGGATTATCATCCAAATTTCGGTCAAAGTAGGGTATACAATGCTCACACAACATATTAATGTATTTGGTCAAAATAATTTGACCTTGCAAGCAAACTATAGGTTCTGGATCATTGATACTAATAACGCCCCACACCAAAACTGAACCTTCACCACCTTAAAGCGTTGAAAATGTGCTCCTAGGATTAAATTCTTTGTCCTTCCTTCGATGGACGTACTGCCTACCATCACTGCCTAGCCTATTGAACTTGCTTTTGTCGCTAAAAATCACTTTCGACCAATATGAAGAGTCGTGATCTTCATTAGAATCAAATATCGATGGAATGCTATAAGGGATTTAACTGCAAGAATTTGTCTTTTATTCAGATATTAGATGGTGCCATTAATTTCAATAAATAAAAGAATATATGCAATTTCATTGTGTTCTTTTCTTCAAGAGGCCATCATCAACGTTAAAATCTAATTCAAATTTTTTTTCCTCATTTAACCGTAGAGACACAGAAAAATATGCTTAAACAGTTGAAAAAAAAGAACCATTTATTTTTAAAATCTCTAAATTTTTTAATTTAATTTAATTTTATTTTTGTATCTTTTACTTTTATTTTTATTCCAAATCTACTCATAAAATATCAGATTTGAACTGTTTTTATATTCCAACTATCTTGATTTTATCAAGAATATTTTGCTAATTGGAATATTCATTTTAAACGATTGGATTTTACTTTATAAAAGAGAACATTTTTCTACAGTAAATTTTTACGATTCTTGCACCACCAAAAAATTAGGTAGAATCGGAATTTACTTTCAATGTGGATTTCTTCAACCAATTTGGAATCTAATAACATCATGCCATTCTATTCTAAGATTGCCATTTCATTTGGATACCAAAATCGCATATCTTTTTTGTTTCAACCCTTATTTTCTTTCTCTATGTCCCTTAAAAAGATTTAATCTTTAATATATTTTAATATATATGTATGAGCTGAATAGCAAAATTATGTCCAACCTGATTTAATATTTTGCTAATAACTTTCCTCTGAGGAGATGAGCCAACATCGAAAATCCATGGATTAAGGAAATTACTTTGTTCAAATAATACATTTTTGTTTTGAAAAATTATATTTTTCTGTATGGAATTTAAATATAAAAAAACTAGACATTTCATTTTGCTCTATCTTGTATATTGAGCAGTTCTTATTTGGTTAGGACTGTCTTATACAAAAATATCATCCCCAAAAATATTTTGTAAGACCTGATACCATAAGATTCAATAATCTGTGATTCAATTCATCTCATTATTTTGAAACCCATATAAGTGAGAATGTGTGTGTGAGGACATTTCTCAACCTATACTCAGCGAAGCTTTGATCTACACACTTGAAATTTGGTATATAGGGTATTCAGACATGTGGATAGTTTTTAAATAGGTTTTCATCCGGAAAAAAAAGGGGGTCGGAATTCAAAAATTGGTACTTGGGGGGGGGGGTCATCAGATTTTTATCTGTTTGTCAACTGTTTCACGATTGTGCATACATGGCCATTAAACATGACAGTTTCTTTATTTTCAGAATAAATAGGTTTTAAAGCACTTTGTAAAACACGTGTCAAGCTAGTTTAACGGTTATCGCACTTCACTCACGGGCTTTAGATTTTGGCTTCGATCTCAGCTCGAGTATTTTTTTAAAACTTATAAAAAGTGGACTGTTTAGGAAAAAAATACTCGCATGCACATGTCTCAGTTTCTGTATTAATTAAAATATAATTAACAAGCGTATTTTACGGCCGGGCAACGCCGGGAAGCCTGCTAGTATATAATATAGATAGTTATACTTACTACTACATATATGTCGTAATCATAAAAGGGGGGGGGGAGAAAAACGCTTTTTGTTTTCTCATTTCTTTTCTTTCCACTTCTTATAAAAATATATCTCAAGAATTTCTAAAATGAATTTTTTTTTTATGCAATGTCTTTGCATTGTTCAAATCTATTTCGATCATATCAAGAATGATCAGCAAATCACACCCCTCCCCCACAAAAAAAAAAGACTTGTTTCAGGAAATATTTCAGTTGCATGCAGAGCGATAAAATCTCCAAGTGTAAAAGACATAAAAAAAGAAATATTTAAGCCAACAGACATTCCCAATAGCGTATGTGAATATGAACCATACATACATAAAATGACACAGAATGGTTTTGCTCAATTCCACTTACACCTGAAATTTGCTTAGACTAAAAATTCTGAGACTAAATTTTTTATTATATTTCTGAATTTTTGAGATGCAGAAGCCAGATACCCATTATTATTTGGGATTATTTGGATGCTGCTGTTCTCATCTTAAGTGTTATATTTTATTTATTTTCTTTTTGCGGTGTGTGTGTGGTCGGGGAGTAATGCTATACGTTCGTAGTCATGATATCATTTTCCCAGGCATTACCCCCATTTTTTCGGAGAGAAGTATAGTATATGTATGTTCATCATGATACTATCCTACCAGGGATTACCTCCTATATGTCTTGTTGGGGAGAGAGGAGCTAATAGTGGTGTATCTGTTGTGTTATCATGAGATCATCCGCCCAGGCATTACCTCTCTTTTTGGGGGAGAGATGTAACGTACATCCAAAAGAGATTATTATTTATTTATTTATTTATTTAGATGTTACTGTTCTCATCTTAAATAAAATATAACACTTATTTTATTTTTGCGGTGTGTGTGTGTGGGGGGGGTAATGCTATACGTTCATAGTCATGACACCATTTTCTCAGGCATTACCTCCACTTTTTCAGAGAGCAGTTTAGTATTTGTTCATCATGATACTATCCTACCAGGGATTACCTTCTATGTGTCTTGTTGGGGAGAGGGAAGCTAATAGTGGTGTATCTGTTATGTTATCATGAGATCATCCGCCCAGGCATTACCTCTCTTTTTGGGGTGAGGTGTAACGTACATGCAAAAGAGATTGTCATGATTAGCTGTTCATTCGCTAACTCAACATTTACATTATTATATATACTAGCAAAAATATGAAACCGGACGAACATATTATTGCTAGTAAATAAAATATTTTTTTAAAAATGTGTTTGTGCAGTTTACAAACCGTCTGATTATTTTAGATAAGACTTGTTGTTATAGCTATGCAGGCCAGTAATAATCAAGACAAACACAATGATATAATTAAAAAAAAATGCATAAGCAAAAATATATTGCAGAAGTACACGTCATGATTCTAACGCCGTAACTGCTACAAATCGCTACCCAGTAACGTGTTAAACGTAACTATCAATAATTTTTCCCACTCTTTATCTGTGCCTAAACCTAAACATAGATTCCATCAACAAAACTTCTTTCTTAGAACTGCACGCCTGTGGAACTCTCTTCCGTTTCTATGCTTTCCACCTGACTACAATATGGTTGTCTTCAAGTCCAATGTGAACAAGTTCTTGATGAGCCGTTCCTTTAAGTAATCCAATTCACCAAATGTGCCCTACTAATGATTACTACGATATTGTTCATATTTACAATGCCTTCCCACGAGACAGACTTAGACACCAGGGTCGTTTTTTTTAACGTGGAGAAAAGGAACAAAAATAAAAATTGTCTCAGTCGTGAAGGATTTCTCCTCCACTGACAGAACAAGAAATTGAAGTGCAGCATCTGAAGAACAGATACTACACTTTGAGGTATTTATTTGCTCCCTCACTGAGCAAATTAGGCACAAGGCCGATTTTTAATGTGAGGAGTGAAGGGGAAATGGGGACCAACTCCCCGGGGTGTAGGGGAGCTGGATAGTGACAATTGGTATGAAGGGTTGCCCCTTCATTGACCAAGGTCTTATATGTGGGGTCGCCCCCACATATGGTCTTTGCTTGCAGTATCTGCCGGAACAGATGGTATTTATTTGCTCCCCCACCGAGCAAATTAGGCACAAGGCCGATTTTTAATGTGAGGAGTTAAGGGGAAATGGGGACCAACTCCCCGGGGAGTAGGGGAGCTGGATAGTGACAATTGGTATGAAGAGTTGCCCCTACATTGACCAAGGTCTGATATGTGGGGTTACCCCCACATATGGTCTTTGCTTGCAGTATCTGCTGGAACAGATACTACACTTTGATCTTGTCCATATTGTTGCATTGAATACTGTACACTTATTAACCCTTATCCTCAAGTGGCCTCCTTTGTGAAAAAAAAAAAAAAAAAAAAAAAAAAGCAACTATACTTATAGCCTTTGGATAAGTCCATTATTCTTAAACTAGGTATATCAGCTTAATCCATAATAATTTTCAGATAAAATTCAATTTTTATGGCACTTTTTGTTTAAAAAATTATTAGATGAAAATACAGAATAGTTAAAAAGACTCCTCACGTTAAGAATGGCTTTCTAAATAATAGCGTTGTTATTTCAGCACAGACCGTAAACCGCACAAGTACCAAAAAAAAAAAAAAGTTTAAAACCAGACTAAAATATCCACAAAAACCTGCTGGTTCCAAATATGTTATTAGGTTTGCTCAGAGATCAACCATTAATGACGGCAGATGACAGTAGCTAAGTGGTTAACGACACGGACGGACAACCTGTGTTTGCCAAGTTTGAATCCGGTTTATTCTACAGGAAAGCTTTCACCTAGGATGTTGGCAACCTTTTTTGTGGTCCCTCTTGTAAGTATTTAATGTCTTCCCAGAAAGGATTCTAAATACAAAGATATCAATGACACTAATGCCAATAATAAACTCGATTCTGAATTTTTGAGATGAGCTTAGATCATCCGTCTTATTTGGATTCTTCAGACTACTGTTTTCATCTTGGTTGTTACTTCTGAGAGTTGTTTTCTTGCAAAGGACCCATGGTCTAGTGGATAAGGTACTTGGTAAAATTCATTTATAAAAGTTGCACTCTTCTGGAGGTTGAAGGTTCAATATTCAGTGCAGGCGAGACTCAAAACGCAATTGCATTAGGACTTCTATCCAGTCATGGCTGACAGAACGAGAACATGCTACTTTATGGATTAAATAAATGATTCCATTTAAAATTCTGTGCAGATTCCTGAATTTGACAGAAATATCCCCGAGTTTGGCAGAAAGATTTCAAAGTTCGACAAGATACACCCGAATAAGGCCGGAGGTTGCATCGACTGCAATGTTGTGAAAATAAGACTTAAGATGAGAACAAAGTGTTATTTTGCACGAGAAGAGTGTGTTTTGGAATATTTCTTTTTTTTTTTTTTTTTTTTTTGCTTTGTTCATTTATTGTTTTCCTCAATTGATCCGGTTTAAGTTAATAAATGGGATGTAAAAAAATACCCCCGAAAAATATTTCATATAGAGGGAAATGGATGAGAAGGGGGGGGGGTGACAATAAACGGAAAAAAACACAACTTGTTTTTTTCAGAAAATCCAACTACTCTAAAAAATTGTTTCGATACCTGCTTCACACCTCTGTTGCTTTCCGGGTTTCAAGATATCGGAATTTGGCCGAGATCATGTTGACACTGAAAACTCTCGCAGAAAACGTACGATTCCTTCGTGGCTTACAGGGATAAGAATGTAGGGGTTGATTCGTCATAAAAAAAGAAGAAAATTGATCAAGCGGAGAAAGAAAAAATAGTAAAAGATAGAATTCAATCGCATAAATATATATATGAAAAAAAAAATTAAACACAGGATTAAATCATCAAAGACATATAATATTTTTTTTTTTTACTTTTCATTGTCTTTTTTTACACATCCTGTCTCCATGGTATTCCATTTTATGATGTGTCATGTATTCTATCCTCTTAAATATATATATATCATCACTTTGTAAATCAACTGATATATAAATATATATACAGTGATGATCATATTTATTGGCACGGTAAAATAAAAGTTAAATTTTGTCTAATAAATTCTAAAAAAGGGATTAAATTAAAGAAAATAACAAAGTATATTATGTATTTTTAACTGGCCTTTCCGATGCAGCAATCGGATTTTAGAAAAAATAAATAACAAAGGAACAACAAACATAATTGCAAAAAACCCTTGTTCAAAATTATTGGCACGGCTTTGTTTTTCTTTTAGTATCAGTATAATATCAATCAATTTCCGGTTTACGTGCTTTCTGAACTTTTTTATAGCCATATTATGCTTGTTTAACGCTAATTCAGTGAATAATTTTTTTCAGATAATTTTTAGATAGCGATTTATTTAAACTATTATAAGTGACTAAATTATAATTTTCAATCGCCATGGTTAAAACTAAGGAACACAGCGAAGACGTCAGGAAGTTTGTTGTAGCATGCCATACCAATGGGGAGGGCTATGATAAGATTTCAAAGAAGCTAAACCTTCCCAAATCCACTGTTAGAGCCATAATAAACAAGTTCAAATCGCAAGGCCACATTATGAGTTTAGAGGGTAGAGGGAGAAAAAGGATTCTTTCCGCAAGAGATGAACGGAAAATTGTTCGACAAGTAAAACAAAACCCAAGGATCTCTGTTGGGGAGATTGTTGATGAACAGAGCACCTCTGGAGTGAATGTATCTCGACATACAGTTGGTAGAGTTTTGAAGAGAGCTGGTTTAAAAGCATGTCGTCCGAGAAAGACTCCCTTATTGAAGCCTATGCACCTGAAAGCAAGGCTAGCCTTTGCAAAACATCATATTGATAAAGATGTTGCATTCTGGAAACGTGTTCTATGGACTGACGAAACGAACATGGAGTTATTTGGCCATAATAAAGTGTCTTATATTTACAGAAAATCTGGCGAAGCTTTCCTGCCTAAGAACACCATACCCACAGTGAAGCACGGTGGAGGCAGTTTGATGTTTTGGGGATCCTTTGCTGCCTCTGGACCAGGGCGCCTTGTTAAGGTCACAGGTAGCATAAAAAAGGAAGATTATGTTAAAATATTGGATGAAAACCTGAAAGACTCTGCTAAAGAGCTCTCACTTGGTCGTCGTTGGTGGTTCATGCAAGATAATGACCCAAAGCATTCGGCTAAACTGACTAAGAAATGGCTTGAGGACAATCATATTAATGTTTTGGAGTGGCCATCACAAAGCCCAGACCTTAATCCAATTGAAAATTTATGGAGAACATTAAAATTGAGGGTAATGCAAAGGAAGCCTAAGAATCTTATTCAATTGGAGGATTATTGTCAGGAAGAGTGGGCTAAAATTACTACTGAAGAGTGCAACAACTTGGTTGTAAACTATGAAAAGCGACTGAGGAAGGTAATCAAGGCCAAAGGCTATACAATTGATTATTAAATAAATCGTGCCAATAATTTTGAACAAGGGTTTTTTGCAATTATGTTTGTTGTTCCTTTGTTATTTATTTTTTCTAAAATCCGATTGCTGCATCGGAAAGGCCAGTTAAAAATATATAATATACTTTGTTATTTTCTTTAATTTAATCCCTTTTTTAGAATTTATTAGACAAAATTTAACTTTTATTTTACCGTGCCAATAAATATGATCATCACTGTATATATATATATATATATATATATATATATATATATGTGTGTATAATTATAAAACTCAAATGACCTTGTAACGGGTGTTGTAACCCAACATCCGGTTTATGACTCCCGGTTGCGCATGCGTACATAAAAATAATCAATGTGACAATAAAACGTATTGTTTTACTGTGTATGTTTTCAGCGTCCCATTTGTTTTTTTCCCCGTTTAAATTATCCAAATAAACAATTGTTAATACTTTCTGCATTTTTTTTACATCGTTCATTTATGTATTACGTTTAAGTTATTTTAACGCAATTTTCTTATAAATAAATCTACTTTAACGCGTTGACAACCATAAGAGCATTTTACAACGGCGATTTACACACCGCCTTCATTTTTTTAAAATTCATTCTCCATTTTTTCATACACCTTTCTTAAAAAACATTCATACATTTTCTTCTACACTACCAACATAAATAAATAACCCCCAATTTTTTTTAAAATTAAATAATCAATGCGACAATAAAACGTTTTGTTTTACTGTGTACGTTTTCAGCGTCCCAATTTTTTTTTGCACGTTTAAATTAAAAGATGTATCAAAATTTGAATTTAACTTATGATATCTGTTCAGTGCACATTTACCTATAAGTATGGCAAACCACTTATAATTCAATGGCCGTAAGTTTTTTTATTTTTCAAAAAAAATAAATCAATTATAATAAACAGAACGACTTATAGAAATCTATCTATATTTTTTTTTCATTTTAATATACTTTCATAGAAATGTTTCTGTTATGTCACAAAATCTATTTTCTTTATGTCACAAGTGTCACGCTCATACATTAATTCCACAGCTAATATAACGTACTGCCCCAACGGGTCACGGGTAGTCTAGTATATATATATATATATATATTCACTTATATATAAATGAAGGATATAAAAGAAGAGAATAAGATCAATTCTTTAATAGGAAACTTATCAGGATAATGCAAAGCTCAACAAATTGTATGGAGCTTTTAGACAAATCAGTCTATGGACTCGAGATTTGACAGAAGGAGTATTGAGATTTGGGAAAATCTTTGACCTTTGAAAACTCTACAAAACTCCTCTGAAATTTTAAATTTATGTTACTTGGACACGGGTCAAACTTTTTAATTTGATTTGAAACCAAAGCAATGAATGTTAAGAGGTCAAAATTGGGGTCAAAGTTTTAAAATATTTGACCTCCGCGGTCTCTATCAAATTACTCAGCCAATTCTGATCTAAACATTTGAAATTTTACATAACGGGTATTCAGACATGTGGCAAGAATTTTAATCAGTTTTGGGGCGAAAATTTCGCTGCCAAAAGGTCAAAGTTGAAAGAGTTGACCTTTGCAGATTCTACCAAACTCCTCCGCCAATTTTGGGTCTAAACACTTGAAATTTTAGATGTAAGTAACTTGGGCATGGGTCAAACTTTGTATTTTGATTTTAAACCAAAACAATAAATGTTAAGTGGTCAAAATTGGGGTCAAATTTTTTAAAAATTACCTCTGTGGTCCCTACCAAATTACTCAGACAATTTCTGATCTAAACATTTGAAATTTTACATATAGCGTATTCACACATAGGGAAAGTTATGAACAGTACATAGGGCCCTAGCAAAGCCAGGATGAACTGCTAGTATATACAGTTGTGTGCAAAAGTTTTCGACCCCTACCAAAATTGTCTTATTTCTTTGAATGGATACTTCAATAATCTTTAAAACCTTCTTTAACGACTAAGTTCGAATAAACTGTAAAGTTTTCAACAAAAAAATAATAAAAAGTAATTAGTGCTTGATAATATAAATAAATTTATTTACAAAAATAAAAATATGGATGTTGCAAATGTATTCGACCTTTTTTCATTAATACTTGGTTGAAGCTTCTTTGACCTTGATTACTGCAAGTAAACGTTTCCTATAACATTTAACGAGACTTCTACATCTCTCCACTGGAATTTTAAGCCACTCTTCTTGACAGTACTGTTTTAATTCAATCAAATTAGATGGTTTTCTTTTATGTACCGCAGTTTTTAAATCATGCCATAAGTGCTCAATCGGATTTAGGTCTGGAGACTGGGAAGGCCATTCTAGAACTTTCACCTTATTATTCTTTAACCATGCCTTAGTGCTCTTTGAAGTGTGTTTAGGATCGTTGTCCTGTTGAAAGGTATACCTCCTTCCATGCCCCAACTGGTTCGCAGACGGAACAAGATTTTCTTTCAGTATGGACTGATATTTTACTGAATCCATTCTTCCATCGATTATGGTTAATCTTCCAGTTCCATTTATACTGAAACAGCCCTACACCATGATTGATCCACCTCCATGCTTAACGGTTGGAACGGTATTCTTCACATTATAAGCAGTATTTTCTTTTCGCCAAACATAACGTTGCTGGTTGCGTCCAAATAGTTCCACTTTCGTTTCGTCTGACCAAATTATATTATTCCAGTAATCAATAGGCATTTCTAGGAACTTTTTTGCAAAATTTAATCGAGCCTTTTGATGAGCTTTGGAAAGTAAGGGCTTCCTTCTGGCAATACGTCCATGCAATCCGGCACGATTTAATGCCCTACGAATAGTTGACAAGTATACATCTGAGCCAGCATTCTTCAAATCGTTCTGCACGTCCTTTAGGTTAGATTTAGAGTCTATTGAAACTTGTCTAACAATTTTCCTAGCCCCACGTGTCGTAATTTTTCTTGGACGACCTGATCTTGGAAGACTTGATACAATCCCTTTTACTTTCCATTTTTGATAATGGACATAATAGTCGACCGTGGTATAGAAAAACGTTTGGAAATATTTTTATAACCTTCTCCAGACTGGTAGGCATCGATTACTTTCTTTTTAATGTCTTCAGAGTACTCTTTGTTCTTTGTCATAGTTGCAGATTTGTTGACGTTGAAAAAGATTTTTTTTTACTTGAAACAATTATTCAATCATTCAATATGGCATTGAAGTTCAATTTGAACTGATTTTAGATTCAGTAGAGTCATAAATATTATTTATAGGAAATAAATACAAGGTCAGACTATAATAATAAACTTAATGACGCTTTTATTTAAACTTTAAATTAAAGGGGTCGAATATTTTTGCAACATCCATATTTATATTTTTTGTAAATAAATTGATATATATTATTAATCTCGAATTACTTTTCCTCATTTATTGTTGAAAAATATACAATTTATTCATAATCAGCCGTTAAAAGGCGTTATGAAGATTTTTGAAGTATAGATTCAACGAAACAAGAAAATTTAGACAGGGGTCGAATATTTTTGCGCACAACTGTATATATATTAGGTTGGTGCAAAAATAATTTCAATTTTTATATATAGTTGAACGTCAAAAAAACGACATTACTTTTGTACCAACCTAATATATATATATATTTATTTCATGTGTTCACACAATATTTTATAAGACGATATATTTTATGTACTGATGTTTTGTATTTAATGTATTGATTTTCAATATTTACTCCCACAGTGTTCAATACGGTAGTAAGTTATGAAAATATATACTAGGTAAGCTCCACAAAATTTTCCAGGTTTCATCTTCAACTAAATAGCCTTACATAAAAACATGTAAGATTGTGTGTAGCTAAATTGACATATATTCCCACTTGTGCTTGCTCGCTCTCAACCAAATAGCGTAACGGTTAGAAGCACCGACTGTCATCTAGGCGGTCAAGTTTCAATCCTGGCTTGAGGTAGTTGCTTATATATATATAGTCATCCACATACAATACTGTTTCGCTGTATTACACCTCATCATTGCGGCTAGACAAGCAACTACCTCAAGCCAGGATTGAACTCGAGCACCTAAATGACAGTTGGCGCTTCTAACCGTTACGCTATTCCCCGATATATATGAGCATGATAATCTAAACTAACAAACACATCATTACAAATATCAAAACTATCCCAAAGCTGAAGAGGGGCATCACAAGCCAAATCAGGGCAGCGCCAAAAGAAGTGTGTCAGAATTATCAACAATTCTGCAAGTGAACAGTGATAAAACAAAGACTGTTGGTCTTCACTCTATGTCTGACTTGTCCACCAAGTTTCAGTTAGGAATTCCCAACAGTCTTTGGATAAGATGTGTAAAATTGTCAATAACTCTGACACACCCTGTTCTTTGCATTTCCGTGAGTCAGGCTGTAATGACCTTCTTCAATTCAGGATTGTTTTGATAGAAATTATCTTTAAGATAATCCCGATAAAAATCGAAGTGTGGGGGATTAAATTTTGGCGACTGTGAAGCCAACTCAGAATTATATTTATTTCTGAGAAGACGATCACTAAAGTGTCCTTTATATTATCGAGCAGTGATAAAATGAAGACTGTTCCACTTCATGATATCTCTGACTTGTCGACCAAGTTTCAAGCATGAATATCTAACAATTCTTATTTGATTACCATACGAGGGGCACTTTGGAGATTTATATATAGTCTGTGTTTCACGGATCAATATATTGAAACTCCATCGCAAATTACATAAGAATCGGTCTAATGGTTGCATCTCGTCTTTTTCTCATGAGATTCATACAATCAAAATGCCGGAACAAACAGATCCATTTCTTTCTCTTTTTTTTTTTTTTATAATTTTTTAAAAACTCTTATTCACTTCAAGCAAAGCATATTACCATTTGGACCTAATGGGTCTACTTCTTCGGGTCCTATCTACAAAGACACTATGTAGGGAGTTTAACAGCAAGATGTCTATTCACATTACACTTGAACTTCTCTATTTCCGTACATTGGGGAAGCAGGAAACAGGGAGGGAATGCCATAGTTTAGCAGTTCGAGGTAAGAAAGTATTAGAGTAGAAGACTTTCCGGCATCTATGGATCTCTACAGTGTAGAGGTGGAATTTTGCTGCTTGTTGAGTTAGTCCGCGATATTCACGTCGAGGTGGCACAAGTGCTGCAAACTTGTCAGAGCATGTTCCATGAAAATACTTGTATTAGATGTTGTATTTACTCGGCAGAATGCATGCTGCTTTTACGCAATGGCAGCCACAAATGTGAGATTTATACCATCAAAAAGATAGAACAAACAGTTGTATCATTAGGTTTTGTATTTACTCACCTGTGTGACGAGTTCAAACCGTAATTGTGCGGTTAGAAAAAGAAATCTTCACTCACCTGAAAAAGATAAATATTTCATGTTAATTATAAAATATTACAAATGTGTTAATACTGTAAAAAAAAAGAAAATGGAATACTTCAAGTTAGCTACTGCTGATGTTTGTTATGATATGTTGCACAGATATAACGGCATACTTTTTTCCATTGTTTTCAAACTTAATCACAACTTTTATAATTTGTTGTCACTTTGTTTAGGACCCATATTGATACTTCAAGAAAGCTACTGCTGATATTTGGTATGATGTCGTTTGGCAAACAGATATAATGGTATACGGTTTTTAATTGCTTTCAAACTTTTATAATTCATTTGAAATACCAAAAACAATTGCCACCTTGCTTATGAAGAATACTAATTCTTCAGGTTAGCTACTGCTGATATTTTGCACGATGTCGTTTAGCAAACAACTATAACAGTATACTGTTTTCATTGCTTCAAAAACATTTGCCTTCAAACAATGACAATATAAATACTATCAAGTTAGGTGCTGCTGATCTTTTGCATAGAGTGACCTCCCCTTTGAAAAATGCGATCCATGAAATCATTAATACAATCCATAATCCTTTGTGCAACCAAGCCATATTTGGTAAAAAATAAACTTCACTCTTTGTCTGACTTGTCCACCAAGTTTCAGTCTTGAATGTCTAAGAGTTGTTCTTTTATCACCGTTCAACAATACAGGAAACACTTTGGTGATCATCTCAGCAGAATTTATAATTCTGGATCGGCTTCACACTCTCAGGACTTTAATCCCCACCCCGATTTTCATCTATGGGGATCATCACAAAGATAATGTTTATTAAAACAATCCCAATGGGGGGGGCAAAGTAAATAGGAACAATCCCATATTATTCATAAACTAAAGCGGATCATCACATTCAAAATCAGGGCAGTTCCAAGAGAGGAGTGTGTCAGAGTTATTGACAATTTTGTATATCATATGATATGAATGAAAATAAAATAAAGAATATTGGATATTCATAGCCGAAACTTGGTGGACAAGTCAAGCATAGACTGAAATCTATTTGTACCAAATATAGTTCGATTGCAGAAAAGGGTGTGAATTTTATTAACAATTAGCCTAAGTGCCCGGCATTGCTTGGGTGTTTGGAGGTGTGTGTTGAACAAAACAAAAAAAGTTGTAGTAGGCAGGCAGGCTCGAACACATGACGTGAAGGCGGAAAAGAAAGTGGAGGTGTGTGTGTAAGGGTGTTAGTTGAACAAAAAAAAAAGGAAAATTGCGAGCACAAACAAAAAAAAAAGGGGGTAGAGTAAGCAGGCTCGAACCCATATCACGCCAGGTGAAAAAAAAAAACTGTCTTACCGAGGTGCCTACCGTGTGACGTCACGGGCAGTCGAAATAATGCTTTTATGCGACCTCGCGGGTGCGAGGATTGAATGACTTGCAAAAAATATCAGTGAAAAAAAAAACGACACTCCCTGTAGAAAAGTGCCCAGTTGAGGATGAAGGAATTAATGTTTTCAGCCAATTTTTCGATAAAAACACAAAAAATCGTAGATTTCGTGTATCCACCCAATTTTAGATACGTCCAATAATTTTTTAAGAGTTGATCGATCGTTTGGCCATGCTTATATTTTATTTAGAATTTATATTGCTAAATGTGGAGAATGAATGAACGCATATAGAAGAACATCATGAGACTGTGTACTTAAGCCTGATTATGTAAGCATCGGCCAAAGTCTTATCTGGGTCTCACTTCTCTATATTGTATGAAGTATTCCCAACGTTATGCCATGGAAATCTTGATAACTAAAAATTTAAATTTGAATTTGGAAAAGGGAGTGAAAAGAAACAAAAAACATTTGGTGCATTTTTATTCAGGAAGTCAGCATCTGCAGACAGACTGATCTGATAGCAAGAAATATAAGACAAGGGACGTCATTGGTTACAATATTGGCCAAGTAG
This sequence comes from Euprymna scolopes, assembly GCF_053919585.1. NCBI lineage: Eukaryota > Metazoa > Mollusca > Cephalopoda > Sepiida > Sepiolidae > Euprymna > Euprymna scolopes. The sequence goes on along the minus strand of NC_136508.1, from coordinate 38,547,424 downwards.
CGAGTCTCTATAATAAAGTAGAAGTTAGCACCAAAAGTGTGACTTTCACCTTTTCCGTGATTCTAACTTTTCCCTTTGACGTGGATACACTAAAGTCCTAAATTAGACCATGACTAGTATTTTCATCAAGTTTGGTGACAATTGCTCAAGAGATTTGGGTGCAAACAAACTCAACTGAAAACGTAACTTTCTTGGCGTAGGTAATCAAATGCACCCAAGCAACTTGATAAACGCGTTTGTCTGCTGATTGGTTTGTTATACTTAAATAATAATCTTGCTAGTCAACCATGCTTATGTTTGACATAACATTATTGCGTCAATTTGAAATAGCATCTTCATCACAAGCAGATTGAATGCACATGTGTGCTTGTATTTTTCCTCAAGCATTCTGTGGCTTTATGTTCGTACACTGTTTTAAAATTTTATCTCAAACTATCTGATTTTTCGTTTGTACTAGCACCAGGTTGGTAGAAGGTTTTTGACTCCGACCGCTCTTCCCATTCTGTGTTGCATTACTGATTATGATGTTACCAAGCGACTGGAGTTCAATCATCAGTCAAGTCATATCTTTCTTGCTAAACACTTATAGATACGATGACGATCAAGAATAAGTGGAGCAATTCATAGAAACAAGTTGTGCCTTCCCCTATATCTCAAGGGAGCCTTTATGTCGTGCTCGCTATGGTCGATGGATTTGTTGTATTTTATCTTCAGATATTCGAGCTCGTTCTCACGGAATAAGCAAAATATCTCTCTCTCCCTCTCTCTTTCACACACACACACACACACACACACACACACACACACACACACAGACACACACACACACAAATCTAATTTAGCAGTAAAAAGGCCAGACAAGTGCAGGAATTTTTTTTTTTAAATAAATATATTTATTAATTAAAATGAAATTCTAATTTGCGATGCATAAAAAAGACTGCAGGAAAATCCAGAAAATAGTTTAAAAAAATATTATCTGGATTTTCCTGAAGAAGACTATTTTGTGGGTCGAAAATTCGAATTTAATTTTAATAAATAAATCTATTTATTTTTAAAAAAATCCTGCACTCGTTTGGTCCTTTAAATTGTTAAATTTTGAATACCAATATCACAGTGATTTTTAAACACCTATCTCTCTATATATATATAACATTTGTTGTTGTTTTTAGCGATATAACAGCTTCAAAATGCTATTATTTTTTTTCTTTCGCTAGGTTAACGTTTTTTAAAGAGCTATAAGCTCTTTTTGCTATTCATATATATATATATATATATATATATATATATATATATATATTTCAGAGGAAACATAATTTAATTTAAATACCAGAGAAACAAAAAAAAAACGGGCAGGTGGAATTATTAAAATTTCCTTAAGGCCTTATCGTCTGACCCTCTAAGAGGAAACGTCAGAATGATAAATTAAAAGCTAAGAATCGAATGAGGAAAGAGGGGAATTTGGTTTCAGTTGGAAGACCAGTGAGAAAAAAAAAATATATATATAATCTCACTGTTCAGGTGGTTTTAAATCAGTACATATTTCCAACTGATGTTTCAAAATCTTTTGTCTACACAGGCTAGGTCGAGAGTTATTAATGACTAACGCCTCAATGATATTGAGATGATAGTTCGACCTAGCACTGTATAAAACAGAAAACCACCCATCGGAATATTGGTCAGAACACCCATTTATACTAATCAGGTGATTACCGATGGCGGACTCATGAGCTTGGGAGTGCCCGGATGTTCTCGAAACTTGGTGTAATCGAATATCCCGAGGGATATGTTGGGATATTCTCATTTCTAATCTTTGGGATGTTTTGCCAACGTAGTCATCTCCACACTGACAAACAAATTTATAAACAACAGAATTCTTTTGAATGGTTGGCAAAACATCTTTACGAAAAGAAATGAGAATATCCCAACATATCCCTCGGGATATTCGATTACACCAGGTTTCGAGAACATCCGGGCACTCCCAAGCTCATGAGTCCGCCATCGGTAATCACCTGATTAGTATAAATGGGTGTTCTGACCAATATTCCGATGGGTGGTTTTCTGTTTTATACAGTGCTAGGTCGAACTATCATCTCAATATCATTGAGGCGTTAGTCATTAATAACTCTCGACCTAGCCTGTGTAGACAAAAGATTTTGAAACATCAGTTGGAAATATTTACTGATTTAAAACCACCTGAACAGTGAGATTATATATATATATTTTTTTTCTCACTGGTCTTCCAACTGAAACCAAATTCCCCTCTTTCCTCATTCGATTCTTAGCTTTTAATTTATCATTCTGACGTTTCCTCTTAGAGGGTCAGACGATAAGGCCTTAAGGAAATTTTAATAATTTCACCTGCCCGTTTTTTTTGTTTCTCTGGTATTTAAATTAAATTATGTTTCCTCTGAAATTTCTCCTTCCATTTTGCTGTACCAAGAATTTACTTACATATATATATATATATATTAATAACTCGCCTCTTATTTTTTATGGGGTGTATTTGATTTATTTTTTATTAGCGGGGGTAGGGGTGTCCGGCTTTGCCCGGGCGTAAAATACGCTTAAATATGATATTTTAATTTGTGCAGATTTCGTATATATTATTATAGAGCCATGATATCAAAAGTAAAAAAAAAAGTATTTAGGTGTCATCAGCTAGAATCGAAACCGAAACTGTAGCATTCAAAACTGGTGATGTATCATTGTACCAATGTGACATGCATAGGAACAGATAAATAATGAAAAATTAAAAATAAACTACGATGAATGTACAAAATGTTTAACGATTTTTACACTTTTTTTTTACCCCTTAACAACTATTTTAACCGGCTAAAGATCCATGAAAGAACAGCATGTAAAAAATCCAATCATTTGAGGCCCTTAGCATCACTCTACAACTTTTAGTTTTGAGGGAGATAGAGTTTAAAATATGGAGACAGACAGACAGACAAACATATATATAGCTATTTATATATTAGATTATTAAATAATATTGCGTGCATAGAACTTATACCCATGGACATATATGTTTCTAGCTTCCAGCTGTCATTAGCATGGGTTACGTTTGATTGTCAAGGATTGGTTCGTTGGTTTGATTGTTTTACGGCATATCAACCCTTTTCGGGTTATTTAATGCCGAATCCAAAGATTCGGTAGAAAATTTTTTTAATACACTATATTTGTTGTTTTCAAGTCGGTTTCTATTTAGCCCATAGTTGGGACCCTAACAGGTACTACCACTCCGGGTCAGAGTGGACCTGGGAGCAATGGTAATTAAAGGGTGGCTCCACACTCCCCAAAGCCCGCAAGCTGGGGCCTCACCACTGGATATAGTTTAAGGTCATACCCAGGACCTGATTGTCAAGGAAGAAACACTAAAGAAAATAAGATAACTTTTTACTTTCTTTCCATTTAAGCACCCATCTTTAAAATGACGACTTTTAAAGGTTCTCGGGTTTGCTGAAAACGTTGGAGCATACAAATAGTTTTCTGTATATTAAAATATCTTTCCACGCCAATCTTTCACGAAAAACACCCGTCTAGCTGAAACCACTGTCAGTAATTTTCCCCATTCTTTATCTGTTCCTAAATCAAAACATAGTTGCTATACCCTTTCTTTCTCCGTTTCATTGGGATTCGCTTTTCTCTATACTACGCAAAGCAAGTAAGTTTTCACCAATGAAAATCGTTCCACCGTTCACCTCAAAATTAACATACATGTGTAAATGTAATAAGCTAATACGAACATAGAATCTCCTATAAGAACCAGTCAACAAAATCAGTTCTCTCCAGAATTCTGAAGCTGGCTGTTCTGTTATGGAATAACCTTAATAACATATGCACGATAAACACTCGTCTAGCTGAAACCACTGTCAATAATTTCCCCTACTTTTTATCTGTGCCAAAATCAAAACGTAGATTCCATGAACAAAGCTTCTTTCATAGAAGTGCATGCCTGTGGAACTCTCTTCCGTTTGCCTGTTTCTCACCTGACTACAACTTGGATGTCTTCAAGTCCAACATAAACAAATTCCTGATAAACCGCCCCCAACACTTTATCAGATCTCCATTATTAATGATTACTACGGTATTGTCCTATTGATTACTGTACAAGCAATAACTCTTATCCCCGAGTAGCCTCCGGGCCTTGATAAGTGACTTCCATGAAAAAAAGAAGACAGTTTTCCAAATAGATTACTTAATAAATGTCAATAGCGTTCGCCAGTCTTAACATGAGGAGGAAAGGGTATTTTCTAACACGCATGCGCATTAGTACTTTTCAGTTGGGAAAAAAAACATGTCCTCCAGTAGAAAAAAAAATCGATTACATTGGATAATAAAGGTATTTATATCCAGAAAACTACCTGTTTGCACAAAATTTAAATGTAATCTTCGTTTTCAGCATACTCGAAAACCTTTTCAAGTTATCAATTTAACGGTGAATGATGAAAGAAAAAAATACCGAAAATAAATTCTTATTTCTGTTTTATTCGAAAATAACAATCAATCCTAAAGAGCAAAACCGCAATCAAAACTTAAACCTCTTCAACAGATTTTCCAATCCCTCTTGATTGGAAGATAGATTTCAGCATCCTCATCTTTACATACCTTTCCTACCTGCCCTCTTCAAATCCGTCGGAAATGATAACAAGCGCCTGCAAATCACACATACACAAAAATAAATAAATAAATAAATAAATAACTTTGTCCATCAGAAGATTTTTTTTTAGATTATAACAAGATAAAATTGCCTTTGGTTGCAGTCTTGAATCATTTACGTCCGAAAAGAAAGAAACGCAGAAAAAAAAAGAAAAGAAAGAAAAAAGAAAGAAAGAAAAAAAAAGAAAAGAAAGAAAAAAGAAAGAAAGAAAAAGAAAGAATGAAAATAGACAGAAAAGAAAAGAAAGAAAAATAGAAAGAAAGGAAGAAATAAAAAGAAAAGGAGAAAAAGACAAAAATGCCCTTTAAAACGTTAAGTAGTTCCAATCAATAAACCATCATATGAGAAAACAAAACAGATTTTGTAAAGCCTGAATAAAATTGCCAAAACAAACTTCTAACTTATTTCTTGGCAATAAACAGATTTAATAAGCTTAATAAAACACTTGAGCCAACTAGGGGAATTTGTGAGTTAAAGATAGTAGTATGTATATATATATATATATATATATATATATATATATATATATATATATATATACATATATATATATATATATTAAATCAGAGAATGGGTGAAGCAAATCTTTGATTTAAAAAAAAAAAAAATACATAAAGCGGGAGACCAGTACCCGCATTAAGCTGGTCTGCAGTTTGATTTGTTGCTGGCTATCTTAATCATGCATTTTTTTTTTTTTTACATAGGCGTCACCACTTATCAAGGCCGATCGGCCACTCAAGGATAAGGGTTAAAGAGTGTAGAGTAGTCAAAAGGACATTATAGTAATCAATAGAAATGGAAGTTCGGTAAATTTGTTAACTTAAGTGGAACGGCTCATCAGAAACTTGTTCACGTTGGACTTGAAGACAACCATATTATAGACAGCTGGAAAGCAGGAAAACGGAAGACAATTCCACAGGCGTGCAGTTCTAAGAAAGAAGCTTTGCTCATGGAATCTATGTTTAGGTTTAGGCACAGATAAAGAGTGGGGAAAATTATTGATAATGTTTTCAGCTAGTCTAGTGTTTCTTGTGAAAGTTTGGCGAGGGGGGACCATAGATTGAAGCTCAGTCGAACACTTTCCATGAAAATAACGATAAAGCAGAGACAAACTCACAACATCTCTTCTGTGAGATAGAGATTGCAGCGAAGAGAAAAGGACATCTCCCACCAGGCCACGAAGTCTATTTCGAACCCTATCAAGGCAGGACAAGTCTTTTCTAGCAGCTCCTGCCCAGATGTGGCAACAGTATTCCATCCTTGTACGTATCTGTCTCTTATATAGATAGAGAATTGCATCAGCAGTGAGATATCTACTGGATCTATAGAAGGATCCAGCCATTTTTCCAGTGGCCTTGGCAACAGATTTGATGTATGTATTCCATTTAAGATCAGGAGTAAAGGTCAAGCCCAGAAGCCTGTCAAAACTTGAGGCCTCCCCAAGACGAGAGCCATTCATTTTAATTAATGCCAGATGGGGATCATAACGTTGATGATGTAAAGATAGAAACTTGGTTTTAGATGCATTAAAAGTAACCAGCCACTCCTTTCCCCATTGTACAACGTGATCAAGATCAGAGGAGAGAGAATTGGAGAGAACTTGGTCGTTTACTGTCTTAGATGTGCTACCATAGATGGTAGTGTCGTCAGCATAAATGTCTACAAATGATGTAAGTATGTGATTTGGAAGATCATTAATGTAGATCAGGAAAAGAGCTGGGCCCAGGATGGACCCCTGAGGGACTCCAGCATTTATACTGTGAGCTTCTGATTTTTGCCCATCAACTACTACTCTTATGAACCTATCAGAGAGAAATTATTTAATAATTGAGAAGACATTTCCAGCTATACCATAGCTGGAGATCTTGTGAAGTAAACCTTTATGCCATACCCTATCAAAGGCTTTTGATATGTTAAGAGCAATTACCCTAGAAAGGTTGCCTCTGTCGAGAGATTCCCTAATCCTATGAGATATAACTGTAAGCACATCTGCTGTAGATCTAGCAGAACGGAAACTACATTGTGTGTCACTAAGAAGGTTATTTTTGCTGAGATGGTTGATTACTTCTCTATTTAACACAGATTCCAGCAACTTACTCATGACGCACAGGAGATTATTGGCCTGTACTGAGAGGGGGATGAGCGATCACCTGAATTTTTAAATACAGGGCATACTGATGAGATTTTCCAGGGTGATGGGAAGCAATTTTCCTTAAGACAACATTTAAACAGTTTTGTAAGTATGGGCGCTAGTTCTGGTTGAATTTTTTTGAGTACTATAATTGGAATACCGTCAGGGCCGGTTGCTTTACTGGAATCAAAGTTTTTGATTAGCTTGGCAACATCACATACAGACATTTGTATATCACATAGTGTGTTTTCTGATACAGGAGGAAATATTGGGGGTTGGCGGCCTTGGTCGCAAAGGGTAGAATTGGCTGCAAAGTTCTTGGCAAAGAGTTTGGCTTTGTCTGATGCTGACGAGATTAACTCAGGTCCATTGATGATAGTTGGGATAGAGCACACGCTTCTGTTCAGGATTCTGTTTGCAATTTGCAAAAACTGGTGGGAACCAAGCCGCTGCTCAGCTACTTTGGACTTGACGGACTGAGCATACAACTCTCTTGCGTTCTTTATTACTTTCTTACAATGGTTGCTGGCAGTCCTGAAAGCGGCTTTAGTTTCCATACATCTATTACGTTGGAAGCAGTGGAAAAAGTGATTTCTGTGCGCAATAGCAGCAGCACATTCTGCATATACATACATATATATGCATACACATATATACTATCATATACAACTACATACACACATATACATGCATATTTACATACATATACGTACACATGTATGCACATATACATACATACACATAAAGTTACCTACATATACCTACACATACATATATATGCACCTATACGCATACATATATATGCATATATGCATATACATATACTTATACACAAATATATATACGTATATATATACAAACACACATAAACATGTATACACAATAAATAAATAAATAAAAATATATACACACATACATATATACATATATATACAAATAGGTATACATACACATACATACACTAGTACATATATTAACATACATACATACACACATACATACATGCATACATACATACATACATACACACACACACACATATGCATATATAGAATGATGGAAGATCAATTATTACATGCTTCCAGCATTTCAGGGCTACACGCATGACACTTTTTCCATCGCCACGGACAATTTTTATAGACAAATGCCTGTGGAAGTATCTATACAAAGATGATATTACAGAGTTTTAGCTTTGTACGACAGCTAAGTCTCTCTCTCGGTTCAAAATGTTGAAATTCAGCAACAAGCAACTGGTGGGACCTCTTGATGTCATACTAGTGGGTAATTGTTACGGCTTTACCTTATCATGTGCTACAAAAAAAAAAAAAAATTCTTCGTTACTTTTCTCTCTTTGTTTCCCCTCTCTGTCTTGCTCTAAGCAAGTCTGACGACCTAGTCCACAAACTCCAACATTCCATCATGACAAGTTTCAATAAAAAATACACGATTAAACCCGGATCTGAAACTTCCAACATAGACGCCCACTACCATGTCTCCTTCTCCAACATCAGGGGTCTACGTTCTAACCTTCCAGAGGTTGAAGTCCAATTACAGGAGACTAAACCAGACCTTTTATTTTTAAGCGAAACTGGAATTGGACAGACTATTTCCCTAAATGAGTTTGTAATTAGAGGATACTCTAACCTAACTTCCAAATCTGACCCCCAAGATCGCCATGGGCATGGAATATGTGCCTATATAAAAGATGGCTTTCCATGTGGTAGGGACATCTCCAGAGAAGATCCTAACTTACCCTATATGTGCTTCCGAGTAGCACTAGCTCACACTACGGCATTTATATTTATTCTCTATCGCCCCCATAACAGCGGAGCTACTATCTTTAAAAGCATGTCTGAGAAAATTGACCAAGTTCTATCAGCATATCCTTCAGCTAACATTCACGTATGTGGAGACTTCAATGTTCACAATGTGGGAAGGTTGATCCACTCAACAAACTCTCAATAAGACTCTCTAAGCATCACTTGTAATAAGACTCAATAAAACTCTCTCTAAGACTGCACTTTAATAAGACTCACTTAATAAGAAAACCTATATATAACAATACCAGTACAAACTATTTGAAAATGTTTCACGTGCACAGTGTGATGCAGTTCTATTCCAGAAAAACGGAAAAAGACATTGGAAATTCAAAAAAGAGGGGGGGGGGCTGGTGCTGTTAAAGAGAGGGAAATTTTAGTGTCGTCATATAGTCGTTAATGTTATTTTAAAAAATATGAACGCAGTTAATATTCTTACTGGAAAAAAGATATATCTGTTGAAATTCAAATATTGGTTTGTAACAGAAATGAAATGAGTGTTTTTTGTTATATAATTTATTGATTGAGATTATATGTATTAATTATTACAGGGGGTGTTTATTATATATACACCATAATCTATACCGTTTGGGCAGTCGGGTTTCGATTCTGGCTTGAGATAGTTGCCTGGCTAGCCGCACTGCTCCATGCTCCCTATCTTGAGTTGAGCATATTGGGAAATGATATACCATTAGCGCATTAAGTGATGCTCTTTGTGTAAACAAAGCAAGCTTAGGCATTTTGGACGATATCAAAACATCATTAATTCACTACCCGCACAGCAGCAGCAGCCAAATAGCGCAATGGTAAGAAGCCTTGACTGCCGTTTGGGCGGTCGGATTTTGATTCTGGCTTAAGGTAGTTGCCTCTCTAGCCACACTGATGAGCTGTGATACAGCAAAACAGTACCGTATGTGGATGACTGTATATATACATAGATATATATATACACATACAGGGTGGAACGAAAAATGCTCCCTATCTTGAGTTGAGCATATTGGGAAATGATATACCATTAGCGCATTAAGTGATGCTCTTTGTGTAAACAAAGCAAGCTTAGGCATTTTGGACGATGTCAAAACATCGTTAATTCACTACCCGCACAGCAGCAGCAGCCAAATAGCGCAATGGTAAGAAGCCTTGACTGCCGTTTGGGCGGTCGGATTTTGATTCTGGCTTAAGGTAGTTGCCTCTCTAGCCACACTGATGAGCTGTGATACAGCAAAACAGTACCGTATGTGGATGACTGTATATATACATAGATATATATATACACATACAGGGTGGAACGAAAAAATTGTGGCCCTAAAGAAAGCAACACTACAGCTTCATTTAAAACTTTTTTACTGAAAAAATAAATTCAGGTAACGATTATGTAGTAAAGCTGACATCTATTCAATGTAGCCGCCTTTAGCATCAATTATCACCTCGATATGGGTCCGGAACTGGGAGCATGCCTTTTCCACAAGGGCCAGCAGGAGTTCAGCGAATGGTGGCGATCACACTGGCTTTGGTGTTTTGGCAGGTCATGTTGATGTTCTCTATGTATGACCACACGAAGTAGTCCATCGGGTTCAGGTCGGGAGAGTATGGGGCCAGTGAGAGAAGGGTACAAAGTAGTAGCACTCCTTCTGGGGTCTCCACACCCAGGTTTGCCAGGGTCTACCTAAGTACACCATACTTTTCATCATATCCAGGTACATTTTGGTGTTAACTTCCAAGCCGACTTTGAAGATGTGAGGTGGCATGATGTGGCCCTTACTTGAAACCAAACAAAAGACCATAACTGTGACCGGAAACTTTGTTTTTATCACTCTAAACATGTCCCTTTTAACCGTAGCAATCCAACGATACATTCTGAGAGTGCTGGCAATGGTCCTGTTGTAATAACTTAAATCAGTAGAGAACATGAGTTGTACAGCAACGCATCTCCGATATCGCTCGTTGAACATTGTGTCACTTTCAGACATGATAGAAGGCTCCTATCGCTCTTGGGATTTGCACACAACTGACCAACTAGTAGATGGTCTTCAGCAAAAAGAAAAAAAGAAAATCGCTTTTCATCAAACGGAAATGGAATCATGTCGTCTTTTCTATGGCGACAATTATATTGTTTCGCCTTGCCTTAATACCGTAGTACCTTTACCGTACTTATGTACGTGTGTCACGGCTTCTAGATTATAAATTATTTGATCAGGAGATCCTATTTATTAAAAAGGAGGCTAGAAGGTGATAGCATGCTACAGACATTAATTTAGCATTGAATGTTTGTACTATGTTATCACATTCTAGCCAACCTTTTTAATAAATAGGATCTCCCGATCACGGAAAACGCAATCTAAAAATGCATGCATGATGATTGCAACGTCTTCTAAGACGAGTGCCACTCCCTCAGACACTTAAAGTCCATGAGCCCAAAAATGACTTTTTTTTTTTTTTTTTTTTTTTTTTTTTAGTCCTACCGGTGAATTCACACACTCAAGCAGACATAACACTGAAGACGGTCATTGAGATCAATTATTACATGCTTCCAGCATTTCAAGCCTCCACACGTCACAACTTTTCCATTGTCAAAGGACCATTTTTATAGACAAATGCCTGAGGGAGTATATATACCCAGATGATGTTACAGAGTCTTAACTTTGTACGACAGCTAAGTCTCTCTCTCGGTTCCAAATGTTGAGAGCAAGATAGCCAGCAACAAGTTAAACTGCAGACCAGCTTAATGCGGGTACTGGTCTCACGCTTTATGGTTTTTTAAATCAGAGATTTTCTTTTAGAAAGGTTGCCTTCATCACGGCTTACGGGAGCCCTTTCCACCCCAAAATACATATACATACATATATACATATACACACATATATATATATATATATATATATATATATATATATATGTGTATATGTATATATATATACATATACACACACGCATATACACATACACACATATATATACATATATACATATACACATATATATATACATATATACACACACACATATATATATATATATATATACATATACACATATATATACACACGCATACATATATACATATACATATATGTATATACACACACACACATATATATTTACATATATACAACCTCGAAACAATGCTTCCTGTGCAACGCGGAGAAAATATTATATAATAGCCATTAACGATTCTAGGAAAAATTATTTAAAGAAAAGGAGCGAACTGTTTAAGGAATGTGTTGAGGACTTTTTCACCTTTTGTTTTCGTCGATATTCATATTTATTTACTAACACCCTTCGCTTTTACGTCTCCTTTTATTTAAACGTTATAGTGGGGCAGATTGCTGATACAATGTTTCACTTGGTGATACAAGCACCAAAATTTATATTTGTCAGGGTTGCTTCTGCAGCCATCTTGAAAACCGGCAGCCATCTTGAATTTTTGGATGGCTAACGTTCTTTTCTTAAAATGTATATTCTGAACGTCATTTGTGCCAATTTTGGTGCTTGTATCACAAAGTGAAAGATCCTTATGGAATATTGAGATAATCTGCCCCACTACTAACGAAAACGACTTAATAAAGTTGTTTCTAAGAATAGAAGTAGACTTCGTTCTAGTTTTTGTAGATAGACCAAATACAATACAAATCAATTCATACAATCAGCAGATTAATATTACGTCTTATCAAAAGACTTTTTAATGGAAATCACTCCAGACAAAGCATGAAGCCACTTGATGGAAAGAGCTCACAAGAACGAATGTTGATTATCAAAAAACAGAAGAAAAGTAAAAAGAATACAGTCATCAGCAAACGAGTTCCACAAGTCTTACATTATTGGTTTGGTTTGGTTGTTTTATGGCATATCTACCCTTTTCGGGTTATTTAATGCTGAAACCATTTATTTTGGAAATAGTATTCATATTGCATCCAGTTATTTTGTAGAAGGTTTTTATTCTTCAAGATTTTTGTATCTTCAATCGCTAGTTTGTAGTGTTTTGTTTGGTTGTTTCATAGTGGATTTTATCGTTTTTGCTTTCTGCCCTGCAGAACATGAATGAGTTTTGCAATGGAAGAGGGAAAAGGTGGGTTGTTTTTGGTTTCAGTTTTGCAGAACATAATTAAGTTTTGCAAGAGGAAGTAGAAAAACAAAAATTATCAATGTTAGGTGCGTTTCGTCTCAGGAAGCCTATATCTTCAGACAGCCTGATCTGCTAGCATGAGCACTATTACTGGAAAGAAGCTACTGGAACAAGAAGTTGCGTTATAATGATGTATGAACACAGCGAATTGATAAAAACCACTAGACCAACGAGTCAAACGAGCTGGAACAAAGGAAGCAAGGAATAGATCAAACAATTCTGAAAAACATGCTATAATATTATTTATAGAAAAAAAAACTGAAACAAGCAACATCACGTCTGTGAGAGAGGCGGAATGCAAACAAGAAAGAATGGTACAAATCAAATTACAGATACACTTCTGAACCTTACGCAGAATCCTCAAATAAAAGATTTACCAGCCCAAAACTAACAAACATACTGTATACAGAGTTTAGTAGCAGATTTGTAAAGATAGAAAATAGGCTTCTTGTAGAGGATATCCTCTACAGGCTCAAGTGTTAGAAACTGTTTGAAGCGATAGAGGGTCGATATTAAAAGAATCAGAAAAAGCAGTGGATCTAATGTATGCACTTCAAAAAGGATGAGAAAGAAAAACTAAAAAAGTTTCAAAGTCGATTTCTCCCTGCGAACACGCCCCTACACGAGATCTCAAGAAGAAAAAGAGATCTGCCAACAAACTTTATCTGTGCCTAAACCTAAACGTAGATTCCATGAACAAAGTTTCTTTCTTAAAACTGCACGTCTGTGGAACTCTCTTCCGTTTCCATGCTTTCCAACTGACTGCAATATGGTCGTCTTCAAGTCCAATGTAAACAAGTTCTTGATTAACCATCCCCTTAAGTAATCAAATTTACCAAATTTCTACTAACGATTACTATGATATTTTTCCGTTGACTACTGTACATTCAGTAACCCTTATCCTTGAATGGCTTCCGGACCTTGATAAGTGGTGAATCATTTGTAAACAGAAAAAAAAAGCTAAGGAATGAGTAAAGATGTTATTTCGAATGGTTTACAAAAACGAGACATTAAGGGGAAAAGGACCAGAGAGATTTCATATGATTTCCAATTTTACAAGTTGACATGTGAAATAAAACAGAAAAAAAAAGGGAGAGAGAGGGATAAAAATCCGGTGGTTTAAGGTCGTTACTGACAAGGATTTTAAATCTGGCATGCAGCGTTCAAATTACATTAAAACCTTTTCATTTTCACTAATAAATTTCAAAAAGGTATTAACCCATTCCGTCCTCTATCAATTATGGTTAAAATCTAGGGTCATCTAGACAGACAAGTCATGATAGGGCAACTAATCTAGAAGAAGGAAAACATTGAAACGACACCTTCGAGCAAGTGGATCCCTGCCAGTTCTACAAGTATTTTAATGGTGAATGCTCTGACGAACTGCAGACACTTGTGCCCCCACGATGTAGACACCCTCAACAAACCTGACAGGCAGCTAAATCCCACCCCCACACAGTAGAGATCCCTAGATGTAAAAGATCTTTCTATTCCAGTAGTTTCTTTCCCAGAACCGATAGACTCTGGAATTCCATTCCAGGTCCCTGCTTCCCTAACTGTACTGACATGCAGAAGTTCAAGTGTAACGTGAACCGACATCTTTCTGCCCAAATCCCAACATAGTACCCCAGTAGTTTCTGCCCCTGATAGTAGCCCCCTACACCAAAGTGGCAATGTACCTTGTTTGGGGTGAAAATATAATTAAAAAAAACAAAAAACAAAACAAAAAAATAGGTTTTATAAAGATTTTCAATCTACATTTTCAAGGACATTTCAAGGCCTTCTCCATACAAAATTCAAGTTTTAAAAAACAAAATTTGATAAGAATATGATAAACCAAAAATCTAATAATATTTCAATTAATATTTAAAAAATATTTTAATAATATTGATTTCAATTTTCAATTTCACTTCAGCTACAGATGTAAAGTAGATTCGTCATATAGGTACATACAGTATGTACAATTCATCGGGTGTAATTCTTGTACCGGAAATACCGGAAATAATAAAATGATGGAATTTCAGAAGAATGTATTTGCTTGGATTTTATTTTTAATTTTTAGTCGCATGCAAGCGACTCTATAAGTCACTCCGTCGGTCGGTCTGTCCGTAACACTTTTGTGCTTGGCCTTTTTAGTTAAGACCAAAGGTCTGTTGTTAATAGATGCTGTTCTTATCTTTTTAAGCTTTTCTTGGCCTTTTAGCCATGATCAAAGTGTAGAACATTAATCCACCACTGCCTAGGGAGAAAAGAATGGTTTTTCTAGCAATACTAGCAGTAGCGACGATGGTCATATGGATCACATGCCTCAAGCGAGTCTGCGAAGGGATATCTGTTCCGGATCGGGATCTGATCATCTACTTTAAACATCTGCTTAAAGTAAAGATCAGATGCGATTGGAAGAGGTTGCCTTCATTGGCCTTTGACAAGAGGTGGGTGCATGACGCTAGCTTGTGCATCCGACGAGGCACCAAGTTTGAATTCGTGTTACCACCATAGGCATGGCACATGCAGTACTGGGTCCTACGGAGCCCATCCCGCTAGGTTAGACAAATAAAAAGTAAAGAGACTCTTGACTGGTGGTACAAATGAGATCCTGTCCCCCAATTGTTTTTTTTGGCACTAGAGAACCTTCCGAGGCTACCCTACCACTACCCCCTCCTATCTTTTTTGTTTGCTCAACCCCTACTCGAAGGTCGCCGCCTAATATAGTCCCCGTTTTTGTTTTTAACAATCTATTTATTTTATTCCGTACACCCGATATGAATTCTTCCCAATCCCCGTTAGGGATCTCCCCGCTTGTTTTCGGTGCCTCGGAAAACAGTAGGCGATCTAACTACTTAGATTAACGCAGGGAGGGACCTTACTAACAATGCACTAATTTTATTTTTTGTACATTGTTTCTATATTTCCCCACTCCCCAACACAAACTATTTTTCTTCCAAATTCAAGAACTTTTTATTTTCCAATGAATTGAACTTTTTTCACACCCACACACATTTTATTTAAAAAAAAAAATGCACACACACATAGAGAAATTGTATATATATCCTTTTTGCAAAAACGCCGGGGTTTTCATTAGTTAGTTTAGAGTCCACAGAGTGAATGAGGTAATGTGGTAAATGTTGCCAGTCAAGAGTAAAGTCGCCAAAGACTCCAATTTTTACTTTAGTTACAAAGACCCTGCAACACTCCCCTCCCCAGATCTTATAGGGCCTTGTGCCCAAATTTGTTTTGTCTTTTGGAGATTTTACTTTTTAAAATTTTTTAAATTTTATATTGGAATTTTTTCAATTGGAATTTTTTCTTTAAACGAAATAAATTAAATATGAAGATCAAAGTGTAGTATCTGTACCAGTAGATACTGCAGCAAAAACCATAAGTGGGGGCAACCTCACATATAAGACCTTGGTCAATGTAGGGGAAACCCTTCATACCAATTGTCACTATCCAGCTCCCCTACTCCCCGGGGAGTTTGTCCCCATTCCCCCTTCACTCCTCACATTAAAAATCGGCCTTGTGCCTAATTTGCTTGGTCGGGGAGCAAATTTGCTTTGGCCAAGATCAAAGTGTAGTATCTGTTCTTATTACATGTTGTACTTATGTTTGTAACTTTTCCTTGGCCACATGGCTAAGATCAAAGTGTAGTATCTGTTCTTAATAGAGTTTGTACTTATGTTTGTATCTTTTCCTTGGCCACATGGCTAAGATCAAAGTGTAGCATCTGTTCTTAACAGATGCTGCACTTACATTTGTAACTTTTCCTTGGCAATGGAAGTGGAAACCCTTCCATGCTAAGGCATTTTTAGTCGCATGCAAGTGACTCCATCGAGTGGTCTGTAACACATTTTATTTTTTATTTTTAAGCAAGAGATATGGAGTAACATTTTTGTCCCCCAATTTATCAGAGAGGTACCTATGTTTTCAATGGGTCCGTCTGTCCATTAGTCCAGATGATTGACGGATAACCGTCCATTAGTTTTTCCTGAAATTTTTATTTGTTTACGTCATTTCAGCCCATTTTTCGGTCATTTTAGTTTATCTTTAAGAATTTCATGTCAATCCTACATTCACGAATTCATTCATTACACGAGATCACGCGACTAATGGCTATCGGCCTTGTTAATATTTAAAACATATTTTGATAGCATTGTCATTACTATTTCAAACAATGCTTCGATAGTATTTATTCCGATTTTATTTTTAATATTTTGAAGCAAATTTTTACTGAATATAAACAATAGAATTTTCAAGGCCCTTTTAAGACATTTTCCATATTTTCAAGGCTTTTCTAAGATAATAATAGAAATAAGGCTTTTGAAAACAAAGCTAAAAATTCAAGGACTTTTCAAGTCTGTGCGAACCCTGCTGACAAGTATTCATCTGTGTACAGGTAACCTAGCCGATCGATCAGTCTGTTATGTTATAGTATTTTCATAGATAAACGCAAAGGTAGAATGAATGCATTTTAATTTAGATTAGCAGGACCCAAGAAAATTCCATGTGTTTTCTATAGCAATTAGATATATTTATAGTTAAATTAACGTGGTTTGAAACATAAGGGGGCAGTTTTACCTACTGTAACCATGGTTGGTTGGTTGTTTTACGGCATATCAACCCTTTTCAAGTTATTTAATGTTGAATCCAAAGATTTTGGAGAAAATTTTTTTTATAGAATATATTTGTTGTTTTCAAGTCGGTTTCTATTGAACCCATAGTTGGAACCCTAACAGGTACTACCACTCCGGGTCAGAGTGGACCTGGGAGCAATGGTAATTAAAGGGTGGCTCCACACTCCCCAAAGCCGACAAGCTGGGGCCTCACCACTGGATATAGTTTATGGTCATATCCCGGACCCCCATTGAGGGACTTTTACCCTTTACAGGGGGGTAGTCGGTGTATTCTAATGCCCCACCGATAGGGCTACTGTAACCATGGAGACGAAAATAAAAGTTTTTTTTTTTGTTTGTTTGTTTACTTGCCTACCCACGAGGGCAGAGTTAGATATGAGGTCGGTTTTTAATGTGGGGGGGGCAGCTCCCCCAAAAGGGACACTCTGGTCAGTAACAAATATTAAAAATATATCAGTCATGAAGGATTTCTCCTCCATTAACTGAGACCAAAAAAGTGTAGGGCAGCATCTGAAGAACAGATACTACACTTTGAGATATCAAATTTTTTATTCACAAGAAAAAAAAAAAACAATTGGGAAAAATGAACTAAAAACTTAGGTACAAGACTAACTCCAAAAAGAAGGGAGGGGATGGTGAGGTTGGTTGATCCATCTCGTCTCTATTGTGAATTTTAAAAGATTTCTCTCTCGGCCAGCATCTTTTATCATGGTTACCCTTTTAAATTTGTATTTATGTGCGTGTGGTGGGATGGCGGGGTTGTTCCTACTTAAACCCAATTTTTAAAACATTTTTTTATTTATATCAAAAAATACAAAAAAAGATAACAATATTAATAAAATTTCATTTGTGTCGAGGGACATTACACTTTGAGATATTAAATTATTTATTCACAGAAAAAAAAAAAAAAAAAAATTGGGAAAATGAACAAAAATGTAGGTATAAGGACACTTTGATCCTGGCCCGAAGGCCAAGAAGCATGTCATCTGCTTTGCACGTCAGGCACTCGATTTTCAATGGTGGGGGGGGGGGGAGTACTCGTGTTTGTAGATTTATTTTTCAGAAACATTTATTTCCGTTTATGAGGAGACCTACTTTAAGAAAAACGAATTGAAGAAGACATGGATGTTGAATTTTGGACAGCCGAGAGAGAACATTGCTGCTGGTGATGTTAAAAATTGAAACTGCATTATTTATCCATTTATTTATTGCGGACTATTATACTCATCTTTTTGTCTGCAATAAAAAAAATAGATAAATAATGCAAATTACTCATCTCAATAAGAATTCCAATTAATTGAAAGTGCATATTTATTGGCCTATAAAGCTTAAGTTTGAAAAAATATTTGCGTTTTTTGTCACACTTCATTTTGAAATAGAATTTTTGTTTGTCTGTCACACTTAAGTTTGAGTAGAATTTTCGTTGGTCTGTCACACTTAAGTTTGAAATAAAATTTTCGTTGGTCTATCACACTTAATTTTGAAATAGAATTTTCATTGTTCTGTCACACTTAATTTTGAAATAGAATTTTTGATTGTCTGTCACACTTAATTTTGAAATAGAATTTTCGTTGCTTTGTCACAATTAAATTTGAAATGTGTTAATCGAATGGGCGCATCTTATGAATAGATTTGTTCTTGTTTATATTTGTTCATAACTTTTCATTTAAATTTTAATATCCTTATTTCTTTATATCCGCAAGGTTGTTTGGTTGAATTTTCAATTCCTTCAGAAAATGACAATTTCCTTTCAGAAATTTTGTTTCGCTAATAATAAGGAAATGCAAAATTGTCTCGCACTTTTTTTGATGTGTTTTTAATTAAAAATTCATGCCTCAAAGGTACAGTTTTTTGTTTTATCTGTGATTGTTGGTGTGATTATGTTGTGTGTGTGTGTGTATATATATTTATTGTGTGTGTATATATATTTATTGTGTGTGTATATATTTATTGTGTGTGTATATATATATTGACACACCGGTTCTCATCAGATCATCGAAGTTAAGCAACATTGAGCCTGGTTAGTATCAGATGGGTGACCATTTGGGAATTTTCGGCGCTGTATGTGCTCTTCACTCATCCCGGCATTTGTTTTCAGTCGTCCTATACATACACTTCACTTGCCACTGGTATTTAACAATGTCGTCTCAGGAGAGGTGTGGTTGGAGATTGCGCACCTCCTGCCACAAAAATTTCACGTGCAGGCACTCCTTCGTGGGTATCCATAGTCTGTTAAAGACTGAAGGAGCCCCCTTATATTATATATATATATATACACTAGCAGGCCGCTCGGCGTTGCTCCGTCGTAAAATATGCATATTATATTTTAATTCATGAAGAAACTGAGACATATGCATGCGAGTATTATGTTTTTACAAAAAATACTCAAGCTGAAATCGAAACGCAAACCTAAAGACATTGATTCAAATACACCACCCTTTGGCCGGCTTGACACGATCTTTAAAAAGTGTTTTCAAACCTACTTATCTTTAACATAATGAATCTATCATGTTAACCATTCACACATGCGCATGCACGGAACAGTTAGCAAATAGAAAAAATCCGACGACTCCCACGTATCAATTTTTCAATTTTTACCCCTTAGCAGCCTTTGTCATTTGTATCTGTTACCACTCTTAAATCGACGAACCCATCTCCTAGCTCTGCTGACATGAACTGCATCGGCTTTGTAAACGTCCAGCAGGCGCCGGTGAATGTTGATCGGTTCAATTTTTTCTGCACAGAGAAATTAAATAATGCATCTCTGCTTCTGATGCACATCCATGACAAGGGTCTCACACCATCAATATCTGCAACAGAGAGATGACATTTTCAAGTCATGAATACATCAGTTCAGTCATCAAAACAATGCAATTTGCAATCTCCTCTTATCCATTCGGGTAGAATTAAAGAAAAAAAGAAAACAGAAATATTACATTTGGAACGCCTCTTGTATATGAAGGCGATGCAAAAATGTTAGCCTATCGAACGTATGTCGGATTTCTTTGAAACTCAACTAAGAAATCCCAACTTCTATATTCCCCATGTGGTCCAAATGAAAGATTATTGTTTTTCAAAATAAGAGAGTTCATTGTCTCATTGGACAGGATAATCCAAGGGAGACAACTATGATTAATACTTGGACCAACAGTTACATTTTTCCTGTTGTGCAATATTTTAATCATGCAAAAAAATAAAATTTTCTTTTATTTCATACTAGCAGGCCGCCCGGTGTTTCCCAGCCATAAAATACGCTTGAATATGATATTTTAATTTATGATTTTTCGTATTTATTATCATAGAGCAAATTTCTTGGTCTTTTTTCTCATCAAATCTTTCTTGGAGACCATATATTAAATTTATTGCTCCTTCTGATCCTCGTAAAACCGGTTCTTTCTATCATTCTAAACACTTTCTTACACTTGAGACTATTCTCTATCTTTACAAATCTACTATCAAACCATTGTTTTCATTTTTGGGCTGGTGAATATGTGTCCCATTTGAAGATTCTTTATAAATTGCACAAACGTATCTGTAATTTGATTGGCCACACTCTTTCTTCTTCCCTTTAACCTTTCTCTCACAGACGTGATGTTGCTAATCTCAATCTTTTCTACAAATACTATTATGGAATGTGTTCCTCAGAATTGTATGATTTATTCCCTGCTTCCTTTGTTCCAGCTCGTTTGGTACTGCATTCGAATACAGCTTCTTATTCCAGTAGCTTTTTTCCAAGGACTCTAAAGTTGCACAACTCTGTTCCTGCTCACTGTTTTCCCTCTACTAACAACCTTGGTCTTTTAAAGACTAAGATCAATAGGCATCTCTTGTCTTTGCAATACTCGTCTTTCCTTCTTGTTAGCTTTTTACATCAAGTGGCTTCATGCCTTGTCTCAGGCGATTTCCATAAAAAAATTTCCCTATTGATAATTTTATTGTACCCAATATACATAGTAATGATTTCAAAAGTTAAAAAAAAAATGACTTCAGTGCCATCAGCTGGAATCGAAACCAAAACATTTAGCAGTCTAGCCTTAGTCATTATTTACCACTTCAGCATTCGTTGTTACCATCTGAGCTATCGCCAGATGGATAAAAAGACTAAAACTTAAGCAACGTAAAGCTATAAATGTATATGTACGCATGCTCAGAAGTTAGTTTATTTACTCCTGCCAAGGTCAGTTATTTGTTTTCCAATTTTGATCCCTTAGCATACTAAATACCATTTTTACATGCTAAATACCAAATCAAAAGTGTTTCCAAGGTCCAAATATCAAGTTTCAAGTTGTAGATCAAATATTCAGGAAGGAGTTTGGTAGAGACGTTTTGCACTCAAATTTACAAGGTCACTTAATATATATACAGGGTGCAAACAATAAATTAGCAGTAATTTCAATCCACAATTTAGTTTTATTAAAGTGGCATTGTGTATTTGAAATATTAGTTGATGTATTCCTTAAACTTTGACGTTCCAGATTAGCCACCTAAAAATATTTTTTAAAAAATGAGTGTAGAACTTAGCCATAAAATGGTTATTGATGAATTATTCCGTGCTGGGCATAAGACGTCTGACATTATCAGAGACACTGGCTATGCCTTTAGGACTGTTTATCATGTTGTAGCAAACTTAAGGGAAGTTTAAGACATCCAAAGGAAGGCTCATACACTGAGAAGTGATAACATTCGCACCAGAAGGTTTCTTGGTGGCTTGAAACGATTCATTGCAGTAAATCCAACGGCTGAACTGACAAAAAAAAAAGAGGGGGAATGTGATTAGAATGATTATTTCTTATGCAATACAAAAAGGTCTTGGGATGACGTCATATTGCAGACAACGTCATAACATTCTTACAGAGAAATTTACAGGTCCATCCTCCTTTAAATATGTTAAAGCCTTGGGGACTTTTGGCGTTAAATGGGTGGGGGCCAAATGATGGACTTAGTCATTTCTTTTTTTTTTTTTTAAATGGTGCAGAACTCAAATTTACATATGTTAAGGCCTAAAACTGCACCGTTTGTTCATTTTCACCAGGATTTGACGTCCCTTGGGCCTTTGGGGGCTAAATGGTGGAGGGGAGGAGCAAATGCTGAACTTAGTCATTTTTTTTATGCCTCGTTCACTGTGCACTCACATGGGACCATGCATGCTTCACTTGTTATACTTAAAGGGTTGTTTCATCTGCATCAGAATCTGAAAGAGGTCTTTTAAAAATTTTACTTTACTTCTTCGTATGTTCTCACAAAACGCCTAATCTGTGTGATCTTATTTACATATGGTTCACTTTTTTGATTTTCAATTCGTAAAGAGAGAAGCCCCTTGCTGTTTAAAACGCCATGATAGTACCGTACACATTTTTTGTGGACGAGAAAATGTTTGTGGTAAATGAAATCTCCAACCGCAGAAACTTGAGAGCTATCGCCAATGACTCTTTTGGTGTTCCTTCAGCCATGCAGAGTAAACACCCTGCCTCTGTCATGGTGTTTGCCAGCGATGGGAAAGTCATGCCCCCTCACTTCACTAAAGTGGACCTGAAGATCAATACGGACAAAATATCTGAAGATTCTAAAGAGATTCTCTTAGCCTGGATTAAGAAGAACTACGATCCCAAGAAAGTGACAATTATCCAGAACCCTAACACCTGCTCATGGGTCAAAAAACAGTGCAGATCTTCTTGAAGAGAGAGGTGCGGCTTTTTATGCCCTCAAATATCTGGCCCTCTAGCTTTCCAGACTTGAACTCCTGTACTATTGATTATGGGGTAATGTTGAGAAAGTTTCTAATGCTCGCCCCCATAACAATGTGGCCTCCCTGAAGATCCCCACAAGGCGAGCATTCCGCGCTATCAAAAAAGAGTAAGCTGTTAAGGTCGGTTGTGCTTTTAGAGCTCGCATTCAACAAGTTGTGTACGCCGAAGAAGGTAGACACGCAGAATAAAATGTTTGTATGTATTTAAATTTAATAAAACAGTTAAATAAACATATACAAATCCTTTATTGTCCGTTCTTTATCAAGGCTTAAAGGTTGAGATCTCAAACTGCTAATTTATCGCTTACATCCTGTATATATATGTATATATATATATATATATATATATATATATAGAGAGAGAGAGAGAGAGAGAGAGAGAGAGAAAGAGAGAGAGAGAGAGAGAGATAAAAACATCTCAGTGTGCTAGAACATTTTCATCCTAAATTCTACGCAATTATGCACAATGTGGAAACTATGTATAAAAATTCAGCATAATAGTATGATGAAACCCATCATCTAATAAGCAATCCCTATAAATGAATTATTAATGAACGCTCGTTTGTCAAAGGAATATGTAAATTAGTTAACCATCATAAAAGCGCTCACATATGCAGAACTGAGTATATTAAGTTCGTTTCAAAAATTTTTAAATAGAAAACGTAGGCTTTTAATATCAATGTCAGAGCGAGAACAAAACTCGACTTTATGGGTGCGGAGATTTAATTATCATTAGAGAAACGTGCTTTTATTTTATGTCCATCTTTAAGAAATGCTTCGTCATAATTACATATACCTCTTCTGTAGGGAAAAGGCTATGCAGTCTGTAACTTTTGCTCCATGCATGGTTTTCTTAAAGTCTCAGGTTTCTTCACCCCGTGTTGATAAAGGCTTTTGGAACAAAACGGTCAACTGCAATATGAACAGTTTTTCTTTTCTTTTTATTTTTTGGTCGGATTGTATTTTTTAAAATAAGAAAACTGTACAGTTTAATCAAGACATTAAAAAATTGAAAATATCGAAGAAAAAAAAAGGTTATATTGTACGTATTCGTTTTGAACTGAAGATCTCCGAAAAAAAAGATCCACTTAATTTGACCGAGTAGTTTTTTTTGTTTTTTTTTTACAGTGGAAAAACACGTTTTTATGACAGTACGTTGAAGGTAGACATCTTTGAATTTTAATAATTTTTGTTTGGATTTTTAGAACACGCCACGGGGAGATAACTCAGTTTAAAGCGCCGGCACTGCCTCCCCATCTTTAATACTAGCTTTTCTTGCTCAAAATCGAACCTTTTGCTCGGTATCATAACAAATTGTTTTTTTCGCTGTAAAAAGCACCTACACTACTTGATGAAATTAAGTGAAATTTTTTTTTAGAGAACTTCATTCCATAACTGATACGTACAATATAAACTTTTTTCGATATTTTCATTTTTAATGTCTTATTAAACTGTACAAGCACCAAAAAAAAAAAAAAACGAACAAAAAAATTGTTTGTTTTCTTATTGAAAAAAAAATGCAATTTGACTAAAAAGTGGGGAAAAAAAACTTGGTCCATTTTGCAACCGACAATTTCATAAAAAAGTGTTTGTCAACACGGGGTGAAAAAACTTGAAGATAACAGCCAGTGTCTGTCTAGTTTGTCTTTAAAATCATTTATGCCTTTTGCTTCCTGATGTTCCGTTTAACCAAAAGTATCTTCAAATCTGAAACTTCGTTACAATATGACGTAAATATCAATTAACTTGTTTTTAACCTTTTTTCACTTAAAAACATGTTAACGGAAATAATAATAAAAATTATTAGAACCCGTGGGAATTCCACGGTGGTCGAAAATTTTTAAAACACAACACATTATAAATAAAATGAATAAAAAATAAAACAAAAAAAATAACGACGAATTTAAAACAATTGTTTTAGCAAATTCTTTTTTTAAGCTAAAAAGAATTAATTAAAAAAAAAATAGATTCGTTTTCAACGAAAATTCAACACAAGACGCATTGTTTTTTTTTCGAAATAATTTTTAATATAAATTCTAAAGGAACAAATGTCAATTTACTTACACTTTTTTTTTAATTTTAAAAAGAATCAATAATAAAAAAAAACTTACAATCTCTTCTCAATATGATTTTTTTTAAATTATAAAATAAAATAGCCAATTTGAAACCGTAAACAGACAGCCATGTTTTGTTGTTTTTTTTAAATTCATTTGGAAGAAATAGTTTTAATGATTTTTAACTGATAAAGAGCGACTATAAAGGGAGGTAATTCTTTTCTCATTAATTAATGTTTGCGATGATGATGCTTTTGTGACACCGAACGTAGGACACGTAAATTAATATTTACATATTTTTCTGCTTGCTTTATTATTGTTTCAAGTTTTTAGTAAATGTGAAATGCATGGTGAGCGGCCTGATGTCTTCCACCATGACGATGATGATGCCATTCGCCTGCCCGTCAAAAAGGTATTGGTTCCATATAAGGAGACATCTACTTTTAGAAAGACAAATTGAAGAAGACAAGTGGTCGAATTTCTGACAGCTGAGAGAGAACATAAGAATTGATGTCTGTTTTGCTGAAATTTGAAATTGCACTTTTTATTCGTCTAGGTTTGAAACAGTACTTTTGTTGGTGTCTATTATGTTAAAATTTGAAATTGCACTTTTTATTCGTCTAGGTTTGAAACAGTACTTTTGTTGGTGTCTATTATGTTAAAATTTGAAAAAAAAAAAGATATTTTCGTTGATCAGTTTTTGTTTTTTTATGTTTTTACTTAATAAAAAAAAACTTAACGAAAAGAATAATAAAAATATATTTTTGCTTGCTTTGTTATTGTTTCAACTTTGTAGTAAAAAACATGAAATGCATGGTTGGCGACCTAATGACTTCGACGACGACGACCATGATAATACCATCCGCCTGCCTATCAAAAAGACAGCGTTTAAAATATTGTATTTGTAGCACGAACCCGAGAAGGCTAAGACGTGAATAAATAATCAAGACGATAAATCGAGCCGTATTATATTGGAACTCAGGTAGATAACTGCGCACATGGTTGACAATATCGACAATCTTTGCACTCTACATGAAGGATTTTCTGTCACTTCCAGTCTTTGAGGTGCATGAGCGTATAACCAGGCGTAGGTCGTTAACGTGCAGAAGTATCTCCGCAGCTTCCGTTGCTTAGAGACTCTAGACTTCTAATTACCAATCGAGGATCCGTTCTTGAAAATTAGTATGTTGAGAATTGGGCATTATATGTTATTTTTTATTGGAATCGATTGATTTTTATTTGAATCGATTGAAAATTTGTATATTTATTTATTTGTGAACTATTATCCTCGTAAGTGTTGTTGTTTCACAACGTTTCGGCCAATTATTCCTCTGGCCTTCATAAGGTGGTTAACCGCAATGGGAATGCTGAGTCTCTTTACTGGATCCTCAGCAATTACTGTCTTCCATAGAAAATAAAACGACACATAAATGAGCCATCCCAAAACGTAACACAGAGTTACAAGAAGGTCGAAAATTACATCGACCAGAATGTTGTGAAAATAACACCCAAGATGAGAACAGTAATCCAAAGAATCAAAATAATATGGAGAAACCTACATACCCTCCGCATATTATTAATCCCAATCATGACCTCCTTCAATATACCCATTCCACAAGATAGTAATAGAATGTGTATGTGGTACAATCTATACCAAACTCCTGTCAATTTTGGATCTAAAGGTTTAAAACTTAATAGACAGGGCATTTGAACCTGGAGAACAAATTCGATTTCGGTTTAACTGGTAAAAATAGCTGCTAAGAGGTCAAAATTGAAAGAAATTGAAACTTAGCAAATGTAAGTGAACTAAAAATGTGCACACTTATATCTTAAACAACAGTATTTTTAACATTTCTGAACTTTTGAGACGAGGATTAGTTATTCGTATTATTTCGATTCTTTGGACTATTGTTTTCATCTTGAGTTTGATTTTCATAACGTTTCCTTTGATGTAACTTCCGACCTTCTTTAGGTGTATCTTGTCGAACTCGAGAATGCTTCTGTTGAACTTGGGAATCAACCGAAACGTTGTGAAAATGATACGCAAGAAATATACAGTAAATAAATGAAAAATATACAGTAAAACCTCGAGATGCGACATTAAAA
The DNA here is from genome assembly GCF_053919585.1 of Euprymna scolopes. NCBI lineage: Eukaryota > Metazoa > Mollusca > Cephalopoda > Sepiida > Sepiolidae > Euprymna > Euprymna scolopes. Next base: position 38,520,153 of record NC_136508.1, on the reverse strand, counting down.
ATTAGTAACAAAATACAGTACAATATAAAATACAAAAAATTTGAAAATTATTTCAATAAACAAGTTATAGGTATATTGTTTTTTTTTTTTTCTTCTTTTAAACCTCGTTAATAACGTGACACACTGAAAGCAACGGATAGTCCTATCTTCTGCCATAGTTTCGCTAATACTGCTTTAAATACCTTTATTTTCTGACTGGAGTATCTGAATAGTATTGTAAGCACTTTCTCAAAGTTTAATGGATTTTTATTCACTCGTTCCTTAAATATTAAAAAAAAATGTAAACTCGTTAATAATTTGATACGTAGTGTGTGTATATCTATAATATAAGCTGTGTGTGTGTGTGTGGTCACGAATAGGCTCCTATATGGTTGACTATTTGAAAAAACTGATTACATATACTGATAGAAGATGTATCGAGACACAGGAATGGGTATGTTTGATCTGGCAGAACGGTGGTTCATTAAAATCGTGGGGTCTGCGTTCACGCTTGGTCCACAAAGTATGGAAATAAATTTAAAAATTTAGAAAAAAACGTTTACAAGTGTTTTTGATATAGATGTACATAAGAATACTTTGATAAGTATGGTTTCACTTAAATAGGGATGGTATAATAAAATTGTGGGGTCTGCGTTCGTGCCTGGCCTCCATAGAATGGAAATAGGCACAAACTTTAATAAAGACTTTTCATATCAATCTGCGTAAGTATACTTTGATAATTTTGTTTCAGTTTGAAGAAATATGGTATAATAAAATTATGGGGTGTTCGTTCGCACCTGACCTCCATAGAATGGAAATATGTCACAAAGTTTAACAAGGTTTTTTAATATAGATCCACAGAACATTGTGATAAGTGTTTCAGTGTGAACAGGTATTGTATAATAAATTATGGGGTTTATCTATTTTTACTTTCATCACATTTTGCTTTGGTTTTGATACCCCAAATTCGAAGCTATCTTTTTACAACCCTTCCTTTTCATAACCCATCATACTTTCATAAATCAGAGTCCATTTTCTGTAGGCTGTTTTTGAACCCAGTCAACGACGAGTACTTTTCCTAGTGTGTATATATATATATATATATATATATATATATATATATAGGGTGAGTCACGGAAAACGAATGTTTTTTAGAACAATCATTGCTCTCTTTGAGTAAGGAATAGGGATTGAGGAAGGTACTCTTTAAACCTGTTTAAGATGCTGTTTAGTTTGTTGTTATTTGTTTATCTTTTACATTTAATTTTGTTTTAGTTATTAATTGATTTTGTATGCTTCTTCCTTAAAAACATCCGTTTCCTGTGACTCACACTGTATATATATTAATCTCGCGCAGCCAACGCACTGTTACTGACATTTTAAAATACAACTGCTGAGAGACAACGCACAGATCTTTGCTTCTGACTTTTCTTTATTCAACTTTACAACATAGCAAGAAAAAAGAAGAAAAAAAATGAAACAAATAAAATATTGAGGATGGTGTTTGACTCTGAAACATATTTAAATTATAAATTTCAAACAAGTAAAATATTTGTTTATTTTTGTAATATTGCGTTGTGATTTGGCTTTCAAGTGCATTTGATACATATTTTATATATATATATATATATATATATATATATATATATAATTATTTTTTACTATAATAATTAAATACCTACAGACACTAATGTTTCAGGCTTTCGGGAATCTTCAGTGGAGGGTGTCACGATCAACACCAGTCGATAGATTTGAACCTGGCTCGATTAGCAAAGACCATATCCAATCGGCTACCATTAACCGCAAAAAATAACATTGAATTTAAACATTTTATTTTTAAATGTGTTTAACGTCAGTCACAGTGATCTAATCGTTATACGATGATCTATGTATATATATATGTATATATATGTATATGTATATATATGTATATGTATATATATGTGTGTGTGTGTGTATATATGTATATATATGTGTGTATATATATATCTATATAGATATATATGTGTATGTGTGTGTGTGTGTATATATATATATATATATATATATATACACTGTCAGCTTTGTATATTTAATATGTGTACTTACCTTCATATTGCCCTTCTATAGATTTTTCTATGAAAATTCTATTTACCTCTCTTCATCCTATAAACTTCCTGATTTGCTGTATAAAAGTTGCTTATTCTCATTTAAGTCTTGATCATATGTCTTAATTTTCGATTTGGCGTCTTAATCCCTATGCTGATGAAGATATTTCAATAAATATTTGTATCGTCTCTGAAACAATCGTACACAGATTAGTTGTTGATGTTAAATTCTTGGAAATGATTTTCCTATAAATTATATATTAGAGTCGAGAAAATCAATTAGAATCGAAATGTGTAGAATTGGAACTTTTGCGAGTATCAGGATTGGTATCGGAAAAAATTGTGCCTTCTTCCGATGCCAAAAACGATTCTTTTGTTATTTTTTATTTGATTTTGTTTAAAGAAAAATTTTCCGCTGCTGTTAGTAATAATGATAAAATAACAAATATTTATTTATTTTAAACTACCAGTAAAGCGAAAATCTATAGATCGAGACCCCCACCTCCACAAGTGTGTGTTTATGTTTGAGGAAATATTTTCGTGCATGAAAGTAATCCAAACCGAAAATTATATAATATATTCGAGTAGCATGGCATTCATATAAGAAATAAGGTGCTTCTTTATTATAGCACTCTATTATAAAAAAAATACTCTCACCTCTGGCATACGGAAAAGTTCGCACAACAGAAAATTATGTAAAAGCATCCAGTAGTTTCATCTGTATATTAAAAATAAGGTACTTATATATTATCCTACCCAAGAAATAAGGTACTTGTGTAGTATAGTGCTCGTATGAAAAACAAATCAAATCCTACCTCTGACGTGCATAAAAATCATTAAAACCGAAAATCACGTTATATATTCGAATAGCATAACTTTTAAATGAGAAATAAGGTTCTTCTTCACTATAGCAATAGATGAAATAACAAACAAATTCTTACTCTAGACGCACAGGAAATTTAGCACAACAGAAAATTACTTAAAAGTATCGAGTTCTTTCATTTTTAAATTAGAAAAAAAAAATGGTACTTCTATAGTATCCTACCCAGGAAATAAGGTACTCATACAGTGAAATACCCATATGAAAAACAAAGAAATTCTTATCTGTGATGTACATAAGTTATCAAAAACGAAAATCATATAATATATTTGAGTAGTATAACATTTATATAAAAAATCCGGTGCTTTTTCACTATAGCACTCTGATGTAAAAAAAACACCCTCTTACCTGTTCCGTCTGCCTGCTTCCCACCTGACTACAACCTGGATGTCTTCAAGTCCAACGTAAACAAATTCCTAATGAACCGCCCCCTAAAGTAAACACTTCATTAAATCTCCACACTAATGTACTGTACTTGCAATAACCCTTGCCCCTGAGTGGCTTCTTGATAAGTGGTGACCACCATGTAAAAAAAAAAAGAAAAAAAAAAAGACATATCGAAAATTTAGCATAACAAACTTATTTAAATAATTTTAAATATGTGTTGTACATAATCCATCCTAGGTAAGGAAATTTTTTCCACATACGTGCTGTAAATTTCCTGTCCAATGAAGGTACAATTATTCCATACACATGTTGCGTAATATCCGTTCTAGGGTAGGTAAAATATTTTTTTGCTCAAGATGGCAAATGATATGTAGACATCAAAAATTCCTCTATCCTAAGAATTTTTTCTCGTTGTCTTATACGGTCCCGAGCAACGCCGGGTGGCCTTGGTAGTCTTAAATAAACAACAACTCAACATTTAGAGATTCATAAAGAATCGAAATTGGTAATTGTATCGGAATCGAGAAAATGTTCCTAATAAGATGATGATAAAACACATTTACCTTTTTGGTTGTAAGGAATGACAACACGAGACAAACATAGTTGGTTTCTTTATTCTTCAATCGACCGATCGGTGATGTCAGGAATTAAAACTTTTATTTACATGGTCTATTTTTCTTCCCTTCGCTTCTAAGGGGCTCTCCTCTCCAATTGACTATCTCTCAACAACTCTTGAGTTCCAACTCATCAACTGACTTCTAACTTCGAACCGTTAGATTCCTATATTGAGAAATCTCCTTTGTTTATGACGTCAGAAGTGTGGTTATCAAACGTGACTAATTTTCATGTGGCTTTACATATGTATGTCCAAACACACTTTTGGCAAACAAAAGAATCCTCAATTCTAATTCTAACCTATTTTTAAACAATATCTTTTTAATTCGCATTGTCCATTCTTTTAACTGACATATTTAATATTCAGATTTCTAAAAGAATGGACAATCAACTCTTTTTCCGACATAAACAATATTTAACTATTTCTAATAGAATTAATAATGGACTTAATTTCTAACATTCCATTTTCTATTATTATCTTTAACACTTGCGTACAGGGTTCGATTCTAGCCTTTTCTTAATATCATTTTCACTTATCTAGTCTGTCTTCTTATTTACATGAGAAGAGACAATCCTTTCATGTAACATTTTTATTGTCATCGAAATCCATGAAATTGCCCGGGAGGAAGCTTTGCATGCCTCCATACAGTAACTCCATATAGTCCAAAATATATGTTATTCTACATTGCACTCTAGAGAACCTACTGCTTCTTTTATAAAATTATTTTATGTAAACTTGTTTTCAGTTAAAGAAAAAAAAAAAGCATTAAAAAATTTATGTGCGGGGTTTGAACCTACAGACCACGTCATACAAAAAACAAAAAAAAAACCCAAAAAAAACAACAAAAAAACAAAACAAAAAAAACGTAAATTTTCAAGTCTTAAAATATTCTTTGCAGTTAATGAAAAAAAATTAAGACATTTACCTACATAAGAATTTTCATAGCCCATTGTTCTATCATTGTTGCTAAGCAACGACATGCGAAAATGGCTTTACCGATGATTGATAAATTAAAATAACGATTTTGATTATTGATTATCGGTAATTATTGGGAGTATTCTGAGACAAAACTTAAGATCACACCCAGACTTATACACTAAAGTTCTATAAATTTTAAAGAAAATATGTTCAGCCGTTTCAGAGTCTATAAGGAATGAACTCACACAACCACAGACAAAGTTGCATTTATATAATTGTATATATAATACAAATACTTTGATACAAGCCTGATATGACTACACATCAACGAGCATGCTTAGTTCGAAGCTTTAAAAAGCACCAAACTTCTCTGCCCTCTTCCTCCAGAAATGTCGTTCTTTCTGTTTGCATATTGATTTTTATCTATGAAAACATAGTGAACGGCCATTTTAAAGCTTCAGTGAAAACGTGGTTTTGGATGTGTAATCATACAATTGTAATATTCATAAACTTCAGATTCAAGATGGGGAATTTTTTTTCCAATACCCTCATGGTGTATTGCTGGTACATCTGCCACTAGTCTCTCGTTCCTAGACAGGGTTCAAAAGAGAGTCGCCAAAATATTAGATCTTGAACTATCAGTAAACTCCAACCTCTGTCCTATCGCCGAAACGTGTCATCCTTGTGCCTGTTTTACAAGTATTTCAATAGCAAGTGCTCTGACGAACTGAATACTTGTACACCCTCGACGACAATACCCTCAACAAACCCGAAAAGCAGCAAAATCCCACCCTTACACTGTAGCGATCCCTAGATTTTATAAAGCCTTCTACTTGAATAGTTTTTTCCCTTGGACTACTGCACCTTGGAATTTCCTCCCGGACCCCTGCTTCCCTAACTGTACTGACATGTAGAAATTCAAGTGTAATATGAACAGACATCTTAAAATCCAAATCCATAAATATTATCTCTGCAAATCTGCTCTCAAATAGTGGCCCCTTACAGCTAAGTGGCCCTATGCCTTGTTTGGGAGTGAAACAACAATTAAAAAGAAATTTTTTTAGCAAAATCTCAATGTAAACTCAATATAAACATTGGCAATGTCCGGTGAGCTTAGACTGGTTTTACCTAATGAGGAATGCCTTTAGTTCCTAAAAATGGAATACTGTTGCCACATTTTGGCAGGAGCTGCTCGACGTGCCCTTTTTTGCCTTAAAAGAGTTAAAAACCTGCTTCGAAACCTAGTAGGTGATGCCCTTTTCTCTTCCCTGCAACCTCTTTCCAGAGAAGCCTGTCTCTGCTCTATCGTTATTTTCATAGTAAGTGTTCTCTGAGCTCCAATATATGCCCCCCTTGCCAAAACACTCGACTACTCACAACTACTACCAACAATTTTCCACACTCTCTATCTGTACCTAAATCTAAATGCAGATTCCACGAACAAAGTTTCTTTCCTAGAACCTCCTGCATGTAGAACACTGTTCCATTGGCCTTCTTCCTGGTTAATTACAAGTCTAATGTAAACAAGTTCTTGTTAAACCGTCCCCTTAAATAATCCAAATTCTACCCAACTTACACCATTAACAATTACTACACTACCACCTTACATTTATTAACCCTTATTCTCGAGTGGCCTTCAGGCCTTGATAATGATGACTCCTTTGTAAAAAAAAAAAAAAAGTTGGTGATTTCCCCAAAACTAGAGGAGCCTATACTCATTGACAAACTATTCCGCTGTATCACTAGTCTTTCATGTGGCCAGACAAACATACGCCTCAAGCTAGGATCGAAACTCGACCGTCAAGGTTATCTTTCATAGCTATGTAACTGTAATCTTGAAGAAAGGTTTTCAACAATCGAACAGAGTGAAACAGAAAATAATAGAGAAAAGATTTTTGATTAAAAAAAACAAATTTTTTTTATCGATTTGCTTTTGAAATTAGAAATGAGACTTAATGTTAACGTTTTCATTACGAAATGGACATGAGATGAATTCAAAACTGATCAATTAATTTACCTGCTTGTCAAATCTTCAATTTTTCTCGAGAAAAATTGAAGTGAAATTTAACAAAATAAAAAAAAAAGTCCTTCACTCTCTTTTCTATTTAAATAAATAATTCCTGAGAAGAATATTGCGATTTTTTTGTCTGTGTCTGTTAACAATTTAAAAATGTTGCTTACTACTTAGCAGCCTATGTTTTGGAGTTACGTATAGGTATAGATGATCTAGTTATTAAGTATACAAGGCGTCCCAATAAAATGTATACACTCTTTAAATGACCATAAAACCAACCAACACCTTATTATATACGGAAGCAAAGTTTCATACATCAAAATACTGTGAACAAATATGGAAACCAGTTAATTATCGAAAGTATTACAATTATTGGCCATTATGGTCCATGAACAGCTGACAACGCTCACTGTCACAAAAACGTTCCTAATCAATTCAATTGGTATGTTGACACATCTTCTTTCAATGGTTGCTTTCAACTCATTCATTGTAGCTCGTTTTGTGGTGTGAACCCTGTGTTTAACATGCTCCCCCATCCCCCTACCTGCCTCCTAAAAAGAGAAAAATCCATTGGGAGGGGGTCGAATCCGGTGAGCATGGACAGTACTCGATACTTCCTCTTCGTCCTGTTTATTCCTAAACATCTCTTGGGAACGTGGTATAGCGTATTCATGTAGCAAGTTGAGATAATTTAAAGAGTGTATACATTTTATAGGGACACCCTGTACATGATAAATATTTTAGTCACTTACTCAGAGCTGAAGGAGCATAATTCGTATATCATTTATGAAAAGTACGCATGTACACACTCTTTTCCCTTACACAATGAAGGCTCAATATTTCCTTGTGGGTCAGTAAAAAATAATAGAAAGAAAAGGGGTAGGATTCCATGAGCAAAGTTTCTTACCTAGATCTGCCCGTCTATGCAACACAATACCGCGAGGCTGCCTCACAGCTAACTATAACATGGCCATTTTCAAGTCTCCCGTGAAAAAGTTCCTGTTGGGCCGTCTTCTTAAATAAGCAAAGATTACTAAAGTTCCACCGTTACTGACAATGATGGTGTCATCTCACCGGCCAACTAATACTCATTAGCCCTTTTCTTAGAGTGACCTTGATAAGCGGCACCTTCCCTCAGTTATAAAAAAATACAAATAAAAGAAAAGGTGTAAGATTAAGGGGACAGGAGTAGTAAAAGATAGCAAAGATAAAAAGTAATAAAAACGAAATAGGAAAAATAGATTATTGGTTTGTTGTGTTTAACGGCCTGTCAACCTCTAATGGGTCACTTAAGACCAGAAACATTTTTAAATATCTTTTGGAAGTTAAAAAAAAATTATAGGCATCTATAATATAAATCTCACCTGTCTGTTTAAATGTATGTATGTATGTTTGTATGTATGCCTAGAACTTTCGACAGAGGCGACAGATTTTCGCGAGATTAGTATTGTTTTGAAGCTCGATTCTTCAGACGACAAATATCGAAAAATTGGCTAAAAACATTAATTCCTTCACCCTCAACTGGGCACTTTTTTAGAAGGAGGGGTCGTTTTTTTCGACAATATTTTCGAAAGTCATCCCCTCTTTTCGATTGACTAACCTTAATTTAAACCTTTGCCACTACCAGTTTGGCAATGGACGCAATGGCAAAGATATCACGTTTTTTTTCACGTTCTTTTTCTCCTTTGGTGTACGGGTTCGAGCCTGCTTGCCAACTACCACTTTTTTTTTTTTTTTTTTTAGCTCAACACACACCTCTCTAAACACCCGGCAACCAGGCTAGTCCTATATAGAACACTATTTTACTTTCGTACTTTTCTTATTGTTTTCCAAAGAAAATGTTGTCGATTTTTGAAAAGTTTGATTTCAAAAGCGAAGCGTTGTCAATTTCTTAAAAATGTTGTTTTAAAAGTAAAGTCAGTTTAAATGGGGCAGCCAATGTTTTCAGACAGGGAATTGGAGAGAAAAAAAAGCTCTGCAGAACATGATTACGTTTCACAAAGAGATAAAATAAACTTTAATGAACAGGAAACCGATATCTTCAGAAAGCCTGATCTCGTAGCAGCAGAGGAAGCGTAATAGACATGAAAGAGTAAGAGCAAGTGAAAAGAAAGGAAGATGATTAGAATAAAAGTAGTAAGAGAATAGGGAGTAGTGAAAGAAAGGAAAAAGAAGTGAGGGGTTGGAAAGGGGAGGACTAAGAGAAGAAGAAAAAAGCCATGTTTTGTCAGCCATTTTAAATATGAACAGTGCGTATGTGCAGATTTCTTTGTCTTATATACCTAAAACGAAGACTCCATATTTCCTAGTGGATCAGTTAAAATGAGAATGGACACAGACTAGAAAAAGATTAATAGAAACAAAGGAATGAGAATAAAAGAATGGTGGCAACATAAGAAGACTAAGCAAAGAGAAAGAGTAATAGAGAGGGAAAGGGAGGAGCAATAGAAAGGAAGGAAGAGGAACAAGAGAAAATAGTAAGATAAAAGGGTAGGGGTAAGAGAAAGGAAACAAGACGAGTAACGAAAAGGAAAGGGGGGCGGTAACAGAAAAGAAAGGGGAGAAGTAACAGAAAAGAAAGGGGAGGAGTAAAAGAAGAGAAAGGGAGGAGTAAGAGAGGAAGGAAGAGGAATAAAAGAAAAGTACTAAGATAAATGGGAGGGATAAGGGAAAAGAAAGGGAAGGAGTAAGAGAAAGTAAAGGAAAAGATAAGAGAAAAAAGGAGGAACAAAAGAAAAGAAAGGAAAAAAGCAAATATAAAGCTGAAGAAGTAATATTAAAAGAATGCCCATCTTTAATTAAATTAAATTAAAGAAAAGTAGTCCGATTCCAAAAGTTAGATCGCTATAACATTGCAGATAAATTAATATTTGCTTCTACCTCGAAGTATGAAAAATTTCAGTCAATGAACGTTAAGTAAAATATAAATTCCAATCAATTTCAAAGATTACATAATCTATCCAGCCCGATAATTCTTTCAGTAACAGACAGCTTATAAAATCCACAGCTAATTTTCATTGGATAATCAACAGAGATGATTTTCCAATGAACACACTGCATTTGTTTTAAATGGAAAATTAAAGTAGGCATATTATCACACTAATAAATAAAATAGTTCATGTTTACTCATTAAAAAAAATTATTACACTTCCTAAAACATTTTTAACACGAATTTCATATTTTATCCAGCTGAAGAAAGACGTTAAGGTAGCAAAAAAAAAAAAAACATATTGTAGTAAACTAAATTTATTTACTATATTGTTAAGTCGACCTCTATATTTTTCTGATTAACGAAGTTAGCGACAATAATCTGTACTTTCTTGTAAAAATAGTTTGATAACGAAATCGTTTACTAATACTTTCGTTGTTTTTAAATATTTTTATTCTATTAAATTACGCTTGAGAAAAAAAATGGAGGAAATAAATTTCCATCGGTCAACGTGTTCTCTTCCTTTATTAAAAATTTGTCAGGAACTTTCAAGCATACATTTTTACTCTAATTCACTGCAAACGAGGCATATTGCCTCTTGGATAGAAAGGTTTACTATTTAGGACTATGTCTACAAGATCACTATGTACGAGTTGAGCAACAAGATGTCTGTTCGCCTTACATTTAACTTTCATTCATAAATTTACTAGACATTTTAGGCCGTTAAAACGGTGAAAAGTTATAGTCTGTTGACTAAGAAAGAGTATTTTATGCTAAATTGATGGTCAAATATAGTTAAATTTGTGCTCATTTTTACATTTAATACTTATTCCTATTAATCACCAACTGTGAGTAAAACAGATATAATATTTAATTTGTTGCATTTTATCGTAACAAAGGTCCATACAAAATTTCAGACAGATCGACACAGTAGATTCCGATAAAAAGTGGCACGGACAGACAGACAGACGTACTTAGATAAATACAGATATGAAAAAACTGACTGCTAGATTAATTGATTGCGTGCAGGATTAATTTTGTCATGGAAATAAACATAACCAACAGTACACGTGATGAGACAACCTGAAGCAAAAGATATTCTACTGAGGTTGTTTTGATTTTATAATGGGTCCGGTAGCTCAATTTAAGCTGACAAGACAAAACTGGTTTCATTCAATAATTACAAGAAACCTTCTCTACCACCTATAGCAATGGCCAACGACTCTTTATCTGAGAGTACGTCTCTCAAGCTCCTTGGCCTAACGTTCACTGGAAACATGAGTTGGAACAGTTACATCGAGGGCATTGCCAGGGCCGCTGCAAGGAAGGTGGGCTCTCTCTACCGTGCTAGAAAACTTTTAACACCCGAAAGTATCCTGTACCTCTATAAGGCCACTATTCGCCCATGTATGGAGTATTGCTGTCATATTTGGGCCGGTGCATCGGCTACTAGTCTCTCGCTCCTTGACAGGGTTCAAAAGAGAGTCGCAAATCTGATAGGCCCTACACTGGCATCAAAACTTCAGCCTCTGTCCCATCGTCGAGACGTTGCATCCCTCTGCCTGTTCTACAAGTACTATAATGGTGAATGCTCTGAAGAACTGCAAGCACTTGTGCCCCCACGACGTGAACACCCTCGACAGACCCGACAAGCTGCAAAATCCCACCCCCACACTGTAGAGATCCCTAGATGTAAAAGATCCTTCTACTCCAGTAGTTTCTTCCCCAGAACTGCTAGACTTTGGAATTCCATTCCGGGTCACTGCTTCCCCAACTGTACTGACATGCATAAGTTCAAGTGCAACGTGAACCAACATCTCGCTGCCCTAATCCCTACATAGTACCCCAGTAGATGTTTCCCCTGATAGTAGCCCCCTACACCAAAGTGGCAATGTGCCTTGTTTGGGGTGAAAATGTAAAAAAAAAAAAAAAAAAAAAAAAAAAAAGTATTATGAAATAAACACGTTGAACAGTGAAGAAACTAAAAGAGTCAGGAAAGGTGAGCGACAGATACGTAGAATATAATATTTTAAGTTACGGTTGTCAGGGTTGTATATGTTCTACGAGAATGAAAGGAAGGAACTGACAAAACAGAGACAAATAAAAGCAAATAATTTGAAATTGAAAGCAAAGAACGAGCGAATAAAGGAAGAAAATGAAGAAAAACGAAAAACAGAAACAAAGAAAGTAAAAGAGCCCCCTCACAACCCTCCGTTCAAAAAAGAAGGAAAAAATGAAAAAGCAAGAAAACAAAAGACAGAAGGAAATTAAAGTGAAGGTCAGGTATGGAAGGCCGTTATTATTTAAGATTTGCCATCCTCATCACTAAAGGTGATTTTTCGATGCGTATGGTTAGCAACTGGTTTACATCAAATTTTATTCTGAATTGATTCACAGGCTTTTTTGTTGAATGGTCCAGTTGGAGTATCTTACACAATCAACCGCTATAATTGTGTTACATCATTAACTGCAAATTATTTTGATTTATTGAGTCAGCTGTGGCTTTGCTTCCAGAGTCTTCTGAGCTACCTTAATGGAATTGTAGTAATTAGCATATCACTCATCCCCTATGCACTTTTTCCTTGGTTACAATGGTTAGAGAGTCTCATTAAGCCAGAACACTGACAGACTCTACATCATATCTCAACATTATTACCAGGACCCCCCCTGCACCTCCCCCTTCCAAAAAGACGGGAAATAATTGAAAAGAAGGGGGGAAACCAAGAAGATAAAAGGAAAATTGATAGGATCCTAATTGGACGTTAGCATCTCCTATATACGATGAGTGTTCAAAAAGTAGTACCTCCTATTTTTTTTATTCTACCCAAATGGATTAGAGAGCGGTTGCAAATTTCGTTGTTATGATTACTGAACTGATGCATTCATGACCTGAAAGTTTCACCTATTTGTTGAAGATATTAATGGTGAGAGATTCTTAGAAGGATACCCCGTCATGGACGTGCATCAAACAAGAGATGCATTATTGGCTTCCTGACAAAAAAGCATTGAGAATGGTATTGACTATGTAGAAGAGTAAATTCAGGAACACAAAAAGTCGCTCGTTTTAATGGTACCGCTTTCGTCTTTGTAGCTCTTCAAGTTTTTGAGTTTAAAAAATTAGAGCCATCGTTCATCACCGGCAAAAGTGCATTGGGAATGGTGGTGACTATGTAGAAAAATAACTTCTGGATCACAAAAGGTCTTAATGGTACCATTCCTGTCTTTGTAGCTTTTCAACTTTGAGTTTTGAAAAATAGGAGGCTTTACTTTTGGAGCAACCCTCGTTTATACATATATAAATGTGTGTGTGTGTGTTCACAATACAAGGATGCTCTAATGAAAGCCAAGTAACAAGTCAAAAATAATATCATGCAATAAAACATTTATTGCATGCGGAATTGACTATGAAGTAGTGTTCATTAAAACGTATACAAACTGTAAGTAGGATGATGTAGGCGCGTGTCCGTGCGTACGTATGTATGTACGGAGTGAAATAAATGTTTATGTACTGAATGGTAGATGCGTGTGTATATGTGGGTGCATAAAGACAAAGTGTTCATTGGGAATGTCTATAGTAGAAAATCTGGGTATTGAATATGTATGCATGTGGCTGGAAAAAAGTTCTTGCCATGATAGTGGTTGTGTGTGTGTGTGTGTGTATGCGTGTGTGAACACCTGGTGATAGCAGCCATCGGCCAGACTAGGAAGAGATAGTCTGGTTGACGTTATCTGTAGTAGGTCGCGAAAGAGAGCGAATCTGTGCATCCCTTTTTAGAAAGTAGATCAGGATGCCCCCGGACGTATCGACAAGATAAGATATATATGTGTGTAATTCTGTTTTAAAATAGGGAGTTAGGGCTAGATTGTTTGGTTTGGTTGTTTTACGACATATCAACCCTTTTCGGGCTATTTAATGCCGAATCCAGTCATTTTGGAAATAGTATTCATGTGGCATCCAGTTATTTTGTAGAAGGGTTTTATATTCTTCAAGCTTTTTGTATCTTCAATCGCTAGTTTGTAGTGTTTGGTTTGTTTTTTTTATAGTGGATTTGATCGTTTTTGTTTCCTGACCAACAGAACATGAATAAGTTTTGCAATGGTAGAAGGGAAAGGGTTACAGTATTAATGTTTGGTACATTTTAAGGAAACCAGTCAGGAAGTGTGGAAGATAGAAAGAGAAAGGGAAAATGGATAAAAGGGAAATGGGGGGGGGTTGTTTCTGGTTTCGGTTTTGAAGAACAATTGAACAATTGAAGTTTTGCAAAAGGAAGTAGAAAAACAAAAAGCATCAATGTTAAGTGCATTTCGTCTCAGGAAGCCAAGACTGCCTGATCTGGTAGAAGTTAGAAGTTAGGGTTAGGGTTAGGGTAGAATTTAGAAGTACTAGAAGTACTAGAAGTATAGAAAAGAACAATAGAACGAAAGAAAATGTAAAAACTGGCGAACGAAAGTAAAAAAGTAAATGGACGAAAAGAAAGGATCGAACGGATGAAAATAGTGATGGGACCATTCCAATATTTTTCCCAATTTTGATACAATTACCGATTCCGATTCTTTATAAATCTGTAAATATTTAACTATAAAATTATTATTTTTCCCCAATTATCGTAAAAGCACATGTTCATTGTCCATATATTTTCTCAAATGGAAAAACACACCTGTGGGGGGATCATTTGTGGCTTTTAGCATTTTTGGTAGTTTAAAAATAAATAAATATTTATTATTTTATTATTACTACCAGCAGTGGAAGATTTTGTTTTAAACAACATCAAGTAACAAAAAAAAAAGGTACTTGTACAGTTTAATCAAGACATTAAAAAATGAAAATATCGAAAAAAAAGGTTATATTGTATGTTTTTGTTTGTTTTTTTACAGCGAAAAAAACAATTTTTTATGATACCGAGCAAAAGGTAGTCATGTTTCGATTTTTAGGAAGAAAAGCTAGAATTAAAGGTGGGGAGGGAATGTCTGCGCTTTAAACTGAATTATCTCCCAGTGGTGTGTTAAAAAAATTCAAGGATGACTACCTTTATTGCGCTCTTATAAAAATGTATTTTTCCGCTGTTAAAAAATACTACAATCAAATTGAGTGAATTTTTTTCCCGGAGATCTTCAGTTCAAAACGGATACGTACAATATAACCTTTTTTCGATATTTTTATTTTTTAATGTCTTGATTAAACTGTACAAGTACCAAAAAAGATAATGAAAGGAATCGTTTTTGGCATTAGAAAATAGGCAAAAAATTTTCCAATTCCGATACCGATTCCGATACCCCAAAAAGTTCCGATTTTGATGAATCTTCCCCATCTAAATGAAAAGAAAGGAGCAAAAAAAAAAAAAGACGAAAAGAAAGTAGCGTTACAAGAAGTAAAAGAAAGAGATTAAAGAAGAGAGTAAACAAATAGAAAGAACGAAAGAAAGGAGAAAAAAAAGAAAGTAAAGACAGAAAAAAACAAAAAAGAAACAACAAAAAGAAAGAAAACTTGTTACAAAAGGGAAGAGAAAGGACACAATGCATGACGATTTTTTTTTCTCATAGTCTTAGGGTTTTTTTTTTTTTTTTTTTTTGATGACACATTCTTTAATAGATTATAGTTTTTGGCAACGTTTTTGTGTTCCAGACTTTAAGCAACAATAAATCTTTATTTTTTGCTAGTTTTGTTCT
This sequence comes from Euprymna scolopes, assembly GCF_053919585.1. Taxonomy (NCBI): domain Eukaryota; kingdom Metazoa; phylum Mollusca; class Cephalopoda; order Sepiida; family Sepiolidae; genus Euprymna; species Euprymna scolopes. The sequence continues at coordinate 38,504,676 of NC_136508.1, read as the reverse complement.
TAGTTATTCTTACAGACATACAAAGAAAAAAACAACAAAAAGAAAAACAGCCTCAAGCAAAACGGAGCGACAAATCAATAAAAATATAAACCAAAGAAAAAAAAATATCATTTAAAAAAATTAAATAACCTTGTAAATATATATGTGCAATGTAGCACAAATATTTAATTGTCCTCGGAAAATTTATTGACTTTTCAGGAAGCTGACATGGCTATAGTCAATACAGTTCTATACAATTCAACACAATTGCAGCAACCAGAACAAGTTAATTCGGCCACAATTCTCATTCATTTGTATTTTTATTTAGGAGGGTCGCCACTTATCAAGGCCTGGCGGCTACTCTACGATAAGAGTTAAATGTTGGTGGGACGACATGGCCAGCTATGGTAGAACTTTGGTAGTGCTAGGTTATTTAAGAAAGGAGCTCAATTGGAATTGATTCATATTAGGTTTGAAGATAATCATGTTATAGTAGGCAAGGAAGCAGAGATACTGTATTGTGTTCCACAGACAGTTCTAAGAAAGAAACTCTGCTCATGGAATTTCCATTTAGTTTTAAGCAGAGATACAGCGAAGGAAGTTGTTGGCAGTTGTTTTACCTAAACAAGTATTTGTTGCGAACGTTTTACAGGGAGGGACCATAGATTGAAGCCCAGTCGAGCACCTACCATAAAGGTAAAGCAGAGATAAACTTGAACGTCAGCGTCTCTCCTGAGATAAAGAGGAAGTAGGTCATTGCCCAATAAGTTTCGAAAGCAGGAAAGGGTACTTTAGGCAGTCCATCCTAGATGTGTCAACAGGACTCCATATTAGATCGTATTTCACTCTTGTGCAGGTGGAGGATTTCATTTAGAGTGAAACACTTTCTGGAGCGATACAATGATGCAACCATTTTTCCTGCGGTTTTGGGAATGGATTTGACGTAGGTCATCCATTTCAGGTCAGGGGAAAAATTCAGTCGCAAAAGCATGTTGAAGCAGGTGCTTCTGCAAGACAAAAGCTGGGGAAAAGTGAGATATGAACGTTGGTGATGAAAGGATAGAAGTTTGGTTTTGGATGCATCAAAGATAACCAGCAATTTCTTACTTCATTGCACAAAAAGCTCCAGGTTGAAGGAGAGAAAATCAGAAAAATCCTAGTCTTTGTCGACCTTTGAAATGTTGCAATAGATCGTAGTATCGTCTGCATAGATGTCGACGAAAGAACAAAGAATGTGATTTGAGATCGTTGATGAAGATCAGAAAAAGAGTTGGGCTGAGGATGGACTCCTGGGGCACGTTAATACTGTGATTTCTGCCCAACTACTTTAATAAACTTTTCAGAGAGAATGAATTTTACCGTTGAGAGAACATTTACACCTATTCTGTAGCTGGAAATCTTATGCAGTAAACCTTTTTTTTTTTTTTTACACAGTGATCACCACTTATCAAGGCCCGGAAGCCACTCAGGGATAAGGGTTATTGCAAGTACATTACGTTAGTGTGGAGATTTGATGAAGTGTTTAATTAAGGGGGCGGTTCATTAGGAATTTGTTAACATTGGACTTGAAGACATCCAAGTTGTAGTCCGGAAGGAAGCAGGCAGACGGAACAGAGTTCCACAGGCGCGCAGTTCTAAGAAAGAAGCTTTGTTCATGGAATCTGCGTTTTGATTTAGGCACAGATAAAGAGTGGGGGAAATTTTTCACAGTGGATTCAGCTAGACGGGTGTTTTTCGTGAAAGATTGGCGAGGGGGGACCAGAGATTGGAGTTCAGACGAGCACCTGCCATGGAAATAACGATAAAACAAGGATAGGCTCGCAACGTCTCTTCTGTGGGAGAGAGGTGCAGGGTAGAGAAAAGGGCATCCCCCACTAAGCCACGAAGTCTATTTTGTACTCTGTCAAGGCAGAATAGGCTGTTTTTAGCAGCTCCTGCCCAGATATGGCAACAGTATTCCATCCTTTATACCAAACTCTATTAAACGCTTTATCAAAAACTATTGCTCTAAAAACGAAGCCATCATTAATAGATTCACTGATCCTGTGCGATATTACCATAAGCACATCGGCTATTGATCATTCAGAACGGAAACCATGTTGCATGTCACTGAGTAGGTTGTTATTGCTGAGATTGTATACAACCCGTCTAGCTGAAGCCACTGTCAAAAACTTTCCCCACTCTCTATCTGTGCCTAAATCAAAACGTAGATTCCATGAACACAGCTTCTTTCTTAGAACAGCACGCCAGTGGAACTGTGTTCCGTCTGCCTGTTTCCCACCTGACTACAACTTGGATATCTTCAAATCCAACGTAAACAAATTCCTGATGAACTGCCCCCTTAAGTAGACACTTTATGAAATCTCAACACTAACGTACAACGTACTGTACATGCAATAACCCTTATCCCTGAGTGGCTTCTGGGCCTTGATAAGTGGTGACCTCCTTGTAAAAAAAAAAACGTTAAATTCCTTTAAAAAAATGGAGTATAAAAAACGGAAAGAAACTGAGACATGTACTACATGCGAGTATTATGATTTTCTTTTTAAACAGTTCATTTCTTGTAAGGGAAAAAATACTCGAACTGAGATCGAAACCAAAATCTAAATCAATATTCAAGCTTTGATCAAAATAAAAACCTAAAGACAGTGGGTCAAGTATGATAACTATTAGGCCAGACTGACACGATCTTTAAGAAGTGTTTTCAAACTTACTTATTCTTAACATAATATAAACGATTCATGCATGCACTGTCGTTTAATATAAAAATCCGATAATTCCCAAATACCGATGTTTCAATTTTAACCCCTTAACAGCCCTTTTTTCTTGATGAAAACTAGTTAAAATGTTTTCCACATGTCTGAATACCCTATATACCAAATTTCAAGCTTTATTTCATATATATATATATATATATATATATATATATATATATATACTAGAAAATGTGCCCGGCGTTGCTCAGTATAAAATGTAACATTTAATTCCTTTAAAAAAACGAAGTAAAAAATGGAAAGCAACGGAGACATTTGCATATGAGTATTATGCTTTTTTAAACAGTTAACTTCTTATAAGTAAAAAAAAAAAATACTCAAGGTGGGATCGAAACCAAAACCTAAAGACAAAATTGCAAAAACGTGTTCGGAAGTGATAAAAAGATTTGAGAAAGAGGGATAAATGAAAACCTGGCTAGAGATATCTTAATTTGGGAGTGAATTTATTAAAACCGTCCAACACATGTCAGCATGTAAAATGGACGTTAAACTGAATATGATGATGATGATTTGGTTTTCTTGTTTAGTTTTACAGCATATCAACTCTTTTTGGGGTTATTCAATGCTAAATCCGGTCATTTTGGTAAAAAAAAAATTCTGCTTAAGTTGTTTTTATCTTCAAATATTTATGTATAGTGTTTGGTTTGGTTGTTTTGGAGAGGAAAATTAGTGTTTTGTATATGGATTTACAGAACATGATTGAGTTTTGCAAATGGAAAGGAACAAAAAAAACCAACAACATCAATGTTTGGTGTATTTTAGGCCAGGATCTTCACACAGCCTGATCTGGTAACTCCAGGTGGAGATGATGTGGTTGCTGATGATATATGGGCCATGATCTTATCGATTCTCCAAACACTTCCTATAAAGATACATTTCACTTAGTGCTGTCAAGAAATATTTATTATAGAAAGTAAAATAAGAACTAAAAGAACATTACGAATAATCCCAAATCGAAAAATATTTTACATAAAACAAGTCAAAGCATAATCTCATGAATAAAATAAGATAAAAGAAAAGATTTCCACTTGAAAAAAAATCTATTAAGGCTTACACACATAATCCGCATGAGATATTTCTGGAAAAAAATCCATTAAGGGATCCAAAGGGATAAAATAAGACAAAAAAAACTTCATTGCAAAATCGCAAATTATAATTTCAAAATACCATTCAACAGATGACATCTGATGGCAGGCAGGGATTATATGTTTTTTATTCTATAATATTCGTGACGGTTTATTTTATGGGAGCTTGATTATAGAAAAATGAAAGGAAAAGATGTTCCTGTCACATGTTAAAGTAAACATCTTTGAAATTATTTATTTTTATTTTTTTTTTTTACACAGGCATCACCACATTATCAAGACCAAGAGGCCACTCAAGGATAAGGATTAAAGAATGTACAGTAGAAATTGGACAATATAGTAATCATTAGTAATGGAAATTCTGTAAATTTATTAACATTATATGGAACGGCTCATCAAAAACTTGTTTACGTTAGACTTGAAGACAACCATATTGTAGTCAGCCGGAAAGCATAAAAACGGAAGACAATTCTACTGGCGTGCAGTTCTAAGAAAGAAGCTTTGTTCATGGAAACTACGTTTAGGTTTAGGCGCAGATAAAGAGTGGGGGGAATTATTGATAGTGTTTTCAGCTAGACGGGTGTTTCTTGTGAAAGTTTGGCGAGGGGGGACCATAGACTGAAGCTCAGTCGAACACTTTCCATGAAAATAACGATACATCAGATACAAACTCGCAAATAACGATACATCAGAGACAAACTCGCAACATCTCTTCTGTGAGATAGAGGTTGTAGCGAAGAGAAAAGGATATCTCCTACGAGGCTACAAAGTCTATTTTGAATTGTATCAAGGCAGGACAAGTCCTTTCTAGCAGCTCCTGCCCAGATGTGGCAACAGTATTCCATCCTTGGACGTACCTGGCTCTTCTATAGATAGAGAATAGCATCAGCAGTGGACAACCATTGCATGCATCAACATGTGGATATATTAGAAGAGATGATATTACTTACTTCTAAACTTGGTTATTAATATGTATATATTATGCTTGTGTTATGTGGATTAATCAGACTATTATTCTCCTCTTGGGTGTTATTATCACAACCTTTCGGTCGCTGCAACCTGCGACCTTCTTCGGGTGCTGAGAACATGTTTCTTTTCTTACTAAGGAAAAAGAGGGTTGGCCGTAGATCGTAAAGAAGGTTCACTCATCGGGGGGTCACTAAGTTGCATTTGGACGCCTCTAATTACAAAGTCACAGAAAAAGACAATATGATATATGCCCATCCCAAGAGAGGTAACTTCACAATAACAAAAAACACTCTTTTTTTCTTAGAGTTGCCCCCCCCCCTTACATCGTGTTTTTTTTTAAAGACAAAAATATGCATGGGTATCGATCCTCTGTTTCGTAAAACACTTTTTTTTTTTACTAATATTAACAATTAGTATAGATATTCTGAAAAACTGAGCCATAGGAAAATCTTTAAAAATATCTTAGTGACCCCTGATGATTGAACCTTCTTTATGATCTATGGACCAACCTTCAAACAAATGGTTTGAATTCTTGTAATGCAAATCCAACCCTCTTTTTCTTTAGTACGAAAAGAAGAATGTTCTCAACACCCGAAGAAGGTCGCAGGTTGCAGCGACCGAAACATTGTGCTAATAACACACAAGATGAGAATAATAGTCTGATTAATCAACATAACACAAGCATTCACATCTCATCTCAAAAATTCAGAATTGCATGTATATGTTACGTTGGCATCTGTCAATCTAGAAGACTATGGCGTTGCACCTGTAGAGGTGGTTGAACACCATCTTCTGTGGCTGAATAAGCTTATTTTCGATCTACATTATCGGTTGCAGGCGTAGCAGGTGTAGGTCGGTGCATTGTATTGGTGGTCTGCTGAATTTTGTTGACTGGCCTTCCTGTATAGTTTCTTTGGTCCCTGCCCGTTCTGCAATGAACATTTTGCTAGTGGTCAGACCTCTCATTACCGTTTGTCTTCAAAAGTTGTGGACTTTAGCTTTGGGCTTCCAGCTGGTAGGGTCAGTATCACATGCTTTCATTTCGTGTTTGGACACGTCGACATAGCGGAAGTAAGGATGACCAATTTTCCTTTTGCCAGTGGTGAGTTCCTCATAGAGAATGTCTTTTGGGATTCTCTCATTGTCCATGCGGTACACATGGCCTATCCCGTGTAGGCGCCTTTGGCGAAGGCGGGTGAACATGAAAGGATACCAGTCCTTGTGAGCACAGCATTGTGTGTAGCTTTGTCTTTTCACAGACTATGCATGTAAAATGTTTCCATTCTTGGTGGTTGTATCAAAATCATTAATAAAAAAAAATCCAATTAAAAAAGGAACAGTCAGATTTTGACAAAAGGTAGTACTTTTATACAGCTTAGCATCACAAGTGCATGTATGTATTATTCATCGGACTACTGTTCTCATCTTGAGTGTGATTTTCACAACGTTTTGGTCGATATAACCTCCGACCTTCTTCAGGTGTATCTTGTCGAACTCGGGAATTTGGACAGAATTTTGAGCAGAACCTTTTATTTACTTCACGGGGGTAGTGTGCTCTTGTTCATGATTGGATAGAGGTCCTAAGTAATTCGCAAATGTATATTTCGGTCACCCACACTGAGGATTGAACCTTCAACCTTCAGGATAATATCACTTTTACAATTGATTTTTCCCAGTACTCTAACCACTGCGCTACGGGTCCTTGCGGACAATTCTAGTACAAATTTTAGGAGCCTTAAACCTATTTTTGTATTTCTAGTTGTAAATATCACCATTTATTACTAATTATTACTATATATTAATGTATATCTCTATATTTATTACTTGTATATATTAATGTTGTTTTTTGTTTTTTTTTACTTAGCAGTTGGTTGTTTCCCAGCACATATGCACGTGAACTAGAACAGACAATCAATCCATTCGATTAAAAAATAAGTGGTTTCACCAATTTCGGTGACAATAAAAGTATTGGAAATGTGGAACATTCGTTGTTGGACCTCACTCTATCTCGAACAACGTTGGGTCTCCCTGCTAATATATATATATATATATATATATATATATATGATGATTGCAACATCTTGTCAGACGAGTGCCACTCCCTCAGACATTTAAAATCCATGAGCCCAAATGCCTGAGGGAGTATCTATACAAATATGATGTTACAGAGTCTTAGCTTTGTACGACAGCTAAGTCTCTCTCTCGGTTCAAAATGTTGAGATCCAGCAACAAGCAAGAGCAAGATAGCCAGCAACAAATTAAACTGCAGACCAGCTTAATGCGGGTAATGGTCTTCTGCTTTATGGTTTTTTAAATCAGAGATTTGCTTCTCCTAGAAAGGTTGCCTTCACCACGGCTTACGGGAGCCCTCTCCACCCCAATACACATATACACACACACACAAATATACATGGTGCTAGTTGGCCGTTGACCCAGAAAAAGAGTTCATTCGCCCTTTGGAAGGTCTTGTTTTTAATCCTTCAGGGAGACTAGCCGCCCTCCTCACCAAACAAGTCTGGTGGGGGAACCAGTTTAGTCGCTTCTAACTAGCAGGACGCTCGGCGTTGCTCGGGTCATAAAATACGCATAAATATTATATTTTAATTAATGCTGATTTCTTATTTATTATGAACAGAAATACCCTAGGTATTAAACGTAACGTTAAATTCCTTTAACAAAAATGAAGTAGAAAACGGAAAGAAACTGAGACATGTGCGTGCGAGTATTATGTTTTTTTCTAAACAGTTCACTTCTTGTAAGTAAAAAAAAAAAAAAAATACTCGAGCTGAGATCAAAACCAAAACCTAAAGACAGCGAGTCAAGTATGATAACCATTACACCTCGTCGTGATTTCAAAAGTAAAAAAAAAGTATTTGGGTGCCATCGGCTAGAATCGAAACCGATACTGTAGCATTCAAGGCTGGTGATGTTATCACTGTACTATCGTGACATGTACATGAACTGATTAAAAATTAAAAATGAACTAAGATGAATGTACAAAATATATAACGATTTTTTTTTCAATTTTGTCCCATTTTTGACCCTTTAAAAACAATTTTAATCGGCTAAAGACCCATAAAAGAACGGTTCGTAAAAAAAAAAAAAAAAATCATTTGAGGCCACTAGCGCTGCTCTGCGAATTTTAGTTTCGGAAGAGATAGAGTTTGAAAATATGGAAACAGACAAACAGACATACATATAGCCTTTAATGGTGCTTGTGCATAGTTTTTTTTTTTGCAGGTTAAATTCAAGCTTCACGATAACTTTTTTTTAAAAATAAATTGTTAGGTGGGAGCACAGAATAGTTACAAAACACCATCCCCCTCCTCATGTTTAGAATGGCTTTCAAAATAACGTTATTATTTCAGCATGGTGGCAAAAGTGCACAAGTACCCCTTATATATATAACTACTTAATTTACTCACTTAAAATTAATATACGAAAGTATAAATTTATGCGTAAACTCTAAGTATTTAATTCAAAAGTGCTCAATACGTAGGTCGAGCTAGTTAGTAATTTATAAAATATATATGGCGATTAAGCTACACTGAATATTCCGCGTTTCATCCACTCTAGGACTCTTCAGGCTTATGTGCAAATTTTGTGGTTGTTTGTCGTTATTTATACACGCGTATATAAATAACGACAAACAACCACAAAATTCGCGCATAAGCCTGAAGAGTCCTAGAGTGGATCAAACGCGGAATATTTAGTGTAGCTTAATCGCCATATATATTTTATAACTTACTATATATATATATATATATATATATATATATATATATATATATATATATATATATATATATATATATATATTATTTTTTTCAAAAGATTTTTTGTATTCCTACAGGTCAACACATAGAAAATAAATACAGAAAAGATATAAACATTTATATAGTTTTCGTATTGATTTTTTATTCATACATATTTACACACACGCGTGTGTGTGTGTGTGGGGTACAACAAATCATATTTCAATTGTCTGTCGCCATGTCTTCTTTCATAGTTTCATCAATGTTAATGCAGCCAGTATCAGGTCAAAATGAAATAAAGGTCAGTGATCTGAAAGTGAAACTTGCGTAACATTTGATAATGTTGCTTCCTTTTTTTTTTTTTTTTTTTTTTTTGTTTCTGTAAAAATGATCATTGTAACAAGTTCTGATCAGACATAGACAAACGTCGGGTGGGGGAAAATGCCAACCATAAGTGATTTGTTTTTCCAGGTTTTGTCGTAATTTTTTATTTATTAGATTTTTTTTTTTTTTTTTTTTTGCGACATGATCTAGCGAGATCGCAATTTTCCAAAACTGGTTTGGAGTCATAAACAGCTGGCGAAAAAGAAAAGAAAAAAAAAAAACAGAAAAAAAAAAGAAAAAGAAAGAAATTGGTAACATTAAGTTTTTATAGTTTTATAGATCTACTTTCTGTTTTATCTGTTAAAGAGATAAAAATTAGTTTTTTCCTCCTGTAATGTGCTGTTTGCAATAGTTACAAAAATGACACTTAAGTCTGTTTTGTTATACAAACATTATTGGTTACAGATGTGCATACATGTTTCAGTATAGTCCCAATTACGGTACAGCACTTCATCAAACCTCCCCCAAAATCGATATTCTAATAAATATTCTTCTTTAATAATCAGACTATATATCAGATCTGTCCTGCATTGAACACTCTTTAATAATCACGCGAGTTTCATTAGATTTACATCTAGGAAACCAATCGATACAACCGGTATATATATATATATATATATATATATATATATATATATATATATATATATATATATATATATATATATATATATATATATATATATATATATAATAAAAATTAGGAATAAAAGTCACATATAACTTTATTATATCATCAGAACAATTAGGAAAAATAAAGGGGAAAATTAAGAAAAAACTCTTTAAGCCATGACATTTCGGAGCTGAATGTTTCTCATGAAAATAAGAGAAGGGCCAGAATTAAACAAAATACAAATATAAATATGAAATGAAAATGAAGGCAAAGGATAATATGGTAAAAAATAATTAAAAGTAGGTACAATATATAAGGGTAAATCGGAAGGGTGGTATATATATGTAGATAATAGCAAAGAAAATGTCGGCCAGCTGATAATAAAAGAAGAAACAAAAAGATGGGGAAGTGGAGAAAGAAGAAAAAGAGATTAAAAATAAATAAATAAGGGATACGGAAATAAATAAAATTATATGAAAGTGAAGAAAATGGGTTGGTTGTTTTTGTTTTACGGTATATCAACCCTTTTCTGGCTATTTAATGACGAATCCAGTGATTTTGAAGAGCAATTTTTTATTAGAGTATATTTGTTTTGTTTTTTTAAGTCGGTTTCTATTTAACTCATAGTTGGGACCCTAACAGGTACTAAGTCGGTTTCTATTTAACCCATAGTTGGGACCCTAACAGGTACTAAGTCGGTTTCTATTTAACCCATAGTTGGGACCCTAACAGGTACTATCAGTCCGGGTCAGAGTGGACCTGGGAGCAATGGCAATTAAAGGGTGGCTCTACGTTCCTCAAAGCCCGCAAACTGGGGCCTCACCATCGGATATAGTTTAAGGTCATATCCAGGACCAGAAGAAAATGGGATTAGAAAGGTGTACAAAAAAGTTTTAAAAAATATTATAACACAATATAAAATATTATAACATAATATAAAATATTATAACATAATATAAAATAAAAATAAAAATATAAAATAAAAATAAAATTATACAAGTTCCAATGAAGTCTTTAGTTTGGGGTTCCGGAAAGCAAAGAATATGGCAACTGTTTACAAATCCAGTAAAAAATGTGTGGGTAATCAAATCTTGGTACAATTCTCGTAAATCCTAAAAGTATTTGTACAGCAAAGCAAAATCCTTACAATACCGAGAGAATTCTTTGAATTGATGTGGAAACAAAAAGATCTAGGTAGGAATTCTCGAAACGGGAAGGTTATTAGCGGAATTCCAAGAATTGGTAGGTTTCAATCCCATAAATGTAGAGATTTACACTGGGATATAAATTTGGTGTATCAGACAAAAGACATAATTCAGACCATTTCTAAAAATAGGCGGTGGAGGGTCAGTAAAATAAACCAAAAAGCCAGCAAGGTCACGCTCTTCTTAAATAAAATCCAAGGTAAAAAAATTCCGTAATCAGAACGAAGTTTGAGCACATACAACATCCAAAAATCCAGATGTTAGATCTGATAAAAAAAAGAAAAAACAAACTTTTAGATAATTGAATTTGAAGTTTAATAGAAATCTAAAAAACTATCGAGAATCGAGAATGGATTAAGAATAAGAAATAATATATGATGAAATATAGCGATAGAACTGGATTTTTTTCTTTATAGATATTAAATATATTGTACTCACACAAAAGCGCCAAGACACAAAATGTTTTCTACTAGTTCTATATAATAAACACTTTCGCTTTGTGAGGACATAATTAGCCATTTGTTAAATTTCTCTTGTTTTTGAATGGTTTATATTTTTATCTCTATTTTTTTTTCGTTATGTACGGAATATTTGTTAATAAAACCCATAAAAATATGTTCCGTATTTCATTCTGAACACTTCTTTTTCGGGGAATTAAAAATGTTGCATTTAAAGAAAGTTATTTATAAGTTTAGTTTTTAAATGTTAAGATTTTTTAAAAATTATTTTCAGGATATTACATACAATGAAATGATTAATAGTGACAGTAGGAGAAGAAATATATATGAAGAGAAAATAGGAAACACGTATATGTCAATAGAGAGTAAAAAAATATTTATATTAATACTAAAACTCTGTGTCGGCTTGTCAGGATGTTGGTTTGTTTGCCACGATATTTGAAAACATATTTTAATACTAATAAACAGATAGGGGGTTAGAAACTTGGTTTTAGTAGTGCTCTGGAGGCGTCATTGTGAAGATTGGCGATATTTTAAAAGAACTCATTTCACGTGAAAACATACTTAGACATTTGTGTGGGGATATACACACCCTTATAAGATGGGCTTGTCCATTAGGTATATAACCAGCAAGTCTAGACCGCTCAATGAGAGCCATCCGGATGCCATACAGAGACGACTCTCCACAGACTTATTAACCCTTTCTGTACCACTAACCCTTGCTTCATACAAATGTTCTTATTATTATGTTTTTTTTTATAGATACTCACCATTTATCGAGGCCCAAAGGCCACTCGAAAATAAGGGTTAAAAAGTGAATGGTAGTCATCGGTACAATAGCAAAGTAATCGTTAGTATTTAAAATTATGTATAATTGGATTATTTTAGAGGATAGCTCAACAAGAACTTGTTTACATTGAACTTGAAGACGACCAGAAATCAGGACAGCGTAACAGAGTTCTGCAGGAGGGCAGCTCTAGGAAAAAAAGCATTGTTCATAGAATTTTCATTTAGATTTAGGCACAGTTAGAGAGTGGGAGAAATTAATTATAGTGGTTGTAGCTAATCAAGTGTTTGTGAAAGATTGGCAAGGAGGAACCATAGATTGGAGCCCAGACGAGCGCTTGCTATAAAAATAATGATAGTGCAGAGACAGGTTTGCAAAGTCTCTTCTGAGGGAAAGATGCTGCAGGGAAGAGAAAAGAGCATCATCTACTAGATTTCAAAGCCGGTTTTGAACTCTGTCAAGGCAGGATAGGGTATTTCAAATAGCTCCTGCACATTTGTGACAACAATACTCCATCCTAGGATGTACTTGGCTCTTGTACAGATAGAGGATTGCATCGGAAGTGTGATACCTTCAGGGGTGGGAAAATGACTCAACTATTTTTCCGGTGATCTTGGCAACGGATTAGATGTGTGTTCCATTCCAAATCAGGAATGATGTCAGTCCTAGAAACTTGTCTAAACATGGCGCTTCCTCAAGATGCTAAATAATAGATGAATTCATTTTTAAGTGCGGAAAACATAACATAAAATAAATGCAAAGATTAATATTATATTTTTAGATTCAATTTAAATTAAATTTTTATATTTTACTTAGTAAAATTCATAAAAGTGCACTTTGAAAATTGATGAATTTCTAATTAAATCTTGTACCTTAATTTTTAATATAATGAATCATTTTGTTTAATCATTTTGATGCCAGAAATGCTTTTCTTACTTATTATACATTTGTATATATTTTATTATCAGATATTTCATAATGAGTCATTCACGACTTCCACTCGTTTGAACACTTTAGATTGTCTAATGCATCCACCTGAATTTAGGGTTTATTAGTTGTTAATTCCTTTCATTCTCATGCCAATTGTTTGGTGGCCTGGAGGTAAAGGCTTAGCAAATGGAGTCAAGGGTGGCTTTGTGGTGGAGTTTGAATCTCCCGATCAGCAGTTATTGTCACCTCCTACACTGATGATTGCTTAAGCATGAAACATTAATGTCTGTAGGTATAAAGAATAATTATTATTTAATTATGTGTGTGTGTGTGTGTGTAACAGTGTACCCTGCCTTATTGTAGTTATAACATATTTAATCCATTGAAAAATAGAATCTTCTTAGTTTTTATCTGATAGGCTGATATAATATGTCCAGCTGGGAAGAAGATAAACTATATAAGGGCTTTCCAAAATCCATCCTTTTTTTTACCTTAAAATAAAACTGAAGAGCTACTAAGACGGGAGTGGTACCATTAAAACAAGCAACCTTTTATTCTCCAGAATTTATTTTTCTACATAGTCATTACCATTCATAGTACAGTTTTGCTGGTGATGAGGTGGTGGCTGTGCATGGGCGTCTGGAGTGCACTTCATTACTCACATCTCTGTCGCTACTCTGAAATCGACGAACCCATATCCTAACTAGGCTAACATCAACCGAATCGGCTTCATAAACATTAAACAGGTCTCGATGAATGTTTATCTGTTTAATTTTTCTGCGTTGTTTTTATTTTTTTCTAACGCACATCCATGACAGGGGTTGCGTTTTTTAGAGTCTTACACTGTCAGTATCTACAACAGAAAGATGAAACTTTCAGGTCATAAATGCATAAGTTCAGTCGTCATAACAATGCAATTTGCAGTCCCCTCTGATCCATTTGGGCGGAATAAAAATCTAGGAGGTATTACTTTTAGAACATTCCTTGTGCTTAACAAGCTGAAAAATTGGAAAAAAAGAAGCTTAGAAAATCTCAAGCTAAACAATCAGTACAACATGCTTGCTTTGATGATAAGTGTGCTGCTCTGAATGCACAAGGCAACATGGTGGCCTGTCTTATGCACAAAAATATGCATGAGCAGATAACTCTTCATTACCTCTAGTTTATACACATATATATTTATTCATATAGGTATTGCAGAAGATCAGAATAACATCGTTACCATCGGTTTCAAATCCATGCAATCAAATTAAAAAAAAAACAAATTAGTTTGCTCTCCATGCTTTATATCTGTATCTTCTTTGCTTAGGAGAAAAAAAGATACCTTTGATCTAATTTTAATTTCTTTGTAGAAAAGCAAAACTTAATTTAAGTAGATACTTAATAATTTGCAAATCTTAATGAACTCTTTACTTCTGTTACATATACTTTTTCGAGATATATATATATATATATATATATATATGTGTGTGCGTGCGTGCATGCGTGTGTGTGTGTGTGTGTGTTCTGCCTTCTTGTAGTTCTATGTTTAACTCATTAAAAAATAAAATCTTAGTGCTTTTTAAACAACAAGCCAATATAATATGCCCGTCTGCAAAGCAGGTAGATTATACTTAACAAACCAACAATTTTTTAAGCTTAGTAAATAGAGCAATTTCAAATCCAATCAATGATTGAGCTATGATTGATCTTTGAATAATTTAAATTGTTTAAGTCTGCCTCCTTGGAAAAAAAAGTTAGTTCAGTGACTTGCCTGCTGCTCAATTCTTGCACATTAATTGGTATTTTATGCTTTATTATTATTAGTTTGTGGTAGAGATTTAGTATAATTAGATTATTCACAAGGACAGTTCAATCAGAACTTGTTTACATTGAACTTGAAGACAACAATATTGTAGTCAACTGGAAAGCAAACCAGCAGAACAAAGTTACCAACAGTGGGCAGTTCTAGGAAAAAACTTTATTCATGGAATCTACGTTTAGCGATAAAGAGTGGGGAAGTTTTTGATAGCGATTTTGGCTAGACGAGGGTTTTGAATGCATACTAGACACTTTCAATGCGTGATTTCAGTTTCTTTGTGCAGGAGTTAGTTAGGACAACCTGATAAAGAGGGAAGTCTTCTTTCTTTGCGATAAAAAGACGAAGCTGGTTGAATGGGACTCTCTTTTTGGAGACAATTAGCCGAAATCTTTTTTGTAAAAACCACAAATCTTTGTAAGCTTTGGTTCCAATAATTATAGATACCTCCCCTCTGAGGGGAGCTCTAATGCACAACAAGTCACAATCAAATAAAATACATGAACATTCCTAACGTAGTTTGCTGCCCATTCGTTCCTTACCATAATTTTGCCTGACTGAGGATGACACCTGCAAACAAGTTTGTTTATATCTCGAAGATAAGAACCAAAACGAGGTAAACGGTTACAGACGAAAAGTGGTTTATTTTTTATTTATTTATTTTTACAGTCACCACCACTTATGAAGTCCCGGAGGCCACTCGAGGATAAGTGTCAATGAGTGTAAGGTGGTTGGTGCGACAACAGCTCAGTGATAGATTTTGATGGGAATTGGGCAGAATTAGACTGTTTAAGAGGACAGGATAACAAGAACTTGTTCATATTGGACATGTTGTAATCAACTGGGAAGTAAATCAGTGGAACAGAGTTCCACAGGCGGATAGTTTTAGGAAAGAAGCTTTCTTCATGGAATTTGCATTTAGATTTGGGCACTGATAGAGAGTAGGGGAACTTGTTGGCAGCAGTCGTAGCTTGACGAGTGCTTTTTGTGAAAGTTTGGTGGGGAAAGATCGTTGAATGAATCTCAGACGAGCACTTGGCGTAAAAATAAAGGTAAAGCAGAAACAGGTTCGCAACGTCTCTGTGAGAATGATGTTAGAGGGAGGAAAATGGTATCACCCATCAGTTTCTGAAGCCGGTTTTGAACTCTGTTATAGCAGGATAGGGTACCGTTAGCTCCTTCTCAGATGTGGCAACAGTACTCAATTTTAGGGCATATTTGTCCCTTATACACCACGTAGAGGATTGCGCCTGGAGTGAGATACCTTCTTTAACACTAGAGTGACAACCATTTTTCCAGTGGCCTTTGCAACATATTTGATGTAAATTTTTTATTTCAAGTCAAGGGTGAAGGCTAATCCTAAAAGCTTGTTGAAACAGTGTGTTTATTTGAGATGAGAGCCATTCATATCAATTGTGGCCATGTGGAGGTCAGAGCTTTGGCAGTGTAAAGATAGAAGCTTGGTTTTAGATTCATTGAAATTAATCAACTACTTTTGCTCCATTGCACCACCTGCTCAAAGTCGGAAGAGAGAGACTGGGAGATCTTAGTTGTTGCTGGCCTTTGAATGGTTACCATTGTTTTTTTTTTTGTTGGTTGGTTGTTTTTGTTTTACGGCATATCAACCCTTTTCAGGTTATTTAATGCCGAATCCAGTGATTTTGAAGAAAAAATTTTTTAATAGAATTTTTTTTTTTTTCAAGTCATTTTCTATTTAACCCATAGTTGGGATCCTAACAGGAACTACCAGTCCGGGTCAGAGTGGACCTGGGAGCAATGAGCCAACCACCTCAGCAGGAATAACCTTCTTAGTGACACACAATATGGTTTCCGCTCTGCAAGATCTACCACAGATGTGCTGACGGTTATATCCCACAGGATTAGTGAATCTCTTGACAAAGGCTTCCTTTCTAGGGCAATTGCTCTTGACATATCAAAGGCCTTCGACAAGGTATGGCATAAGGGTCTACTTCACAAGATTTCCAGCTACGGTATAACTGGAAATGTTTTCTCAATCATTAAATCATTTCTCTCCGATAGACTCATAAGAGTAGTGGTAGATGGACAAAAATCGGAGGCCTGCAATATAAATGCTGGAGTCCCTCAGGGGTCAATCCTGGGCCCAACTCTCTTCCTGATCTACATCAATGACCTCCCTAAACACATACTTAAATCATTCGTTGACATCTATGCTAATGACACGACCATCTATGGCAACACATCAAAGGCTATAAATGACAAAGTTCTCTCTGATTCTCTCTCCTCTGATCTCGAGCGCGTGGTTCAGTGGGGGAAGATGTGGCTGGTTACCTTTAATGCATCTAAAACCAAACTCCTATCCTTACATCATCAACGTTCTGATCCCCAGCTGGCATCAATTGTGATGGATGGCTCTCGTCTAGGTAAGGCCCCATGTTTTGACAAGCTTCTGGGTTTGACCTTTACTCCTGATCTGAAATGGAACACGTACATCAAGTCTGTTGCCAAGGTCGCTGGAAAGATGGTGGGATCCTTCTACCGCTCCAGAAGATATCTCACTACTGATGCAATTCTCTATCTATATAAAAGCCAAGTACGTCCAAGGATGGAATACTGTTGCCATATCTGGGCAGGAGCTGCTAAAAACAGCTTATCCTGCCTTGACAGAGTACAAAATAGACTTCGTGGCTAAGTGGGGGATGCCCTTTTCTCTACCCTACAACCTCTCTCCCACAGAAGAGACGTTGCGAGCCTGTCCTTGTTTTATCGTTATTTCCATGGCAGATGCTCATCTGAACTCCAATCTCTGGTCCCCCTTCGCCAATCTTTTACGAAAAACACCCGTCTAGCTGAATCCACTGTGAAAAATTTCCCCCACTCTATATCTGTGCCTAAATCAAAACGTGGATTCCATGAACAAAGCTTCTTTCTTAGAACTGCACGCCTGTGGAACTCTGTTCCGTCTGCCTGCTTCCCTCCGGACTACAACTTGGACGTCTTCAAGTCCAATGTTAACAAATTCATTTGAACCGCCCCTTAAGTAAACACTTCAGCAAATCTCCTCACTAACGTAATGTACTTGCAATAACCCTTATCCCTGAGTGGCTTCCGGGCCTTGATAAGTGGTGATCACTGTGTAAAAAAAAAAAAAATAAAATAAAAATAAAGGATGGCTTCACACTCCCCAAAGCCCGCAAGCTGGGGCCTCACCATCGGATATAGTTTACGGTCATATCCAGGACCTGTTACCATGTATGGTGGTGTCATCTGCGTATATGTCGACAAAGGACCTTGCTTTTTTGATGTTCCAAACCTTGTAAGAAAAACATTAGATAAGTAAAAATGAGATTAGATAGACCGAGATTCGAACCTTGTAAGCAGGGTTCGGAAATAGGTTTAGAAATGGAATGTAGAATTTCGCATTATTCAATTTAATATAAAATAGTAGATATGTTTGAGTAAAAGGAATTTTGATTGTTCAATTATTTTTTATGAAAATTGAATTAAAATAGGGTCAGTGAGAAGATCGAAAATTAGCAAATTTAAATATGTTGAAAAATAAGTTAGGTCCTAAAATAGGTTAGAAGAATTCTTTGTCTGCAGAAATGGTTTGGACATATACGAACCATGCATGTTTAACCCACGTGAGTTTCCCACGTGTGTGTGGCACGTGTTTGAAGCCATACATGACGTCATAGCAGAAAATGAATTCTCAATATAGTTTGCTAGTTTTAGGAGATTAAAGAGAGTTGGACAGAGTTGCAGACAGGAGGCAGTCGAGTCCGGATCGAATCAGAGGAGCCCCCCCCCCCTTTGTAAGGGAAGGGTTAGAAAGTTTTAATCATGTAGTCGAGTTTGAATTCCTGGAACCATCGTCATTGCAACCGGCCGAATGTAATAAAAGAACACATATTTTGTAACTGCGTCTCCGTGTTGTCTTTCAACCAAATTGAAGGTAATGTGAAATAATCGTTAATATGAACTTTGTCTCCTTCATCGTTATAATGAACTTTGTGTATAACCTATCCAAGAAATTTGTCCCCCTCTCCATCTAAGTAATGAATGTGCTCTCCTCCTGTGTCATAAGAACTGATAACCCTCCTCTCTAAATATGTGTTAAAAGAACTCCTCTCCCCCTCTGTGAAACAGAACTGTAGAACTGTATAAATGCCTCTCTTATCCACCTTAATATGAATGTCCTCATCTTTTTGTCTCTAATATGTCTATGCAACACCAGTGGGGCGGAAACTTTAATTTACTGTTTAATCACATCTTATGCAGCCATCTTGAAAACCCCAAGTTCAAAGCGAACTGGCGACTTCCATTCCTCCTCACTCTTTTTAGGGTAATGTGATGTGACGTTTATTTTGACTTCGATTATGAAGCCATAGTTTAAAGATGATCTTAATAAGATACGATTTGTTAAGTTTAGTCAGCGTCTATTAGATATTTTAAAATTAAGGTGTATCAATTTTCTCAAGTCGTAACGATTAAGGTTTTGGTTTATTACCAAGATTCACAGTGCTTGATCCAATGCTGAGTCCAAAAAAAGTTATTATATTCTAAGTGATGAGGCGTTACAGTATTTTTGTCTAGTCTTCTTTGCTGTCTTCTTGGTGTCTGACATCTTTATTACGTCCCGCACATGAATGGTCCGACAAGTTTATTGTAATTACCGTAAAAACGATGTTTATTGCTATTCTGGACAGAGAAAACTTCACATAAACCATGTAAATGTATCCAAAACTAACTCAGTCCTGCGTCTATTCCTTCTAAATTACACACACACACACACACACACACACACACACACACACACACACACACACACACACACACACACACACACACAAATATATATAACTACTTAGTTTACTCACATAAAATTAATATACGAAAGTATAGATTTATGCGTAAACTTTAAGTATTTGCTTCAAAAGTGCTCAATACGTAGGTAGAGCTAGTTAGTAAGTTATAAAATGTATATGGCGATTAAGCTACACTGAATATTCCGCGTTTCATCCACTCTAGGACTCTTCAGGCTTGTGTGCATAAGCCTGAAGAGTCCTAGAGTGGATGAAACACAGAATATTCAGTGTAGCTTAATCGCCATATACATTTTATAACTTACTATATATATATATATATATATATATATATATATATATATATATATATATATATATATATATATATATACTAGCATCGATACCTAGTGATTCCAGGGTCGACATGAAGTTCTGTTTGGCCACATCTGCTATACTAAGAATATTGAACAGATGCTCATTATCATATGTCAACTCCATCGTTCCCCAACAAAAATTTCAAAAATAAAAGAACAAATGAAAACACGAAAATGTAACCCCCACCCCCGAAAAAAGAAGTACGTTACAAACTCTCCACCAGATATTTCGGCAGAATGGATACGAAGAGAAGCTATTCTCCGGATATTGAGCACATTTTATGACTATAATCCAGTTTAAGCGAATTTCTTTGATGCTCCCTCAGTCTAGAAAGATTTGTTATTTGTTGCAACGAAAACAAACGGTAAATAATTCAGTTTGAAAATCACCAAAGTAGAATTTGTGTTAACCGAGATACACATTTTTATGTTATAAAAATTATGAGTTTTGACTTATTGTGTTATTAAAAGAAAGAAAATTAGCAGTTACGATGTAAAAAAAAAATGTGAAGAAAAAAAACTGGCAAAAAAACGTAAATAAAAGTTTTTTTTTTTTTTGTTTTAAATAAATAATCGTGGCTGCATTGGATTATTTGTGTATTCTAAAATAAAAACCCAGTGGACCACAACGTTAATTGCGAAATCATGGAAATTATTTTATTTGAATCGATTCCAAAAAATAATGCTTGAAAGTTTGTGTGGATTATTTTTAGTTTGATTATCCGCCAAAGAAGAAAACAAAAACAAAAGGAACAAAGTAAGCGTCCAGGGGAAATAACTCAAACCGTTTTATATAAAAAACAATCGATGTCAGTAAAAATAAATAAAATTAAATATATTATCAATATAAATCAAATTTAAATAATAAACTTAAATAGAACACTTAAAACAATTCTCTCACTATAAACAATAACTAGCACACCGCTATTTAATAAAATCGATTTTCCTTAATGTAATATGCAAATGACGTCATCTCTTAATCGTATATTTTGCAAGAATTAGACTATATATAGGAATGAATGAAACATTAAGTTAATGGACCTTTTGTATATATTAATCAAATTATAAACAAATAAAAAAACACACAGATAGGAATACGAAGTTATTATATACTAGCGAGGGGTACCCGGCGTTGCCCGGGTGTTTGGAGGTGCGTGTGGAAACTCCGGGGGTGAGGTGGGGGTTAAAAAAAGTAAGTATGAGGATCGAACCCGAACCCTTGAGGCAAAGTTGTAAATTAAAGTGTAAAAAACAAAACAAAACAAAACGTGCGATGTTATCCATTGCTCCACCACGAGATGCTAATGGAAACACGTTTGAATTTATTTAATTACTTGGATTTGGCAGGTGCCCGTTTTAATGAGTTAATGAGGTCAAGTTTGACTGCGGGATAGTATTTCATTTACTGCGGAATGCTTTTTTTCCCCCAAGATGTTATAGGAAAAAGACTAACCCACATACGGCGAGCAACAAATATTGAATATTTATCTTCCCGAAATCGAGCAAATTAAATAGAGAGGCGAGCTTCGTTGTTAACTGTGAGATATTATGATTTATATGTGATATAAAAAGTTTTAAAAGTTGTGAAGCGATCGACCGCTTCTCTGAAAAAAGCCTTTTGTAGACACACAGAAAAAGCGAACACACACACACATACATACATACATACATACATACATTTTCGCTTTTAAATTTATATATATATATATATATATATATATATATATATATATATATATATATATTAAAGAGGAACGATCTCTTTTTTACTGATTCTGTTATAAATTCCTGATTCCAATTCTTTTAAATTCTAAGTATTGAATATCTTTTTGGGGGATAATTACAGCAAAGAAAAAAAAAAAAAACATGAAATATGTACATATAATTTCCGTATGAAAATGATATATAGATTTTAATTTTACTGGTAGTTTAAAATCAATAAATATTTATCATTTCATCATTAATACGATTAAAATGAGGTTTTAACCAAAAACAAACAAATAAAAACAGCGAAAAAAAAATCGTTTTCCAGCATCGGAAAATAGACACAAATTTTTCCCATTCTAATACCCTAAATTTTCATTTTTTTTCGATTCCTGATTCCGATTAATTGTTCCACCAACAATATATAAAAAGTGGACACATTTGTAGCAATTTTTACATGTCAAACCTGGAGAATAAAATAGTTTATGCTATTAAAAAAATAACGTCTTTTTTACGTTGGTACGTCGTCGATATGTTTATTTTTACTGAAAATAATAACGAAATAGAGAAACTAAAGGATCATCTTCTATAATATAAATCTTACTTGTCTGCTTAAATATATGTATGTATGTATGTCTGCCTAAAACTTTCGACAGAGGCGACGGATTTTCACGCGATAGGTATCGTTTTGAAGCCAACCCTTCGGAGGACAAATGTCTAAAAATTGGCTTAAAACATTAATTCTTCACCTTAAACTGGGCACTTTTATACATGGAAGGGTCGCTTTTTTCGCCGATATTTTCGAAAGTTATCCCCTCTTTTCGATTGACTAGCTTAAATTTAAACCACCACCACTTCTGGTTTTGTGATGAACGCAACGGCAAAGACGTCACATTTATTTTCATGTACTTTTCCTCCTTCGAGGTACTTTTTTTTGTTTGCTCAACACACACCTCCAAACACCCGGGCAACGTCGGGCACCTAGACTAGTCTGTTATATAAATCTCACCTGTCTGTTTAAATGTATGTATGTATATAACTTATGTATGTATGTATAGAACTTTTGACAGAGGCGACGGATATTCACGCAATTGGTATCATTTTGAAGCTCGACCCTATGGACGGCAACTATCGAAAAATTGGTTAAAAACATTAATTCTTTCACTCTCAACTGAGCATATTTCTACAAGGAAGGTTCGCTTTGTTTGCCGATATTTTCGAAAGTTATCACATCTTTTTGATTGACTAGCCTTAATTTAAACCTTCGCCACTTTTGGTTTTGCGATGGATGCAACGGCAAAGATGTCACATTTTTTTCATGTATTTTTCCTCCTTTGCAGTACGGGTTCGAACCTGCCTGCCCGCCTGCCTGTCTACTACAGTTTTTTTTTTTTTTTTTGCTCAACACGCACCTCCAAACATCCGAGTAACACCGGACACCCAGGCTAGTCTATTACATAAATCTTACCTGCCTGTTTTAATGTATGTATGTCTCGTACAAACTCTCGACAGAGGCGACGGATCCTGACAAGATCGGTATTATTTTGAAGCTTTAGATTACAGCCGACAAATATCGGAAAATTGGCCAAAAACATTAGTTCCTTCACCCTAAACTGGCCAGTTTTGTACAAGGAGAGGTCGATTTTTTGCAAGCATGTTTGCCAGTTGGACTGACTTTGCCTAATTTTAACTTTCTGAACTTCCAGTCGCGTCATGGAGCATTGGTAAGACATCAGATTTTCTTTCACATTCTTTTCCGTCTTCGCGTCACGGGTTCGAACCTACCTGCCTACTACCATTTTTTGACAACTTTCTACACGTGGGCTGCCAACTGTTGTTTTGATTCCTCCCATCCCCACCCGGGGTCCCTTACTACACCACCTACACACACTCGGACAACGGCGAGTAACCCCTTCCCCGTTACTACCATTTTTTTATCCTCTCTCTACTCGGTCTGGCAAATGTTGCTTTATCCCCTCCCCGCTAGTACCATTTTTTTTAACACTTCTCTCCACCCGCACTTCCTACTGTTATTTTAACCCCTCCCCAAACCCCTCCACCCCGGGTACCCCTGCTATCTATATATATAAAAGCGAAAATGTATGTATGTATGTGTGTCTGCTAAAAACTTTCGACAGACACAACAAAAATTCACAAACTCGCTATCATATCGAGGCTCCATCCTTCGCTCAAAACATATCGAAAAATTGGCCAAAAACGTTCATTTTTCACCCCGAAATCGACAATTTTCGACAGGGGGGGTCAACAAAAACGGCCCTCTCGACCGGTTCTACGCATGCGTCAGATGACGTCATGACCTGATCCACTTTAAATAGTTGAAAAACTGAACACATTTCGTGTACATCGCGTTAGGTCAGTTGATTAGCGCGTTGGTTCATTATCTAAACGTTTTGGGTTCGAATCGTGCTGTGAGATGTCTTTTTTATTTTCGATTTTTTAAATTTAAATATTGAACCAGTGTTATTTAAGCCATTTTTCACGTAACGTTCGTTTTACTGTTTACTTCGCTTATCCACCCCCGACCACACACCCAAAAACACCCGGGTACCTACCGATTTTTTAAATTTTAATATCGAAAAAGGCTTATTTAAGCCATTTTTCACGTGTTCGTTTTTCTGTTTTCATCGTTCGTTTGCCTTACGTTAGTTTTTTTCCCCGCTTAAGTGTTAACGTTGTTTTCTTTTTTTACTTCGCTTATAACAAACAAACCTACGTCGTCATCGTCGTCGTCGTCGTAACGCTCGACGACTTCTGGCCGCGCACCTGTCAATTTGGTTCTTAAATAAATTCAAACATCTTTCAGTAACTCATTCTGGCTAGCCGATTTTATTTTCAAGCTTCGCCTCAGGGCTTCCGGTTCGATCCTATCCCCCCGGGTTCTTTTTTATTTAACACCACACACACCTACAAACACTCGGGTAACGTCGGGTACCCCCGCTAGTCTATTATATAAATCTCATCTGTCCGTTTAAATGTATGTAGGTATGTCTGCCTAAAACTTTCGACAGAGGCGACGTATTTGCACGAGATCGGTATCGTTTGAAAGCTCGACCATTTGAACGACAAATATCGAAAAATTGACTAAAAACATTAATTCTTTCACTCTCATTAGGGCACTTTTCTACAAGGAGGGTCGATTTTTTAGCATCCCCATTTTGCAAGTCATCATATCGGTTGCAATGACTTTACTAATTTCCAACTACCGGTCGCGGCATGGAGTAAGGGTAAAACATTCAAATTTTCTTTCACTTTCTTTTCTGCCTTTGTGTCACGGGTTCGAGCCTGCCTGCCTGCTAACACTTTTTTTACATTCTTTTCCCCCTCTGATGTTCGGGTTCGAGCCTGCCTGCCTACTACCATTTTTTTTTTTTTGCTCAACACACACCTCCAAACACCCGGGCAATGCCGGGAAACCCGGCTACTATTATATAAAGCTCACTTGTCTGTTTGAATCTATGTATGTCTCGCTAAAACTTTCGACAGACGCGACGGATCCTAACTAAGTCAGTATCGTATTGAAGCTCGATGACTCGGATGATTAATATAAAAAATTGGTCCAAAATATTAATTCCTTCACCCTAAACTCGGCCATTTTGTTCAAGGAGGGGTCGATTTTTTTTCGACAACATTTTAGCAAGTCATCATCGCCGTTGGATGGACTTTACTTAATTTAATCGCTCTTGACTTCCGGTAAGACAATGGAGACATTGGCTAAGACGTCAGGTTTTTTTTTTTTTAACCTTTTTTCTCTTCACATTACGGATTCGAGCCTGCCTGCCACCACTTTTTTTTTAAACACCTCTGCCTACTGTTGTTTCGCTCCCCCCCTGCTACTACCACCTTTTTTTAGCTAAACACCCGGGCAACGCCGGGTTACCTCGCTAGTTTTCAAATAAATCCGTACTTGCTTTCACTTATGAATTAAATACAAACAATTGTATTCCATTTCTTGGTGTTCTCATAGACTCCAGCAAAGATGAATTCATCACTTCTCCATATAAAAAGACTATTGCAACCAATTCTTATATCTTAAACTTAAAAAGTGAATGTCTATACCGATACAGACTGCAATCATAAAAAAAAACTAATTAATCGAGCCAAATTGATCTTCTCAAAAAAAATTCTACAGCGAATTAAAAAGATATAAAACAGGTTTTAATCAATAACCAATTCCACAATTTCTTAGTTGATAAACAAATTAAAGTAACAGTTAGAAACCGAGACCAAGTTAACACACCTCATTAACTTATTCTATCGCAACCAGCTACACCACAACTTTAAAGCAGATTAAATGGTACCGAGGAATATAATAAATCGATATATATCCCCAGTCAATAATAATAAGATCAGATTTATCATCTACTACAAGAAATTAGCAACTGCTAACTTTATAATTAAAAACAACAGTTCCAGGGAAGAAAATCAATCGATGAAACCAATATAGTGTACCAATTCAAATCCCCCTTGGCAGAATGCATCTCCAACAATAGAAACACCAATAGCTACATTGGACACACAACCAACACATTGTCCAGATGATTAACTCTGCACATTCCAGATACAAGCTTGATTTGCCAACGCCTAAAACAACATGGCTGCCCACATTCCCAATTTAGAAAAATTCTAGTTGAAAACACAAACATCATTCATATGAATCCAAACGTAAAAAGACTAAAAATACTGAAAGCACCGTATATAAGAGCTATGCAGCCAAAAATTAACAATGTAAATTTTTAAAACAGTAATAACATTTTAAAGTGCCTGGGTACGTAACCATCCAATATATATATATATATATATATATATATATATATATATATATATATATATATATATATATATATCAAGGATGAGAGTTCATATAGAAACGTTGTTTTAATTTGAATAAAATTAAATACACATCAAGTGCGCTAGAAAGCCAAATCACAACGTAATATTAGAAAAATAAACAAATGTTTTACTTGTTTGAAATTTATCATAAATATATTTCAGAGGTATACTCCATCTTCAGTGTGTTGTTTTGTTTCTTTTTTCCTTTTCTTCTTCCTTGCCATGTTGTAAATTTGGAGAAAGAAGTCTGTTTGTAAAAAGCCGCGTGTTGTATCTAGCGGTTGTATTTTGAAATGTTTGAACTGTGCGTAGCCAACGCGAGAATAACGTCAAGGATGAGAGTTTATATATATATATATATATATATATATATATATATATATATATATATATATATATGTGTGTGTGTGTACATATAGTTATATATGTTTATCTATATATGTTTTTATGTAAATTTATAAATTAAATAAAAAGTGACTGTAACTTCTATACCATTTTGTAAATCACACTTTTAAACTATTGACATTTATTTTAACCACGTCCTTAACACGTTAAAACATTTTTTGCACACGAAATGCTTCACTATTTTAAGAAATTTAAATGTAATTTTAACTGAAGCATATAAAAGCATCTAGACTTTAACCGAAACTAATCAAAAACTGCATGTAGACGACTGAAGAAAATCAGTTGAAAGTACTTGCAAAAAAAAAAACAAAAATAAAAACAGATGGATGAAAACAATTATGGAACTTTCTTGCACAAATTATTAAACGTAACATTAAGTTCTTTAAAAAAATGAAGTAAAAAAAAACGGAAAAAAAAACTGAGACTTGTGCATGTGAGTATTATGTTTGTTTTCTAAACAGTTCACTTTTTGTAAGTAAAAATAGAAAAATACTTAAACTGAAATCGAAACCAAAACCTAAAGACATTGAGCCAAGTACGACAACCATCAGGCCAACGAAACTCGAGTCTTAAACTTCCGGTTTGTTGACTGTCATGTTGTGAGCTGTGATGTTGTCTAGCTGGAAATAATTATATATATATATATATATATATATATATATATATATATATATATATATATATATATATATTAGTCATCTACGGACAGATGGTTTCGCTGTATCACAGCTCTTCAAATGGCTAGACTAGAAACAACCCCAAGCCAGGTTTGAAACTTGATCGTCTAGGCAGCAGTCAACGCTTCCAACCGTTATGATATTTGGCTGCTGCTAAGGTTTGTATGCGAAATTACAATGATTAAACATCGTCCAAACGCCTAAGCTCTATTTGTTTACACAAAGAGCATTGCTTTGTACGCTAGCGGCAGTTTGTTATTTCACTCCCCAATATGCTCAACCCAAGATAGGTAGTGTGCATATGTGTGAACATTATCATGATATCTGTTTTAAATGCTGGCATGTGTTCGACGGCTTTTGATTTTCAAATCAACCTATCTATAACCCGGCCTTTATTTGATTCTTTTTTCTTTTCATCGCTTCCTCTTAAGTTTTGATTGGCCTTTCTGCGTCAACTGACTTTGTCACCTAAACTGTTCTACATCTACTAACCCAAGAACTATTCTTTTAACGTGGCCATACCATCAAAGTCTCCTGTTCTGCACTCATCTCACAATACCGTCCAGATTTTATCTTCCTTTCAGGCTATCAGAGCTAAGCCTATCTTTAAAACTCACATTACACATTCATCGTATTATTTTCATAACATTTCTCCCCATGCAACGCATGTCCTTAACCCTCACTGGCCATACTGAAGAATTATCAGATTGTGTAGAGACTCTTCCTTTAGTCGACAGTGGTTAATTCATTTTCACTAAAACTCATCAGTGTGGTTAGCCACAGCCGTATTTAAAATCCTGGAGATGTGTATGTTTTTTGTGTATGCATGTGCATTTGTGGTTGTGTTGTTTACATATGTGATTATGATCAGTTCAATTGCGTATAGTCGTATAATCATTATCTGCTTCCTGTGCCACAACAAAAGTCAAGACACAATGAAGGTCAGTGCTCTAAAAGTGAAACTTGTATCACATTGCAAAGTGTTGCTTGTTTGTTGCTGCAAGAAATGATCTTTGTAACAATTTCCGATTAGACATAGACAAACATCGGTTGGGAAAAATGCCAACCATAAGTGATTTGCTTTTCCAGTTTTTATTCCTGATGTTTTTTTTTTACTATTAGTTTGTTCTTTTTTTATTAACTGTTTGTTTTTTTTTTTACATAATCTAGTAAGACCGCAAGTTAGCAAATGGATTGTAGCCAAAACGAAAAAAAAAAAGAAAAAGAAAATAAATCATAAATTCTAATAAAACCAACCAACAACCTCCTCGTTTTCAATTTTTCCTCGCTTTTTTTTTGGGGGGGGGGTGATGCTCTATCGCATCACATTTTTGTGCTTTTAGTATATCATGTTTTCATCCATTTCGCAGACAATAACTGGTTATAGTCGAAATTGACCGCTCATTCTGACTTCCGGTTTCTGCTGTTCATTTGGCTCAAGTTGATAAGTGTTGTGGTGGAACTAACCTCTGTGTGACCTACTCAAAGAATATTCCACTCATTAAATACCGGAAGTCCAAGCCGTAAGATGAAAGTCGATATCCAGTGGACCACCCCAAGTCGTTCGTCGGTTAGATGAACCACCTTTTGTATGTTTTTGTAATGCATGTTACTTTATTCTGGTGTTCTGTTTTCCTTTAAGAGGGCTATAACAATAAGAAAGCCGTTCTTAAAATGAGGAAAGGGGCGTGGATTTCAGGTTATCTGAGAGAAAGATAATCAGTAATCAGAAGAAACCATATCTTGCTTGTGACAGTTGGCGAAAACGTTGTGAAAATAACACTAAAAATTAAAAAAAACAAACACTCTCTCCCACAGAAGAGACGTTGCGAGCCTATCCTTGTTTTATCGTTATTTCCATGGCAGGTGCTCGTCTGAACTCCAATCTCTGGTCCCCCCTCGCCAATCTTTCACGAAAAACACCCGTCTAGCTGAATCCACTGGGAAAAATTTCCCCCACTCTTTATCTGTGCCTAAATCAAAACGTGGATTCCATGAACAAAGCTTCTTTCTTAGAACCGCACGCCTGTGGAACTCTGTTCCGTCTGCCTGCTTCCCACCTGACTACAACTTGGATGTCTTCAAGTCCAACGTTAACAAATTCCTAATGAACCGCCCTCTTAAGTAAACACTTCATTAAATCTCTACACTAACGTACTGTACTTGCAATAACCCTTATCCCTGAGTGGCTTCCGGGCCTTGATAAGTGGTGACCATCGTGTAAAAAAAAAACAAACAAAAACTAAAGATGAGAACAGTAGTCCGAAAAATCGAAATAAAACAAATGATTAGTTTTCATCCCTAAAATTCAGAAACATAATACGTAACATTTATGTTTTTAAAATGATCAAATTAAATAATCACGTGATTTAGGAATTATTACATGATTGTAACAAACTGATTCGAACAGGTGCTTATTTTATGCCAAGTGTCTATGGGTTCAAGGAGCCTTTGACATTTGTTCTAGCTGTTGTATAAAGGGTTCTTTTTAAATTTTTTGATAAAGGCCATTTTTTTAAAGATATGAAAGTAAGGTATGGGGATTGTTTTTATCGATTATAAATCCTTAATATTTTTTTTCTTGTAGAAATTATTCCTTGTTGTTACAAAATCAGTGCATTCAATTAATATTTGTTTTATTGTGAATGGTGTTTGACAAGGTATACAGATGGGTTGGTTTTCTTTTTTTAGAAGATATGAGTGGGTTAAATGTGTATGGCCTATTTTTATTCTTGTTAGTTTGACTTTATTTTCTGTTTAGTTCCGTAATTTGTTCCTGTTTTTTAATTTTTGGCATTATTTCGTTAAGTTTGTTGTTAGGATATTCATTCCAGTAAGTTTACCATTTCTCTGTTGTGTATGCGTTGATATGTCTTTTAAGATCTGTGTATGGAATTTTAAAATTTGCATCAATTGGGAGATTTAAGGCGGCTTTTGCTGCTGAATCCGCTAATTCATTACCTTTGATACCAGAATGGCTCCGTATCCAGCAGAAAATGATTTCTTATTTACTGTTTAATTCTGGTAATTTGTGAAGTAATTTTGAGATTAAGGGGTTGTCCATTTTTTTATTTTAGAAAACTTTTAAAGTAGGTTGGGAGTCTGAAAGGGTTATAAATTTGGATTCTTTGTTATTGGAAGCTAGACTGGACATTGAACCTTCTAGATTACGTCATATACGCATGAGCCTTATGCCCGAAATGTCGAAAATTCATCTTTAGACTAAACTACATATTTGTATAATAAAAATATTTTTCTGGGATTTGTTTCAATTTACAGTTCGCAGCTTCTTAAAAATAATCATATATATATATATATATATATATATATATATATATATATATATATATATATATATATATATATATATATATATCCGTTCACATACACCTTTCACGATAAAGCTAGAATCCAGAATTAGATAGAATCGAGCAATTGTATCGACAACGGACAACGCCAGACCCAAAGTGGGTTTCGATGTACTGCATCTCATCAGTGACATGTGACATCGTAGAATGTAGAACTGGATAAAAATATAAGAATAAAAAAAAATCGAGGCATAGCCAATAGATTGCGCCGTGGCCCATATGGTTAGGTCATCAGTATTGCACACTTCATGAGTGCGACGACCTGGGTTCGCGCCTATGTCGGAGCACGTCACTGATGAGATGCAGCACATCGAAACCCACTTTGGGTCTGGCGTTGTTCATTGTCGATGCAATTGCTCGATTCTATCTAATTCTGGATTCTAGCTTTATCGTGAAAGGTGTATGTGAACGAGTATGTATGTATGTATCTATCTATAATCTCCTCTTAATGTCTAATATATATACATATATATATATATATATATATATGTATATATATTATATTATTGTAAATTCTGGTAGCAACCTTAAATAATGTATTTTTTTGTCTGCTTTTTTTTTTATCTCAATGGTTTGTAGACTCAGGCACAGAACACAAAATAAACATATTACATGCAAGATAATCTTTAAAAAAAATACATAAGATATTATAGAATCTCTCACACACACACGCACACACACATTGTGTGGGTACGTGTATAGTTGCATATATAGATGTGTGTTTGTGTATGTATGTTGTTACACGTGCATACTGCAATAAAATCATTTCAGTTAGAGCTCAGATATTTGACTTGGCCATCTGAGTATAATGGAATGTTTCAGATATTTTATAAAGCTGATTTTTAGTGCTCTGTTCAGTTTGTTTGAAACTGAACTGGTAAGATAACTGAGCACTAACTAATAATGAAAGCTAAACAAAAGTATATATTCCCACCCCAAATATTACTTTGATTACGAAATAAACTGTAAATTAAAAGCAAATAAATACACATATATTATATTATTGTAAATTCTGGTAGCAACCTTAAATCATGTATGTTTTTTGTCTGCTTGCATGGTCAAGCAACCAAATCAGTAAGTATCACCCTATTTACATTAATTTTACCTGGCAGGACCCGGGAAAATTTCAGGGAATGAGAAATATATTTAATCAACAAATATGATTTAATAAAGCTGATATTTTTTCAGATAGTGCAAAAAAAATTTTTTAAATGGCATTTGAAAAAAAAAAAAAAAGACAAATAACATGCAGAGTAAATATGAGTTTTTTAACATTTCTGTGAAAATAGTGTCCATTGTATTTTAAATATAGAACCGACCCAAATGAGATAAATTTATAAGTACTAATAAATACCCAGAAAGTAATATTGTGCTACATAGTTCAATATGAAAAAGAAAGTAATGTTTTAGTCATACTACTTCCTTCATAAATCTTCAAATTTTTTAGTAAAAAAATAGGAGGCTTTACTTTTGAAACATCCCTCGTATATAAGTTATTGTTATCAGAGATGAGATATATTATTTCTAAAGAATAATTTAAAGTCTATATATTCATTGTTAGTGCTGTTTAGTTTTATTAGACTTTCTGGTGTGCGTGAACTTTGAAAGCTAGTTGTTTCCTTTCCCAGGAAATTAAAAAATCGTCAAAAGCCAAGATATCTATGGCATTGCCATTGTTATGCATTTCGTTGAAGCTCGAACTTTAATTAATGCTTTTAAAGAGTTTTCTATGAGGAGATTATTTATATGGTATTATTTATCAGCTGACTGTCCCGGTCTGACATTGTCCGGTAATATTTGTACTTGATTCTTATTTTGTAGCAAAATATTTTTAAATCAATCGTACGTCTTTGCAAAAATGACGCTTAATGGTCGTTTTTTTTTTTTTTAAACTCTGTAATATATAAATAATTAGCGGTCCACCCAGCGTTACCTGTAAAATATGCATAAATACTATATTTTAATTAAACCAGATTTCTTATTTATTACAAACAGATCGATACCTCCGTTCAATCTCGAAAGACAAAGAATACCCCCTGTAGGGACAGCTGAGCATGTAATTGTGTGGCAAGGTTTGCGCAATCCCCAATCACAATCGGCTCAGTGGCAAGGAAAAGTCCAAGACGACTAGAAACAATGAACGGAGAGTACATACAGCACCTGGAAGTTCCAAATGGTCATCCATCTGGTACTGGCCAGGCTCATCGTTGCTTAACTTCGATGATCTGACGAGAACCGGTGTGTCAAACCTGATTTCAATTAATCATTATCTTTGAACACTTGCCTACAGGGTTCGATTCTAGCCTTTTCCTAATCTCATTTTCACTTATCTAGTCTGCTTTCTTACTTACATCAGAAGGGAACAGCCCTTCTCATGTAACAGTAAACTGCCGGGATAAGCTGGCGCAATATGATTTTTGGAATATGGCATTTATATTCCGAGAGAGACATTTATAACAGAGCTGAGAGAGATGTGGAATACATAATTCAATGTGTAATGCAGTTCTTTTACATCGGAGGGAAGATACTTTACTTATGATGGAGGAGGGGACAGACAATGCTTGGAGGGGGAGTTATACAAAGTTCATTTATAGATGATGATCAAAACACATTTACCTTTTCAGTTGGTGGAATGACGACACAAAGACAAACAGTTACAAAATATTAGACGATTTCTTTATTCCTCAGCCGGCCGATTGATGATGTCAGAATTTCAAGCCTGTTCGACTACATGATCTCTCTTCTACCCTTCGCCTCTAAGGGCATCAGCTTCCAGTCTGACTCTCTCTCTCTCTCTCTCTCTCTCTCTCTCTCTCTCTCTCTCTGGCTGTGTATGTCTCTCTCCTAACTTCAAACCCTCAACTCAATATATTGAGAATCTTTGTTTATGACGTCAAAAGTGTGCTGTTAACCAACGTGACTAAATTTCACGTGGATTTTACATATGTCTGTCCAAACACACTTTTGGCAAACAAAGAATTCCCAATTTTAATTGTTCAATATCTAACCTATTTTTTACTCATTATTCATAAACTTGCGTTGTTCATTATTTTAACTGACATATTTAATGTCCAGTTATTTCTAAAAGAATGGACAATCACTCTTTTTCTGACATAAATAATATTTAGTTATTTCTAAAAGAATTAACAATCGACGGCATTTCTAGGATTTCAATTACCCATTATCTTTTAATACTTGCCTACAGGGTTCGATTCTAGCCCTTTTCCTAATATCATTTTCACTTATCTAGTCTGCTTTCTTACTTACATAAGAAGGGGACAACCCTTCTTATGTAACAGTGAGCTGTCGGGATAAGCTGACGCAACTTCCACGAAGAATCGAGTTATTCTTTGTATAAATAACAAGATTTAAATTGAATAAACTTCCTTTCTTTCATTTCGATAAATAAAAAAAAGCGTCACTTTATTCTATGATGTCATTATGTTCAAGTGCATGTTGTTTGGTGTGTTTAATTAACAAACTTGATATCGTTCGCCATTGTTTAGTTTTTATGAAACTAATCATACGAAAACCTTTGAGCATCTGCAGGGTGGAGGGAAGATATAAAAATAGGAATGTCGTGATATATTTTGTCATACAGGTACATTTTAACTGATAGAAAGAAAGATAGAAAGAAAGAAACAAACAAACAAACAAAACAAAAAAATAGGAAAACAACGAGAAACAAAACCAAAATTTGAATGACAGACGATGAGGAAATTATTTCTGTTTTACAAGTTGAAACAGGTAAAAGGAAATATTTGAATTCTGTGTGAATTAATTAGTTTTTTTAAAAAAAGGATATAGAAACGAAAAACGAAATAAAAAAAAGAAAAAGAGGAAAACAAAAAGTTAAAAAAAAAGGATATAGAAACGAAAAACGAAAGAAAAAAAAGAAAAAGAGGAAAACAAAAAGTTAAAAAAAAAAGGATATAGAAACGAAAAACGAAATAAAAAAAAGAAAAAGAGGAAAACAAAAAGTTAAAAAAAAAAAACAGGAGTAAAGTAAAAGTAAAAAAAAAATGCAGAAGGAAAACGAAAATCGAAAATAGAAAAAGAAAAAAAAATGATTTAAAAATGAAAAACGGATACAAAGCAAAACAAAAAGATAAACAAAAAAAAACGAAAATCGAAAATAGAAAAAGAAAAAAAAATGATTTAAAAATGAAAAACGGATACAAAGCAAAACAAAAAGATAAACAAAAAAAAACCAAAATCGAAAATAGAAAAAGAAAAAAAAGATGATTTAAAAATGAAAAACGGATACAAAGCAAAACAAAAAGATAAACAAAAAAAAAAAACCAAAATCGAAAATAGAAAAAGAAAGAAAAAATGATTTAAAAATGAAAAACGGATACAAAGCAAAACAAAAAGATAAAAAAAAAAAAAAAAAAAACCAAAATCGAAAATAGAAAAAGAAAAAAAAAATGATTTAAAAATGAAAAACGGATACAAAGCAAAACAAAAAGAAAACAAAAAAACGAAAAACGCATTTCACATTAATGGAACTATTGCTCTGAAAAGGACAATCGAATAAATTTACAAACAACGCAAGAGTAGACATTTTTAAAGACAGGTGGAATCAGTAAAACTAACACATTATTTATCTGTTGCTTTTGTCGAACAACAAACATCCTCCAAAATCGCTTAAAACGAACACGCCATGAAATCTTTTCCAAAAATACATCTATATAAAAGACGAAGTTGTGTATCTGTTTATTCATTTTCAAATTGTTGTGACGTGGCTCGTACCGTGTGACGAAAATATAAAAAAAAAGTTCGCAAAACACACAGAGAAGTGTGTAGTTCATTAACTAGAGCTTGTAATAAACAGTGCCACATAACACAAATGCTGATCTAAAACCTAGGCTAGTATTGGGACTAAAAATGTTTGTTATTTCTTATATGCAAGGACGGCGCGCACTGCGATTGATTTGTTATATTCATTGGTTGATCCCATCACGTAGTTATCTATAATATAAATCTCGCCTGTCTGTTTAAATGTATGTATGTATGTATGTATGTATGCCTTAAACTTTCGACAGAGGCGACGGATTTTCACAAGATCGGCATCGTTTTGAAGCTCGACCCTTCGGACGAAAAATATCGAAAAATTGGCTAAAAACATTAATTTCTTCATTCTCAACTGGGCCCTTTTCTACGGTGAGGAGTCGCTTTCTTCGCCGATATTTTCGCCATCCCCTCTTTTTGATTGACTAACCTTAATTTAAACCTTCGCCATTTCAGGTTTGGCGATGGACGCAACGGCAAAAACATCACTTTTTTTTTCGTGTTCTTTTCCTCCTTCGCGGTACGGGTTCCAGCCTGCCTGACTACTACTCCCCCCTCCTTTTTTGTTTTTGCTAGCACACACTTCTTAACATCCGGGCAACGCTGGACATCCAGGCTAATTAAATATAGAAGTGTGATGAAATGATTTAATTTGTGACAAACCTGTTCTTTCGGCAGTCTGTAAGATCTCATCCAGACAGAAGGAGAGAAGAGAAAAGAAAAAAAAGACACGTCTGTTTTTTTATATGCTTGCTTAATATGCAAATAAGATGTTTCCGGTTGGAAATAAAAGAGCCTGATTTTTCAGAAGTCGTGGGTTCTGGTTGATTGGTTGTTTTTGTTTTACGGCATATCAACCCTTTTCAGGTTATTTAATGCCAAATCCAGTGATTTTGAAGAACAATTTTTTAATAGAGTATATTTGTTTTTTGTAAGTCGGTTTTTATTTAGCCCATAGTTGGGACCCTAACAGGTACTACTACTCCGGGTCAGAGTAGACCTGGGAGCAATGGTAATTAAAGGGTGGTTCCACACTCCCCAAAACCCGCAAGCTGGGGCCTCACCATCGGATGTAATTTAAGGTCATATCCGGTGGATTCTATAGTAAATAATCATATCAGTCCGTTCAAGAAACTCGTTTCTTATCGTTGAGTTATGCCACCTGTGCTCGTCGCAGCTACCAATATGTGACCCCGCCTTTCTTGGTGAGGTCACGCAAGGACCCCTGATCGTCTACAAAAAAACTTTGGCTCCTAATATCTGGTTCTTTGAAAGGCTATCACCTAAAATCCAGGTATGCTGAAAACGAATTCTCTGGAAGCGGAAAGATGAAGCTTGCATCGGTCAGAAGAAAAACAGACAATTGAAATTTTATTCTACTAAAAATAATTTCACAAAAGATATGACCTTCACCTTCACCGAGGTGCAGGACTTATATGATCTTCACCGAGGTGCGCGGCTTGACACGCAAAAAACAGTCTCTTAATCACCTGCTAATGCACACGTCACTGTAACGTCCAATGACAACAACAACAACCTTCTCACTCGACCTGCCTTTTATACCGCTATCTCAATCCCTCCTCTTGCGCATGCGCCCGTAGATTCCTGACAACCTCGAGACTTCCGCTTATAAAAACCCAAGTTTTGTTGTCGCGCATGCTTATACAAGGTACAAACACGTGGGCGTTTGTTTTGTTGGTAAGTACTACACTCCCCCCTGATCTGATGATCACATAGAGTGCACTCCGGGGGTGGCCTCTTAGTTCGTTGGCTTCAGCGAAGGGTGGTATTTACAATCTCGGATTCAGGTTCTGGTTCTGGGTGTGGTTCTGGTTCTGGTTCTGATCCTACCTGATCAGACGAACTACAACTACCACTCTCTTGCTCGGTGACCTCACTCATCAGCAGCTCATCATCTGATGATTCATCGCTCTCTGTAGTTGTGGGATATACTTCACTAGCTGGGTGAAGATCACGCACATGGCGTGGGGTTCCATCAACAAGGACCGACTACTGGCTGATCACTCCAGATATTCATCCTCGCTTGAACTTGGTGGTGCACCGGTTTCCAGGGGGTCTAACCCAAACTGGATCCCCTACCTTGTATTTGTCATGACTCTCCTCGTCGATTGGCTGGACAGTGTCAATGCCTTTTATCCTAACACAGTATGCACCCCCTTTACTTCACAGAGGTTACAGGTCAGCTCAACCCTTTCGACCCAGTCGACAACAGAAGTGGATCCATCGAATTCGGATATCAGTTTTAAATCAAACTTTGCCCCAACCGTAGTTGTCCAGGAAAAGAGACAAAACGAAATAGCTTATGACCTTCACCGAGGTGCAGGACTTATATGATCTTCACCGAGGTGCGCGACTTGACACACACAAAAAAAACCAGCCTCTTAATCACCTGCTAACGCACGCGTCACTGTAACGTCCAATGACAACAACAACAACAACCTTCTCACTCGACCTGCCTTTTATACCACTATCTCAATCCCTCTTGCGCATGCGCCCGTAGATTCCTGACAACCTCGAGACTTCTGCTTATAAAAACCCAAGTTTTGTTGTCGCGCATGCTTATACAAGGCACAAACACGTGGGCGTTTGTTTTGTTGGTAAGTACTACAAAAGATTTACAGTCTTTTTACATATATATACACTTCAAGTTCTTAATACATTTGTAAATTTAGTTCTTAGCCCGTTTTTCAATTCATAATTCTTCTTCTTCGGAGATGGCACTCAGGCGAAATGAAGAGGGGAGGTGGTCACGTCTTCAGGGAGCGATATTATTATCTTGAGATTCTGCGCCAATCTGATTAATTTCGAGAGACATTGGCCTTATATACTCCGGGTCGGGTCGGGTCAGGGTGGAAAATCCCCTAAGCCAATCAAATTAAGATATGTGTCTGGGGTATTCCCCAGGTGCGAATTGCGGGTGTGCAGTTCAGCCAATATTACCAGTCTTGAAATCTGAGACTCAAAATGATATCTATTCCCATGACCTCCAAGGTCAACGGCTGTCATTCAGAACACCTGGGCCGGGGTTCTTCAGGCCAGCAAGTACACTCTCGTTTCTACATTGTCTGGCATTTCCTGTTATCTAACACAAAATAACAATTATATCTCTGAGTTTGACAATAACACAAAATATATATCTTATTTTTCAAACAATAAAACAAAATATACCTGTATATCTTTCAATTCAAGTCTTTTCGATTTCCGTTGTTATCTGGAATTAATTTAACAATTTTAGCATATTTACCTGGTCTTTCTCAGGTCACAGGGAAGTCTCAACCTCACCAATGAGGGGAAAATCGCTCCCTCAGGTAGATCACGTTACAGAGTACTTTACAATTAAAATAAAGTCGGTCAATTTAGTTTGCATGCACAGATCATCATATAATGATTAGATCACTCTGACAGACGTTAAAAATATGTAAAAATAAATGTTTAAATTTCAACAATATTTCTCGCGGTTATTACTATATAAAAGTAAGAATATATATATATATATATATATATATATATATATATATATATATATATATATATATATATATATATATATATATAAAATAGCTGTATGCCCAGAGTTGCTTGGTCATACAATATGTTGAAACGGGATAATTTAATTTATGCAGATTGCATATATAATATTATAGAGTCAATCTTCTATTAAACAAGCCGTACATGTGTAGTCTCCCTTTGGTGATGCATGTGCGATGACGTCACAAAAAATAGTGAAGAAATTATAAATATGAGAAGTGTGAAGGGCCAACGTTGCCTTCACAGTTTCACCAAGTTTCAGAAACATCTAATGGATGGAGCAAAAGTTATAGGGTAAAGAGTGTCATTTTTTGAAATTTGGGGGCATTTGACCACTTTTGAGTTCCTGGGAACGTCGAATCCCAGTGAAAATGGACCAACGGTGCAGTTTCACGCCTTATGACATGTATATTTGAATTCAGCTCCATGGAAAACCACTATATAGACATACATATCAAGCTTTGGAGTAATATGAAAAAAGTGCTCCAAAAAGGCATGTCTTTTTAGCACTGAAAGTCCCAGAGGGATGCGAACCAGAATTTTGCCAAGTTCACCCATACTGAATTTATATTAATGGCCTCCAGATTTTGGCCAAGTTTCAGGAAAATCTAATGAATGGATCAAACATTATGGGGCAAAGTGTCATTTTTGGCCATTTTGGGGCATTTTTTGGCCATTTTGGGGCATTTTTGGCCTCTTTTGAGCCCCTGGGGATGCTGAATCCCAGTGTAAATGGATAACGGTGCCGTTTCAGGCCTTAACACATGTATATTTGAGTTGACCACCGTGAAAAACTACTATATAATCAGACATATCAAGTTTTTGAGAAATATGAAAAACGAGCCACAATAAGGGGCGTTTTTAGCACTAAAAGGTCCCTGGGAACGCAAACCAGAATGTTGCCAGTGTCACCCATACTGGATTTATATTAAGAACAATGGGCTTCACATTTTGGCTAAGTTTTAGAAAAAGCTAATGGATTGATCCAAAAGTTATGGGTCAAGATGTGTCATTTTGGGCCATTTTGGGGAATTTTTTACCTCTTTTGAGCCCCTGGGGGTGCAACAGGAACTTTAGCAAAAAAAAAAAAAAAATTACTGTGCGCATCTATTTAATGAAATACAATTTGTGGCAAAATTTCAGGAAAAACTAATCTGGGAATCGTCCGGAATAACGGATGCACGGACGGATGCCACTGAAAACATAGGTCCCTCTCTGATAATCGGGGGATCAATATTATATATTACTGGTAATAATTTGCCCGGTGGACTAATTTACAAATAAAAATAAAAAAATAAAATAATAATGATGTCGTTTATCAAATTCCGCCTGTTTTTGTTTACAATATCACACCAGCTTATATTTGGGCCTTACGATGAGTGCCCTGGAAAAGTCACCTCTGATTATTGTTTACTTTTAAATATGCAAATGAAGAAATAATTTGCAGCGATTTTAAATGGTACTTCTTCTTTTATCTCAAATCGAACTTTTTAATAAGAAAACAATTAAAATAAAATGGGAGGGTACACCCAGACTTGAACAGGGGGCCATCCGATCTGTAGTCAAATGCTCTACCACTGAGCTATATCTCCAGATAACAATAGTTCTGCTTTTGTAAAGAAGAAATGATTTGCTGAGAATTGAATCTCCCTTTATTTGCTGAGAATTATCTCCCTTGGCCAGTGCAATGCAAAATATTCCCCTGTAAAAATTATTTTTTAGCTATAAGAAAGAAAGAATGTTTTTAGGATTGGATTTTTTTTATTTTTCAAGACTTATCAGATGAATTTTGTACAAGACATATCAGAACACTACCAGATCTATAAATTATAATTATGTGAAATTTGAAAAAGATAGGGTCAGCTGTTTCAGAATCTATGAAGAAAGAACTCTCGCATGCATGCATGCACACACACACACACACACACACACACACACACACACACACACAAAGTGACTTTTATATAATCTAATATATAAAAGACTTTATGTCTGTCAGTCTCCATATGATCAAACTCTATCTCCTCAGAAACAAAAAGTTGCAAAGCGGCGCTGAGGGCCTCAAATGATTGCATTTTTTACGGACTGTTCTTTTCTGGGTCTTTAGCCGGTTAAAATAGTTTTTAATGGGTCAAAATTGAAAAAATCGTTAAACATTTTGTACATTCATCTTAGTTTATTTTTCATTTTTAATCAGTTCATATGTGTGTCACGTTGATACAGTGGTAACGTCTCCAGCTTTGAATGTTACAATTTCGGTTTCGATTCTAGCTGATGGCATCTAAATACATTTTTTTTTACTTTTGAAATCACGACTATCATAATATATATGAAATCTGGATAAATTAAAATACCATAGTTAAGCGTATTTTACTCCCGGGTAAAGCTGGGTGCCCAACCTCCTCCCGCTAGTAGTAGACATAATAATAATAATAATAAAAAATAATGATATATAGAAATAAGTAGTAAGATTGTATATCTAAAAACAGTTGTCAGAAATTGCATAGCTTGAAATACGACCTTCATTGGTTGATTTGAATTGATGCCTTATTTTAATTACATCCTTTCTGATTGGTATATTTAAATTAATGCATGGTTTTAATTACAGCATTTCTCATTGGTTGATTACAATTTTAATCCATACGTGCAGGCAAGTTCAACTGGCAAACGTCAACCCATGATTAGCTTTCAAGCATGATGGACGTCAGTCCGAGTCAATCCTTCATGCATAACGGACTCATTTTTAATATTCTCATTAATTTAAAGTATTTGGCGCCCAATATTGCCATGGTGCCTTAAGAAATTTTAACCAAACAAATTAGATTTTCCTTTCTTGACCTAATATTGT
This sequence comes from Euprymna scolopes, assembly GCF_053919585.1. Taxonomy (NCBI): domain Eukaryota; kingdom Metazoa; phylum Mollusca; class Cephalopoda; order Sepiida; family Sepiolidae; genus Euprymna; species Euprymna scolopes. Next base: position 38,462,585 of record NC_136508.1, on the reverse strand, counting down.
CTTTTAATCAGCAAAGAATCTTAATTTTGGATTTAACTATCTATTTCTATGGGGAAGTTACTTAAATGGATCCAAAAACAAAGACAATTGAAAATCTTCTTAGAAGAAATTTACCTATCACTTCTTACATAGTTCACCTAACGGCAAAATAACACAACACATTTTTGCAAAAAAAAAAAAGAAGAAACTACCGGCTTTCATCAACTAGGTAAGTTCGCTTTTTCATAGTTGTGTCAATTTCCGCAATGCCAGAGCTCTAAATTATATAAGAATAACTTTCTTACACAACATAGGTTTAAGGCTCCTAAAGTTCAAACTAGAATTGTTTGCAAGGACCGGTGGTGCAGTGGATATTCACTTATTATTTTGGGGATAAATTTGGCGTTGAAGTGAAAATTAACATTCATCACCTTTTTTTTATCACAATTAAAATGTTTTACTGGACAATAAACACAAAGCGTAAGTACAATAATTTTGAGATTACATAAAAATTCAAACATTTATTTTTACTTATACCATATATAGCATAAAAGGCGAACCTTTGCCATCTAAACAGAAAACTTGCATGTTTTGTAAAACAGTGTAATGGCATATGTAGTAATAGCGAATGTAGAGGTTTATCTCATCTCTCTCTTTCTTTATAGCAATGTTTATAAAAGTTTTTTTTTTAGTAGAATAACAGTATACATTATGACTGATGTTTTAATAAGCATATTTAATGTACTTTATCACATGGTATTAGTCTTCCCCCAATCCGTCCCCAGGATGGGAAAGAGAAAAAATCCTCCGAAAATACGTCTGTTCCATTCTGTATACGAAACCTAAGAGGATGGACTACTCTCCTCTTTTCATCATATACTTCTTTTTTATGTGACTACTGCTTGGCGACTCTATTATCTAAAATTATCTAAATCACGTTACTGCATTAGAGGAATGAGATTTTACTTGTTTATGTCCTGATAAAAATTGTGCTTAAAATAATCAAATGTTAAATTCGACACACTGTGTCACAATGCGACACACTGCTGCCAAAAACTCGCTACTCCAAATCTCAACACTCTACTGTCAAAACTCTAGAACACGACGCACTGCTGACAACACTTGCTACGCTGACATCCAAATCCCTAGTTGACCCGTCTCTGAAAAATCAGGCTCTTATATATAATATATATTGTTACACATTACTTGGGGGGGGGGAGGAATAAAAAAGGAATTTACGAGAAAAGCAAATAAATGTTTACCGCACATGTGACAAGGGTAAAAAATAAAAGGAGAAACGAAGACGAATACAACATCATGCAAGAAATAACGAACGCAGACACCAGTGATAACGTTTCAAAGTTAATTTTATTATAAAAATTTAAACTATGGTAGGGGTGGAATGAGATTAAATAAAATAAAAAAAAACAAATTACGAGTATGTGGAAGGTGTATCTTAATCTACTATCTGAAAATACCGACGAGAAATATATCGATACAAAAAACTATATCAGTCCAAACAAAACAATGGCAAAATGAATTCGCCACCTTAATATACAAGAGAGAGGTATGCAGAGAAGGGACTTACAGTTTTCATTTTTCTTTTCCTTTTTTTTTGTTTCAAGCGGTTGATTAAAATAAATGTCTTCAATACCCATCTCTTTGTTAGTCTATAATTCGAATATATATTTGTAAAGTTTGCCGTTTATCACTGCCGACATCACCTCATTTCACTGTTGATATTGGATTTTTCTCGACGTTGTCTCCTACCTTTCTTGTGTTCCAGATGCTTTCGTTTCATTTCGTAAAGTTCGCCATTTCCTCGTCATTTTACGGTCAGCATTATCTCTTTTCTTTTGCTGTTAATGTGGGGAGTCAACATTATCTGTTTCGACAACATCGGTTCATTCTCTGTTGTTAGGTGGAAATTTTTCCATGTCTGCTCAGTGGGTGGATTGAATGTGTTTTTGTTTTTTACAACAAAAATGTCTATTTCCCTCCCTCTCTCTCTTCTCAGTACTCTTCTTATCTTCCTTTTTTTTCTTGGTTCGCTTAGTAACTAGCAGGGGTCAGAAAGCATGTCGGTGACCGAGTGATCCAGTCACTTTGCTTGCTGATTCATCCGCTGAACATCTGGCGCACGTCTCTGTCTTTCTTCTATACTCTCTTTCTTTATAGGTTTAACCTCTATTTCTCTCTCGATGTTCATTTTGCCTCTACAACAAAATATAATAACAACAAAAAAGAAAAACAATATGTTTTTCGTCGGCCTAAAATTAAATTTTTAAATTTTCATTTAAATACATAATCCAATTTAAGGATTATGTCACTAATATATATATATATATATATATATATATATATATATATATATATATATATATATATGCATGTTAGGTGACAATATCACAAGCATATAACGAGAAAAAATGCCCATTTTTAAAAATCTTTTTTCTTCATGTAACTCTACAGACTGAACAGGAAAAAATTTGTACTAAGTTTTGAAGTTCTTAATTAAAAGAGCAACTTATCTTGCCTTTGGTAGCACTTTAAACCAAAACAATGATTGTCTCTTAAATGCATAGTCGAGAATCTGCACTAAAACAAGTTTTAACAACACTTTATTTATAAGATCGATTGATTCAGTCGGAAAAGAAATCAGAAAAGTTTGTATTTATGTATATGCAATTGTGTTTGTATGCAAGTTTGTATTTATGTATATGCAATTGTGTTTGTATGAAAGTTTGTATTTATGTATATGCAATTGTGTTTGTATGCAAGTTTGTATTTATGTATATGCAATTGTGTTTGTATGCAAGTTTGTATTTATATATATGCAATTGTGTTTGTATGCAAGTTTGTATTTATATATATGCAATTGTGTTTGTATGAAAGTTTGTATTTATATATATGCAATTGTGTTTGTATGCAAGTTTGTATTTATGTATATGCAATTGTGTTTGTATGCAAGTTTGTATTTATATATATGCAATTGTGTTTGTATGAAAGTTTGTATTTATATATATGCAATTGTGTTTGTATGCAAGTTTGTATTTATGTATATGCAATTGTGTTTGTATGCAAGTTTGTATTTATATATATGCAATTGTGTTTGTATGCAAGTTTGTATTTATATATATGCAATTGTGTTTGTATGCAAGTTTGTATTTATGTATATGCAATTGTGTTTGTATGCAAGTTTGTATTTATATATATGCAATTGTGTTTGTATGAAAGTTTGTATTTATATATATGCAATTGTGTTTGTATGCAAGTTTGTATTTATATATATGCAATTGTGTTTGTATGCAAGTTTGTATTTATGTATATGCAATTGTGTTTGTATGAAAGTTTGTATTTATGTATATGCAATTGTGTTTGTATGCAAGTTTGTATTTATGTATATGCAATTGTGTTTGTATGAAAGTTTGTATTTATGTATATGCAATTGTGTTTGTATGAAAGTTTGTATTTATGTATATGCAATTGTGTTTGTATGAAAGTTTGTATTTATATATATGCAATTGTGTTTGTATGAAAGTTTGTATTTATATATATGCAATTGTGTTTGTATGAAAGTTTGTATTTATGTATATGCAATTGTGTTTGTATGAAAGTTTGTATTTATGTATATGCAATTGTGTTTGTATGCAAGTTTGTATTTATGTATATGCAATTGTGTTTGTATGAAAGTTTGTATTTATATATATGCAATTGTGTTTGTATGAAAGTTTGTATTTATATATATGCAATTGTGTTTGTATGCAAGTTTGTATTTATGTATATGCAATTGTGTTTGTATGAAAGTTTGTATTTATATATATGCAATTGTGTTTGTATGAAAGTTTGTATTTATATATATGCAATTGTGTTTGTATGAAAGTTTGTATTTATGTATATGCAATTGTGTTTGTATGAAAGTTTGTATTTATGTATATGCAATTGTGTTTGTATGAAAGTTTGTATTTATATATATGCAATTGTGTTTGTATGAAAGTTTGTATTTATGTATATGCAATTGTGTTTGTATGAAAGTTTGTATTTATATATATGCAATTGTGTTTGTATGCAAGTTTGTATTTATATATATGCAATTGTGTTTGTATGCAAGTTTGTATTTATGTATATGCAATTGTGTTTGTATGAAAGTTTGTATTTATATATATGCAATTGTGTTTGTATGAAAGTTTGTATTTATGTATATGCAATTGTGTTTGTATGAAAGTTTGTATTTATATATATGCAATTGTGTTTGTATGAAAGTTTGTATTTATATATATGCAATTGTGTTTGTATGAAAGTTTGTATTTATATATATGCAATTGTGTTTGTATGAAAGTTTGTATTTATGTATATGCAATTGTGTTTGTATGAAAGTTTGTATTTATGTATATGCAATTGTGTTTGTATGAAAGTTTGTATTTATGTATATGCAATTGTGTTTGTATGAAAGTTTGTATTTATATATATGCAATTGTGTTTGTATGAAAGTTTGTATTTATGTATATGCAATTGTGTTTGTATGAAAGTTTGTATTTATGTATATGCAATTGTGTTTGTATGAAAGTTTGTATTTATGTATATGCAATTGTGTTTGTATGAAAGTTTGTATTTATATATATGCAATTGTGTTTGTATGAAAGTTTGTATTTATATATATGCAATTGTGTTTGTATGAAAGTTTGTATTTATATATATGCAATTGTGTTTGTATGAAAGTTTGTATTTATATATATGCAATTGTGTTTGTATGAAAGTTTGTATTTATGTATATGCAATTGTGTTTGTATGAAAGTTTGTATTTATATATATGCAATTGTGTTTGTATGAAAGTTTGTATTTATATATATGCAATTGTGTTTGTATGAAAGTTTGTATTTATGTATATGCAATTGTGTTTGTATGAAAGTTTGTATTTATATATATGCAATTGTGTTTGTATGAAAGTTTGTATTTATATATATGCAATTGTGTTTGTATGCAAGTTTGTATTTATATATATGCAATTGTGTTTGTATGAAAGTTTGTATTTATGTATATGCAATTGTGTTTGTATGCAAGTTTGTATTTATATATATGCAATTGTGTTTGTATGCAAGTTTGTATTTATGTATATGCAATTGTGTTTGTATGCAAGTTTGTATTTATATATATGCAATTGTGTTTGTATGCAAGTTTGTATTTATATATATGCAATTGTGTTTGTATGCAAGTTTGTATTTATGTATATGCAATTGTGTTTGTATGAAAGTTTGTATTTATGTATATGCAATTGTGTTTGTATGCAAGTTTGTATTTATGTATATGCAATTGTGTTTGTATGCAAGTTTGTATTTATATATATGCAATTGTGTTTGTATGCAAGTTTGTATTTATATATATGCAATTGTGTTTGTATGCAAGTTTGTATTTATATATATGCAATTGTGTTTGTATGCAAGTTTGTATTTATGTATATGCAATTGTGTTTGTATGCAAGTTTGTATTTATGTATATGCAATTGTGTTTGTATGAAAGTTTGTATTTATGTATATGCAATTGTGTTTGTATGCAAGTTTGTATTTATGTATATGCAATTGTGTTTGTATGAAAGTTTGTATTTATGTATATGCAATTGTGTTTGTATGAAAGTTTGTATTTATGTATATGCAATTGTGTTTGTATGAAAGTTTGTATTTATGTATATGCAATTGTGTTTGTATGCAAGTTTGTATTTATATATATGCAATTGTGTTTGTATGCAAGTTTGTATTTATGTATATGCAATTGTGTTTGTATGAAAGTTTGTATTTATGTATATGCAATTGTGTTTGTATGAAAGTTTGTATTTATGTATATGCAATTGTGTTTGTATGCAAGTCTGTATTTATGTATATGCAATTGTGTTTGTATGAAAGTTTGTATTTATGTATATGCAATTGTGTTTGTATACAAGTTTGTATTTATGTATATGCAATTGTGTTTGTATGAAAGTTTGTATTTATGTATATGCAATTGTGTTTGTATGCAAGTTTGTATTTATGTATATGCAATTGTGTTTGTATGCAAGTTTGTATTTATATATATGCAATTGTGTTTGTATGAAAGTTTGTATTTATGTATATGCAATTGTGCTTGTATGTAAGTTTGTATTTATGTATATGCAATTGTGTTTGTATGCAAGTTTGTATTTATATATATGCAATTGTGTTTGTATGAAAGTTTGTATTTATATATATGCAATTGTGTTTGTATGAAAGTTTGTATTTATGTATATGCAATTGTGTTTGTATGTAAGTTTGTATTTATGTATATGCAATTGTGTTTGTATGCAAGTTTGTATTTATATATATGCAATTGTGTTTGTATGAAAGTTTGTATTTATGTATATGCAATTGTGTTTGTATGTAAGTTTGTATTTATATATATGCAATTGTGTTTGTATGCAAGTTTGTATTTATGTATATGCAATTGTGTTTGTATGCAAGTTTGTATTTATGTATATGCAATTGTGTTTGTATGCAAGTTTGTATTTATGTATATGCAATTGTGTTTGTATGAAAGTTTGTATTTATGTATATGCAATTGTGTTTGTATGAAAGTTTGTATTTATGTATATGCAATTGTGTTTGTATGAAAGTTTGTATTTATGTATATGCAATTGTGTTTGTATTAAAGTTTGTATTTATATATATGCAATTGTGTTTGTATGCAAGTTTGTATTTATATATATGCAATTGTGTTTGTATGCAAGTTTGTATTTATGTATATGCAATTGTGTTTGTATGAAAGTTTGTATTTATGTATATGCAATTGTGTTTGTATGAAAGTTTGTATTTATGTATATGCAATTGTGTTTGTATGAAAGTTTGTATTTATATATATGCAATTGTGTTTGTATGAAAGTTTGTATTTATGTATATGCAATTGTGTTTGTATGAAAGTTTGTATTTATATATATGCAATTGTGTTTGTATGCAAGTTTGTATTTATGTATATGCAATTGTGTTTGTATGAAAGTTTGTATTTATGTATATGCAATTGTGTTTGTATGTAAGTTTGTATTTATGTATATGCAATTGTGTTTGTATGAAAGTTTGTATTTATATATATGCAATTGTGTTTGTATGAAAGTTTGTATTTATATATATGCAATTGTTTGTATGCAAGTTTGTATTTATGTATATGCAATTGTGTTTGTATGCAAGTTTGTATTTATGTATATGCAATTGTGTTTGTATGAAAGTTTGTATTTATGTATATGCAATTGTGTTTGTATGCAAGTTTGTATTTATGTATATGCAATTGTGTTTGTATGAAAGTTTGTATTTATGTATATGCAATTGTGTTTGTATGTAAGTTTGTATTTATGTATATGCAATTGTGTTTGTATGCAAGTTTGTATTTATGTATATGCAATTGTGTTTGTATGCAAGTTTGTATTTATGTATATGCAATTGTGTTTGTATACAAGTTTGTATTTGTGTACATGCAATTGTGTTTGTATGCAAGTTTGTATTTATGTATATGCAATTGTGTTTGTATGAAAGTTTGTATTTATGTATATGCAATTGTGTTTGTATGAAAGTTTGTATTTATGTATATGCAATTGTGTTTGTATGCAAGTTTGTATTTATGTATATGCAATTGTGTTTGTATGCAAGTTTGTATTTATGTATATGCAATTGTGTTTGTATACAAGTTTGTATTTGTGTACATGCAATTGTGTTTGTATGCAAGTTTGTATTTATGTATATGCAATTGTGTTTGTATGCAAGTCTGTATTTATGTATATGCAATTGTGTTTGTATGCAAGTTTGTATTTATGTATATGCAATTGTGTTTGTATGAAAGTTTGTATTTATGTATATGCAATTGTGTTTGTATGCAAGTTTGTATTTATGTATATGCAATTGTGTTTGTATACAAGTCTGTATTTATGTACATGCAATTGTGTTTGTATGCAAGTCTGTATTTATGTATATGCAATTGTGTTTGTATGCAAGTTTGTATTTATGTATATGCAATTGTGTTTGTATGCAAGTTTGTATTTATATATATGCAATTGTGTTTGTATGCAAGTTTGTATTTATGTATATGCAATTGTGTTTGTATGCAAGTTTGTATTTATGTATATGCAATTGTGTTTGTATGCAAGTTTGTATTTATGTATATGCAATTGTGTTTGTATACAAGTCTGTATTTATGTATATGCAATTGTGTTTGTATGAAAGTCTGTATTTATGTATATGCAATTGTGTTTGTATGCAAGTCTGTATTTATATATATGCAATTGTGTTTGTATGCAAGTTTGTATTTATGTATATGCAATTGTGTTTGTATGCAAGTCTGTATTTATGTATATGCAATTGTGTTTGTATGAAAGTCTGTATTTATGTATATGCAATTGTGTTTGTATGCAAGTCTGTATTTATATATATGCAATTGTGTTTGTATGCAAGTTTGTATTTATGTATATGCAATTGTGTTTGTATGAAAGTCTGTATTTATGTATATGCAATTGTGTTTGTATGCAAGTCTGTATTTATGTATATGCAATTGTGTTTGTATGAAAGTTTGTATTTATGTATATGCAATTGTGTTTGTATGCAAGTTTGTATTTATGCATATGCAATTGTGTTTGTATGCAAGTTTGTATTTATGTATATGCAATTGTGTTTGTATGCAAGTTTGTATTTATATATATGCAATTGTGTTTGTATGCAAGTTTGTATTTATGTATATGCAATTGTGTTTGTATGCAAGTTTGTATTTATGTATATGCAATTGTGTTTGTATGCAAGTCTGTATTTATGTATATGCAATTGTGTTTGTATGAAAGTTTGTATTTATGTATATGCAATTGTGATTGTATGCAAGATTGTATTTATGCATATGCAATTGTGTTTGTATGCAAGTTTGTATTTATGTATAAGCAATTGTGTTTGTCTGAAAGTCTGTATTTATGTATATGCAATTGTGTTTGTATGCAAGTCTGTATTTATGTATATGCAATTGTGTTTGTATGAAAGTTTGTATTTATGTATATGCAATTGTGTTTGTATGCAAGTTTGTATTTATGCATATGCAATTGTGTTTGTATGCAAGTTTGTATTTATGTATAAGCAATTGTGTTTGTCTGAAAGTCTGTATTTATGTATATGCAATTGTGTTTGTATGCAAGTCTGTATTTATGTATATGCAATTGTGTTTGTATGCAAGTCTGTATTTATGTATATGCAATTGTGTTTGTATGCAAGTCTGTATTTATGTATATGCAATTGTGTTTGTATGCAAGTCTGTATTTATGTATATGCAATTGTGTTTGTATGCAAGTCTGTATTTATGTATATGCAATTGTGTTTGTATGCAAGTCTGTATTTATGTATATGCAATTGTGTTTGTATGCAAGTCTGTATTTATGTATATGCAATTGTGTTTGTATGCAAGTTTTTATTTATGTATAAGCAATTGTGTTTGTATGCAAGTCTGTATTCATGTATATGCAATTGTGTTTGTATGCAAGTTTGTATTTATGTATAAGCAATTGTGTTTGTATGCAAGTTTGTATTTATGTATATGCAATTGTGTTTGTATGCAAGTTTGTATTTATGTATAAGCAATTGTGTTTGTATGCAAGTTTGTATTTATGTATATGCAATTGTGTTTGTATGCTAGTCTTTATGTATATGCAATTGTGTTTGTATGCAAGTCTGTATTTATGTGCAAGCAATTGTGTTTGTATGCAAGTCTGTATTTATATATATGCAATTGTGTTTGTATGTAAGTTTGTATTCATGTATATGCAATTGTGTTTGTATGCAAGTCTGTATTTATGTATATGCAATTGTGTTTGTATGCAAGTCTGTATTTATGTGCAAGCAATTGTGTTTTTATGCAAGTCTGTATTTATGTATATGTATTTGTGATTTTATGCAAGTCTGTATTTATGTATATACAATTGTGTTTGTATGCAAGTCTGTATTTATGTATATGCAATTGTGATTGTATGCAAGTCTGTATTCATGTATATGCAATTGTGTTTGTATGCAAGTTTGTATTTATATATATGCAATTGTGTTTGTATGCAAGTTTGTATTTATGTATATGCAATTGTGTTTGTATGCAAGTCTGTATTTATGTGCAAGCAATTGTGTTTTTATGCAAGTCTGTATTTATGTATATGTAATTGTGATTTTATGCAAGTCTGTATTTATGTATATACAATTGTGTTTGTATGCAAGTCTGTATTTATGTATATGCAATTATGATTGTATGCAAGTTTGTATTTATGTATAAGCAATTGTGTTTGTATGCAAGTCTGTATTTATTTACATGCAATTCTGTTTGTATGCAAGTCTGTATTTATGTATATGCAATTGTGTTTGTATGCAAGTCTGTATTTATGTGCAAGCAATTGTGTTTGTATGCAAGTCTGTATTTATGTATATGCAATTGTGTTTGTATGCAAGTCTGTATTTATGTATTAGCAATTGTGTTTGTATGCAAGTCTGTATTTATGTATATGCAATTGTGCTTGTATGCAAGTTTGTATTTATGTATATGAAATTGTGTTTGTATGCAAGTCTGTATTTATGTGCAAGCAATTGTGTTTGTATGCAAGTCTGTATTTATGTATATGCAATTGTGTTTGTATGCAAGTCTGTATTTATGTATTAGCAATTGTGTTTGTATGCAAGTCTGTATTTATGTATATGCAATTGTGTCTGTATGCAAGTCTGTATTTATGTATATGCAATTGTGTTTGTATGCAAGTCTGTATTTATGTATATGCAATTGTGATTGCATGCAAGTCTGTATTTATGTATATGCAATTGTGATTGTATGCAAGTCTGTATTTATATATATGCAATTGTGTTTGTATGCAAGTCTGTATTTATGTATATGCAATTGTGTTTGTATGCAAGTCTGTATTTATGTATATGCAATTGTGATTGTATGCAAGTCTGTATTTATGTATATTCAGCAAGGTTTCCCCGTCCTTCGCCAGGAGTGGTGTAGTTGAAGAGTATTTCGGGCCATAAGCCTGATGAAGCAAAGTGTAGAATGTCTTGACATCTCTATGATCGTAGGCAGTCTGTATCTCCCTGGTGATGTTAGACCACCATTTGCTTTTTATTTGGCGCACACAACACTGAACCTCACTCCGAACAGAAGAAAAGTGGGCAGCGAGCGCTGGCTCGTTCAGAGGTGAAGAGTTGAAAAGTTTCAAATAAGCTTTTCGCTTTCTATCAATTTGAGGCTTAATTTGATCTAAATTATCAGCAAACCAATCTCTAAGTCTGGGAACCTTCAATCCAAGAACTTCAACACCTTTTTGGTATATTGTATCTCTTACTGTCTCCCAGTCAAAATCTGAGAAATTCACCTGGTTGAAAGAAGATTTCAAGGAACTTCGTACAACTGGATCCTTCAATTTGGAAACATCAATACGTTTAGGCACATTGTTATTAAGAACCAGTTGCGTTGGGCGGGTCATCTCATCCGGTTTGATGACTATCGACTCCCAAAACAATTGTTCTATGGTGAGCTTTTTCTTGGAAAAAGACCCCAGCACAAGCCCAAAAAACGTTTTCGTGATAGCATCAAGGAGAGTCTTGTGAGCTTTCATATTCCTGTTGACAGTTGGGAGTCCCTAGCGTATGATCGCAAGCAGTGGAGGACACTGATAGGGGTGCAGAACACTATGAAGCAGCAAAAATAGACCGAGAGAAGCTTAAGAGAGCATGTAGGAAATGCCAAACCTTGCCGCCCAACCATGGAGATCTCTGGATCTGTAAGGTGTGTAATCGGGCTCTGTTGTCGAAGGCAGGTTTTGTTAATCACATGAAAGCCCACGATAATACAGGTTCCTCTGCTGTAAGTCTCATACAAATCATTGAGCGTTTTTAGTGTCATGTCTGCTTGAGAGTGTGCAAGTCGCTGGCAGGGCTGAAAAGTCATATTCGGGCACATGGACTTTTAGTGACTGAGGGAGTGGCTCTCGTCTGACAAGACGTTGACATCATAATTTATGTATATGCAATTGTGTTTGTATGCAAGTCTGTATTTATGTATAAGCAATTGTGTTTGTATGCAAGTCTGTATTTATGCATATGCAATTGTGTTTGTATGCAAGTCTGTATTTATACATATGCAATTGTGTTTCTATGCAAGTCTGTATTTATGTATATGCAATTGTGTTTGTATGCAAGCCTGTATTTATGTATAAGCAATTGTGTTTGTATGCAAGTCTGTATTTATGTATATGCAATTGTGTTTGTATGCAAGTCTGTATTTATGTATATGCAATTGTGTTTGTATGCAAGTTTGTATTTATGTATACGCAATTGTGTTTGTATGCAAGTTTGTATTTATGCATATGCAATTGTGATTGTATGCAAGTCTGTATTCATGTATATGCAATTGTGATTGTATGCAAGTCTGTATTTATGCATATGCAATTGTGCTTGTATGCAAGTCTGTATTTATACATATGCAATTGTGTTTGTATGCAAGTCTGTATTTATGTATATGCAATTGTGTTTGTATACAAGTCTGTATTTATGCATATGCAATTGTGATTGTATGCAAGTCTGTATTTATGTATATGCAATTGTGTTTGTATGCAAGTTTGTATTTATGCATATGCAATTGTGTTTGTATGCAAGTCTGTATTTATGTATATGCAATTGTGATTGTATGCAAGTTTGTATTTATGTATATGCAATTGTGTTTGTATACAAGTCTGTATTTATGCATATGCAATTGTGTTTGTATGCAAGTCTGTATTTATGTATATGCAATTGTGTTTGTATGCAAATCTGTATTTATGTATATGCAATTGTGTTTGTATGCAAATCTGTATTTATGTATATGCAATTGTGATTTTATGCAAGTCTGCATTTATGTATAAGCAATTGTGTTTGTATGCAAGTCTGTATTTATGTATATGCAATTGTGTTTGTATACAAGTCTGTATTTATGCATATGCAATTGTGATTGTATGCAAGTCTGTATTTATGTATATGCAATTGTGTTTGTATGCAAGTTTGTATTTATGCATATGCAATTGTGTTTGTATGCAAGTCTGTATTTATGTATATGCAATTGTGATTGTATGCAAGTTTGTATTTATGTATATGCAATTGTGTTTGTATACAAGTCTGTATTTATGCATATGCAATTGTGTTTGTATGCAAGTCTGTATTTATGTATATGCAATTGTGTTTGTATGCAAATCTGTATTTATGTATATGCAATTGTGTTTGTATGCAAATCTGTATTTATGTATATGCAATTGTGATTTTATGCAAGTCTGCATTTATGTATAAGCAATTGTGTTTGTATGCAAGTCTGTATTTATGTATATGCAATTGTGTTTGTATGCAAGTTTGTATTTATGCATATGCAATTGTGATATCTTCAGACAGGCTGATCTGGTAGCACCGGATGCTTACTTGGGTTCTTGTGTTTTTGAAAGTTTGTCAGAATCCTTTTTTATTTTCGTTCTAACAACTTAGCACGAAGAAGATCAGTCTCAATAGTTAGATTATGTATGCACATATGTAGCCAATAATATTTGTATATGCAAAAGTTTATACTAAATAAATCGTACACAGAATATGTTGTTAAAGTTAATTTGACAGAGTTTGAACCTCGGGCGAAATTTACTCGAAATTGATTTGATCTCCAACGATATTAGATGGACACACCTCTTTAGGAAGGACGGTGAATCCATAATTATAAACATCTCCTTCATTTGACGAAGATGAAATTATGCTTCAAAATATTTTAGGTGGAGATTGATAATTTGCAGCATTTAAATTGTTCTATTCTTCTCGTTTTAGATGGTGTTTTCACAACGTTTCAGCCGATATAACCTCTGACTTTCTTTAGGTGTATCTTATCTACTACAGTAAAACCCCAGAATACGGTGGCCCTAGGATATGTTTTCCCAGCTCCTGATTACGGTATTTGCCCCACCTTACGGTGTTATTTATAATGTTATTTGATTATATACATGTGTATTATATACTGTACTGTATTTTGTTACTAATTTTTAATGTCGTCCCAGGGTTCTATTGTGTTATTGCACGTTTGTCATCGCTTGTTCCCTGAGTTCGAGGGTTGGACGTTTAGGTCGTCGATTTTGTCGAATGGTTTCTCTTCACTTAATTGGATCCATTTCTCTTAACCTATGATGTTTCACGTCCTATGATGTAATAATTCTACCTCTTCCTAGTGTTAGATATTGCAAGGCAACACCGAAGGTATAGCTAGATAAACGTTTGCAGAAAAAAATATTTGTGTTAAGATGTTTTAATAGAAAAGAATGATAGAACATAAACAATAATTTAAAAATAGAATGACCTCTAGAGTCTGTTATCGAACTTGGGAATTTCTATGTAAAACTTCAGAGCTCACATGGAATTTAGAACTGGATGCTTCATTTAAAAGAGGGGTAGATTGTTCTTATTCTATAAGCAATGTCTGAATAAATATATTATTTAGTTATTGATATATCTGTCTTTAGACAATCATAACACAGGACATTCACTTAGGGTTAATACACAGGTTTATTTACAAAGGGGATACAAGAAGAAAGTCTGTCTCGCTCGGTGTCTTGGAACTCCCCGATTTCCTGGAGGAGTATATCTACATTGTCTGTATATTATTGGATGGATGGGTTCCAGGTTATTCCATAATAACAGTTATCATCACTTGTAGTAACAATTGAACCTTCACCCACTGATTGTTATCAACGCCGTTATCCGTTCTGCTGAGGATGAAATAATACTAAACACTTCTACCCAGGTATGGCTGAGGTGACGAAAGGAATCTACTGTTGTGGATTAGATAAAGGAGTCAGTTTGGAACCTCTTATAGGTTCCAGAGTTCGAATTAAGGAGTCTCAAGTTTGAAAAGAAGGTCACAAAGTATATCGGCCGAAATACGAAAGTAACAACCACAATAATGAAGAATGAATAATCCAAATAATATGAACTATAATTGCTATCATAGCGCATTACTTCATAGATGCAAGCAGTTTAAAACTACTGCCTTAGTAATGTGTACTCTGCCTACTCCTTTTTTGTCAACCAGTTACATATTTATTAGTAAATACTAAATTACATATTTATTATTAAATATGTACAAACTTCAAAACCATCATAATTGTTTCGATATATGTGTGTGTGTGTGTGTGTGTGTGTGTGTGTGTAAATGAGGGAAGTCAAACATAAAACAGAATGTTATCATAGCTAAATAAATATTTACAGAGAAAATTATTTATGTTGCATTTCATTTCCTCTGACGATATGAGCCATTATTGAAAATTCATGGATTAAGGAAATAAACATAATTTTTCTCCATATATTCCTTGTTTCAAACAATAAATCCTCACTTAAATATATGTGTATATATTTTAATTTACAAAATTTAACTTTTATCATTAAACTTATATATATATATATAATCCGATCCCGCATTTTGCTAATTCCTACCCTCTGATGAGAAGGAGTGTATTTCTTCGAAACTCCGCGGATTAAGGACTATCCATTTATCTAGTGTTTCCTTTTCAGATTAAATATGTTTTTAATTCATTTCAAAGTGTTTTTTAACATATTTTATTAACTATTTGCTCATATTATAAGCTCTATTTCCTATTTGGTTTTATCGAGCTTTTATATCTGGCTGAGATAATTTTATAAATATTAATTCTTTAATATTTATAATTTACTTTAATTTTACCATCTTGGATCAGTTTGGTAAATTCAATTGTAATTTTCATTTTATATATATATATATATATATATATATATATATATATATGTGTGTATATATGTGTGTGTGTGTGTGTGTGTGTGTGTGTGTGTGTGTGTGTGTGTGTGTGTGTGTGTGTGTGTGTGTGTGTGTGTTATTAAAAAGCACGGATTTTTCTGTTTCACTATTTTCTATTTTTTCTCCAATCTCCGAATAATTTTTTTGCGTTTTTCTCAAAGATTGTTTAGGATGGATCCATAAGTTTCTTTGGCGAGCGCTTTCGATGGAAGTACTTCCATCTCCCTCAGACATATTGCGTTATAAAAATTGTTTTTCATTGTATATATATATTTGTCACGGTCACGTGGTGGTTAATCATGAGTTAGGTAGACGGACAATGATTTTTTTTATTATACACATATATTTTTTTTATTATTATATACATATATGCATATTTAGAATTTTAAATTTACTACCCTTGGCATTTAGAGCATTTCGCTTTCATTCGTAATTAATACTTCCTTGTCTTAACATACAATGCCTCAAGCACTTTTAATCTATTAATATTATTTCGCTTTGCAAGACCTGAGTGTTCTCAACCATGATACTTCGGAATTCACAATGATATCGGACTAGAGTCGGAGAGATAGAGAGTTAGTCGTCGCAACAACGTGTTTGTAGTATAGTCTATGTAGTTAGTAGTATTAGAGATACACTCTCCTAATGAGCAGTTAAATTGGTAAACTACGTTGTTTTTGTTTCTAACAAGTTATTTGTCTTCGAAATGTTGTTTTTGATTACGAGGTTAGACGTCTTCAGTTTTTTTTTTATATAATATATAATGAATTTTATTTTTTTGTTATCGTTGGGAACTATGTATCTACGGATTATATTTTTAGAATACTTTCATCAGTTTTGGAGTTCTTGTGTAGCTGATTACGGTAATATATATAACTAGGTTGAGAATTTTCTTGTTGGATATTATTAGTTTGATTCAAGCTGTTAATAGTTTTATTTGTTTATCTACAAGAAAGTTTGGGAATTGGTTATTGATTAAAACCTGTTTTATATTCTTTTAATTCGTTTAAGAATATTTTTTTTTTGTTTGAGGAAATCACCTTCGCACGATGTGTAAGATTTTTGATAAAACGGAACGAAGATTCACTTTTAAAATTTTAAATGCAGGAATTAACAGATGTATTTTTTTTTTTTTTTTTTTAAACAGAGATGAAAAATTCATCACTACTAGAATCAATGAGATTTTATTATCAGTACTTAGTTCGTATGTGAAGTTAATGACGGAATTATTTTGAAATGTATCTTTTAAATCTTCTATTTCTTTTATGCTATCAGCGAGAATTAATATATCATCAACATACCGAACACAAATGGAAGTTTTCTCTATTGAATTAAGTATTTTATGTGCTAGATTGGCCATATAACAGTTACTTAATGTTGGTCCAATACGGAACCCGTAGCTACGCCATCCACCCGTGTGTGTATATTTCCCAGATGATCATAGAATGGAACCTTAGTTGTGTACATTACTAATAGCTTCTTTAGGATATATTTATATATTTATATATATATATATATATATATATATATATATATATATATATATATATATATATATATTCGAGCAAATATTATAAAATTTATGCTTTATGATTCTATTTTTTAATTTTTCGATTTTCCGTATAATCTTTTTTGTATCAAAATCAAAAATATTAATAAAAGATCCATAGTTGTTGCTGTCACGAGCACTTTCGATTCGTCCACGAATCATCATCTAACCATGCATCTAAATAATACTAGTGCTATATATTAACATTTGATAAAAGAACATAACTGCCCCCCTCCGATCTTAGAAAGATCCTCGTTGACAACATAAAAATTATACAACATGAAAATGATATTAAAAAATTAAAAATTCTTGAAGCGTTATATATTAGAACCCTTCAACCCACTATAAATGATATCGCATTCGAGAAACAGTAACGAGAACAGAAGTAACGTTCTAAAATGTATTGCGTAGTTCGTATTGGAAGAACTTTGTTAACGGTGTCCACAAACTTGCTGATTTTAATACTTGAATTTTTGATCGACTTTTCATCGACTCTATATTTTAACTTATCGCCGTTTACTGTATATTTTACTTTTTTCACGTTTAATTCTCATTTTCGCTACTTCAGACTTTCACTTCAACACTTGATGATGATTCGTGGGCGAATCGAAAGCGCTCGTAACAGCAACAACTATGGAACTTTTATTAATATTTTTGATTTTGATACAAAAAAAAATTATACGGAAAATCGAAAAAACAAAAAACATCATAAAGGAAAGTGTTTCCGTTGCATTTAATAATATTTGCTCGAATATATATATATATATATATATATATATATATATATATATATATATATATATATATATATATATATAATAACTTAAACAAATCTTATGAAGAATTCTTGGTAAAATTATTTATAAAAAAATAATATTAAAAATTTTTAAATACTTGAAGTGTTATACAGTAGAACCCTTCAAACCACTATAAATGATATCGCATTCAAGAAAAGCAGTAACGTTCTTGCGTAGTTCGTATTGGAAGAACTTTGTTAACGGTGTCCACAAACTTGCTGAGTTTAATACTTGAATTTTAATCGACCTGTATTTTTAATCGACTTTTCATCGACTCTATATTTTTTTAACTTATAGCCGTTTACTGTATATTTTACTTTTCACTTTCAATTCTCATTTTCGCTCCTTCGCACTTTTACTGAAACACCTGATGAATCGAAAGTGCTCGTGACATCAACAATTATGGAACTTTAATATTTTTGATTTTGACACAAAAAAGATTATACGGAAAATCGAAAAATTAAAAAAAACGAATCATAAAGCAAAGTGTCTCCGTTGCATTTGATAATATTTGATTGAATGAAAAAATGCTGCCTAAATATACCAATTTCATATATATATATATATATATATATATATATATATATATATATATATATATATATATACACAGGGTGGAATGAAAAAATTGTCGACATTGAAAAGACGACATTATTCAATTTCTGTTTGATGAAAACCAATTTTCATTTTTTTGTTAGAGACCATCTACTAGTTGACCAATTATGTACAAATCCCAAAAGCAAATGGAGCCTTCTATCACGTCTGAACGTGACACAATGTTCAACAAGCAAGATTGGAGATGCACCGCTGTACAACTCATGCTTGTGTAGCTTTGCATAGGCCTTCAGGCCAGGAGCAGAAAAGTAAGTAATCAGTTCTGGTCAATGTGGGGGAAACCCTTCATATCAGACAATTGCTAATTTTTGGACCCTGCCAGAGTGCCCCCCTTGAGGGAGCTGGTTTTTTCCTCCCCACACTAAAAAACGGCCTTGTGCCTAATTTGCTCAGTGGGGAAGCAAATAAATAAACAACTCATGCTCTTTATCGATCCATGTCATGACAGCATGATCATTGCCAGCACCCTCAAAATGCAAATCCTTACCGTTCAACATTTGAGGACACAGCTCAGTTCTAGCCACAGTTATGGTCTTTGGTGTGGTTTCAAATGAGGGTCACATCATGTCTCCTCACATCTTCGAAGTCGGCTTCAAAGTCAACATCAATATGTACCTAGATGTGATGAAGAGTGTGGTGATCCCCTCGTGCAATCAGATGGATGATGGCAAACCCTGAGTACGGAAGCAGGACTCGACACCGGCCCGCAAGTCCAAAGAGACCCAGGCTTGATTTCAAAAAGAGTGCTACGACTTTGTACCCTTCTCTCACTGGCCCGCCTCCTCCCCCGACCTAAACCCGCTGGACTACTTCGTTTGATCATATGTCGAGAACATCACCAACATGACCTCCCACAACACCAAAGCCAACTTCATTGAGTATTCGCTGAGCTCCTATCCGCGCTTGTGGAAAAGGCAGTTTCCCAGTTCTAGACCAATATCGAGGAGAAGATTGAGGTTGAAGGCGGCTACATTTAATAGATGTCAGCTCTACTCCATAATCAAGTTATCTGAATTGATTTTTTTCAATGAAAGTTTCAAAATAAATATATTAAAAGGAACAAACCAAGTTATGTCTTTCAAATTTTTTTCTCTTTATAACATATTTCTCTTTATAACGCTATAATTTTTAATAACGCTATAATTTTTATAACGCTATAATTTTTATAACGCTATAATTTTTGGAAATTTCAACAACTTTTTTCGTTCAGAAATAGAAAAAAGTCATCATTTCTGCAACAAGTATATTTTCAAATATTGTATTGGTATTTTATTTTCTTCAGTTTATTCATTCAGAAGAAGTCTTACAATAAAGATGAAACGTTGATGGACACATAACCTTTTTGTTTCTTTCATCTCTTAATCTCGTCGGAATACTATTTTCATTATTCTCATTATATATATATATATATATATATATATATATATATATATATATATATATGAGAGAGAGAGAGAGAGAGAGAGAGAGAGAGAGAGAGAGAAATAAAAAGAAACAAACCGAGTTATGTGTTCGTCTTTTTTTTTTTTTTCGAGAGAGGAAGTTTCGAAATAAAGACGAAACGTTGATGAACACATAACTCGGTTTTTTCCTTTTTATTTCTCTATTTTGTCGGAATACGAGGGGCATGCAATAAGTAATGCCCCTGGCCCACTTACAGTTGTCTGATCTAGCTGAAATTTTGCATGTTCAATGATTCATATCTCTAGGGGTTATGTGGCAAGTTACAGCTCTGAACTAATTGTAGTTTCTGTTTTACAGGTGTTTGAACTGAGTCAGATGTGAAATGGAGCCTGTTGAATGTCGGGCAGTGATCCGGTTTTTGTATTTGAAAGGATGCACATCACAGGAGACTTTTGATGAAATGAAAGAAACTTATGGTGATAATGCCCATCATATGATCTTGTAAAACGCTGGCATCGTGAATTCAAACATGGCTGCAAGTATGTGGAAACAGCTCCCAGACCTGGTCGCCCCCACCCTTCTGCCATTGATGAGGCATCTGCCCGTCAAGTGGAGGCTGCCATTTTGGAAGATCTATTCACCAAATAGCCCACGATGTCAAGATTAGTACAGGGTCTGTGGAAACTATCATTCATGACCATTTTCATATGCATAAGATGTCTGCCAGATGGATTCCCAGGTTGCTCACACGATTCTAGAATCTAGAACGCGTTGAGTGCTCAGGGATGAATTTGGAAATGTGCCAAGAAGATGAGTCAAAGTTTTTCAAAAAACTGATTACACAGGATGAAACCTGGGTCCATCACTATGATCCAGAGACCAAAGCCCAGTCAATGTAGTGGAAGCACTTGGACTCACTCCGCTGGCAAGGTCATGCTCACAGTCTTCTGGGACCAGGACAGAGTAGTGATGACATATTTCCTGGCAAATGGTATCACAATTACAGGAGCCTATTATGCTTCACTTTTGAGGAAATTAAGGGAAGCTATCAAAATCAAGAAGCAGGGCAAGATCAGCAAAGGTATCCTCCTCCTGCAGGACAATGCTCCGGTTCACAACTCACATGTCGCCAGATCAGAAGCACGGGCATGTGGTTATGAAATCCTTCCCCATCCTTCCTACTCTCCTGACCTTGCACCCTCTGACTTTCACCTCTTCCCAGCCATGAAGTTGTTTTTGAAAGGAAAGCGTTTCCCAGATAATGCAGCCTTGATTTCTGAAGTCACGTCATGGTTGGAGGACCAACCTGGGATGTTCTACAAAAATGGTCTCCAGAGCTGCATCAAACAATGGGAGAAATGTATAACTCAGGGTGGTTCCTATGTAGAGAAAAACTAATAACTGTGCCAATTTTCGTTGCTCTACTGCTATGGGAAGTGGGTCAAGGGTATTACTTATTGCACGCCCCTCATACTATTTCCATTATTCTCATTATATATATATATATATATTTATTTATTGCATGATCGCAGAAGGTTAGACTGTTATCAAACTTGGAAATTTCTATGTAATACTTGGGAACTTACATGGAATTTCGAACTGAATGCTTTATTTAAAAGACAGGTAGATTGTTCTTTTTCTGCAAACCATATTTTGATAGAAATATTATTTAGTTATTATCACCTGTAGTAACGATTGAACCGTCACCCTCGATAAGTCTCATTTTTAACTGATTGGTTGGATACTGTACCGTCAGCTCCCAGACGACAAGGAAGCCATAATAAGAACATAAACCGATTATCTATAAGACTCGTTCACCGGTTAAAGAATATGACTGTCTAATTTTGTAGGAAAAAAAAAAACAACCCTAAATAATTTTCATAGTCTGGTTTGTCTGAAAATTATTGTAACTGATAAAATACTAAGTAAAATTCAGTTCTAAATGACACTCTTCTGTAGGTTGAAGGTTCAATCCTCAGTGTGGACGATACTAAAAATACGATTGCTTTAAGCTACACACATCCATTAAGCCGACTTACTAAATTATACAAGCACTCAACTACTTCCAACAAATCTGTTCACATTGGATTTTGATATATGTTTCGGAAAGGGATATATTCGTTTGAAGTAGCTCAGTGTATCATTGTATTGTATTAGTTGATAGGTAGCCAGTCTTGACTACTTATCAAATAATACAATCTAGTAAGTCGTCTTAATGAACAGTTGTTCATAATTGTAGCTGGTAATATGCTTAAGCTTTAGGCTTTTGGCGTATCTTTCAACGTCTCTCCTAGACTGCTATACCCGTCCGTATTTATGGTTTACACCAGCCAATCATATTCTTGTGAGGGGGAACCCAGATGTATTCCAATTCATTACATCAGATTTAAAGATGACCACGTTATAATCTGCAGGGGAGTAGTCATGTGGAAATGGGTTCCACAGATAGGAAGCCCTTGTGATGAAGCTCAGTTTTGGAGGTTCTGCCTTATGCTAGACATGCAGAGGAAGAAAGGAAAGTCTTTGTTTTCATGGTGATGACAAGGCGATTTGTTGCGGTTAATCTTATGAGGAACCAGTGTTAGGAGCTCAGTCGAGTATCTTCCACCAAAATAACAACAGAGTACAGAGAAACTAGCAATGTCTCCTTTGTAAGACACGGCCTTTGGATCTCTATTTCGTGCTCTGTGATGAAAATTGTGAGAATCTAGAATTAGTAATCGTTGTTTTAGTAAAGCACAACGTTTTGGAAATGTGTGTATGAAAATAATGAACGGAGGTAGAAATCGGATCTTGGGTTTACTTTCGACAGCCACATAACTCGCGCTTCCCTTATTTTATTCTTTAGTCCTCACATTCCATGAGCAATGTTTCTGACAAAGAGGTAAGAATTGCTATTTTCTGGGTCAGAATCTATTCTCTTTAACACTTATTGGCAAGTTTTTGAATTTGAAGTACATTTTTTTTCTCCTTACTCCCAATTACAGTGCATTCCTTCTGCAGCCGAATCTGTTTTAGCCAGGTGTCACAAACAAACCAGCATATTAATTGTTGTGGTGTGTCCACCATACAGATAATAATAAACTCTTCCTTTCTTTGGATTCATACGATATGATGATGATCAAAGGATTTGGTAAAGAATTTGATGGTGTGTACACATAAATGCTAAGAGCTGCTCTATTGGGGGCAGTACCTGACTACCTTACTATGTACACCGTTAACAATTTTACTACAGGAACAGTTCTAGTATGAACTTTGTGAACTTTAAATCTAACCTTGGTTAAACCGGGCAAGATGAAACCACTGAAGCATTGTTACATCAGTTACACGATTGTTACACCAGAATTTTACCAAACGATTAGAAAAGAAACTTGTTTACAGAAATGCTAAAGGCTGCATCTTAATAGACACCTGCTTCAGATCATCACCTTCACCAGAGAGAAGAGTCAGATGTTCTTTTGTATAAAGTGCCTTCAATAAGTTTCCAGACTTTTTTGTACAGGTTTTTTATAATTGTCATAGACTCTTGAAAATTCAGTATGTTACTGCTATACATTTTATGAGATGACTGACCAATTTTTAGGATTTCAGGTTCAAATGAACAGCTACAGCAGGAATTGGAATACACCCTACTAAAGCCTGATCATCACTATTGGCGAATTTCAAAAATGCAATCTGGACGTGAGGACACTTTAGAAGAATGATATGCAATTAAATTCTGTTTTAAACTTTAATAAAATGCCACAGAAACGTATGGAATACTCAAGACTGCTTCTGGACCATCTTGCATAAATCGAGCTTCAGTTTTTGAGTGGTATAAGTGATTCAAGTTAGGCAGGGAGTCTGTGAGAGATGATGAGAGGTGTGGGAGGAGTAAGGAAGTAAGAAAACTAGAGTTGATTGACCAAATAAAGAATCTCATTGATAAGGACTATCATATCTATAGAGACAATTAATACACAATTTGAAGTCAGTGTGGGAGCTGTACTCACAATTATTCGCGAGGAACTGAAGATATGGAAGATTTGCGTAAAGTTTATCCCAAGCGTGTCCAGAGGAGAACATAGACTATTTGACCAAGATGGACACCAAGACAGTTCCTCACTTTCTGTATAGTCCAGACCTTGTTCCTTGTGACTTTTGGTTATTTCCTAAGCTCAAGGAAAACAGAGGCTGTCATAATGAGACAATGGAGGAGATGAAAGAGGCTGTGATGAGGGTCATTGACATGCTCACACAAGAGGACTTCCATAGTGTCTACCAGAATTTGTTGGAATTGTACAACAAGGGCATTGCAGGCGGAGGAGATTACTTCAAAGGGGACTATAGTTTCATGTGTATACTTTCAATAAAAGTGCCCATAGGCACCTTGTATAATATGATAAATAAAATTTAAGCGGAGATTATACAGAATTTACGTCATAGCAACTAACAGGTGTGATGGAGTATAGGGCGATATGGCATAAGAGAATCAAAAACTTCTGTGACACTACCATGATTAGATGATAATGATACAAAACACAGTTACATATTTTTTATACTAATGGGTCACAAGTAATCAAAACCAAAAGCCACTCAAGGATAAGGATTAATGCAATTGTTTGTTGAATGATGAACAATATTATGAGAGGATTGAAAATGATGAAAATGAAATCAACAAAATTTGATTTTTAAGAGAATTGCTTGACAAGTATTTGTTGATATTGGACTTGAAGATGACCATGTTGATGTCTGCAGTGACTTAATTGTAAAGGTCTGCTGATGGTCACAGCAAATCTTTAAAATATATCCTTTAAGATTGAAATATTAAGACTTGAAATACTTTAAAATATTATGAGAGAAAAAAATGCTTTGAATTATATATGAACAGTTACTATCTGAAATAAGCAACTGATATTTCTGGCAAATCTCGCATTCAAAGCCAACAAAGTGTAAGACATTTTTGAAATGGATTTTTCCCTGTTGACTGAGGAATGGCTGATTTCCTCCGCAGTTTTAGGAGGTCCACCCTTTCAGCATGTTGTTTCCGTTTTTTGGGTAGAGTAAATTTATTCCTGAGAAGCACCTATCGAGAAATGGCGACAGGGCTACATAGGCAATGTTTCAATAGGCCAGAGTGGTCCTCCATTAGGGGCACTGGCTTTTCAAATCCCGCTTTTGCGACCCTTGTGTCACATCATCTGATGATTCTATTGCTGGAATTGGTTTTCTCTATATCTTTTCAGTTAGAATTCTTTTGGCTACTCATGGGAAGGACCATGTGAAGGTTGCCAACATCCTAACTCAACCTTGTGTCGCATCTTCCTTCAGGAAGATGAAAGTAAATGACACTAGGCTCGAAAATTCAGCAGATTTTATTCAAAAGTAGACCAAAATAAAACCAACTCAAGTGTGTGTGTATATATGCATATTGGTGAGAATAATGGAAATAGTATTCGGATGGAATAGAGAGCTGGAAAGAGAACAAACCAAGTTATATGTCCATCAGCGTTTTGTCTTTATTGTAAGACTTCTTCTGGAGGAATAAATTTGAGAAAATAAAATACGAGTACAATATTTAAAAATATATTTGGTGTAAAATGAATTACATTTTTCTATTTCAGAACGACACAAAAGTCGTTGAAATATTTGAAATTATATTCGTTGTGAAAAGAATTGTTCTATGTAAGAAAAAGTCGTTGGAAATTCAAAAAATAAGTTGAAGTGCTGTGAAGAGAGTAAGGTTTTTTAACGTCATGCAGCCGTTAATATATTTAAAGTAAAGATGTAATATATATATATATGTATGTGGGGGGGTATAGTCTAAAGAAGCTTTGAATATTTTACCAAAAGATGGTAAAATAATAAAAAACATTTTGGATTAAATATGGCCATTATAATTCAAATGCGAATGTTTAACACACACACACACACACACACACACACACACACACACACACATATATATATGATGATTGCAACGTCTTGTGAGACGAGTTCTACTCCCTCATGAGCCCAAAAATGACTTTTTTCTTTCTTTTTTTTTTAATCCTATTGGTGAATTCACAGGCTCAAGCAGACATGACACTGAAGACGGTCATTGAGATCAATTATTACATGCTTCGAGCATTTCAAGCCTCCACACGTCACAACTTTTCTATTGCCACAGGACCATTTTTATAGACAAATGCCTGAGGGAGTATCTATACACAGATGATGTTACAGAGTCTTAGCTTTGTACGACAGCTAAGTCTCTCTCTTGATTCCAAATGTTGAGATCCAGCAACAAGCAAGAGCAAGATAGCCAGCAACAAGTTAAACTGCAGACCAGCTTAATGCGGGTACTGGTCTCTCGCTTTATGGTTTTTTAAATCAGAGATTTCCTTCTCCTAGAAAGGTTGCCTTCACCACGGCTTATGGAAACCCTCTCCACCCCAACACACACATACATACACACAAACACACACGGTGCTAGTTGGCCATTGACCCCGAAAAAGGGTTCATTCGCCCTTTGAGAGGTCTTGTTTTTAATCCTTCAGGGAGACTAGCCACCCTCCTCACCAAACAAGTTTGGTGGCGGAATCAGTTTAGTTGCCGGTGACCCGACCATGAGGCAGGTAGTACTGGGTTACATGGTACCAGTAGCATATGACATAACCTAAAATTCTGCAGTGACTTAATCATAAAGGTCTGCTGATGGTCACAGCAAATCTTTAAAATATATCCTTTAAGATTGAAGCATTAAGACTTGAAATACTTTAAAATATTATGAGAGAAAAAAATGCTTTGAATTATATATGAACAGTTACTATCTGAAATAAGCAACTGATATTTCTGGCAAATCTCGCATTCAAAGCCAACAAAGTGTAAGACATTTTTGAAATGGATTTTTCCCTGTTGACTGAGGAATGGCTGATGTCCTTTGCAGTTTTAGGAGGTCCACCCTCTCAGCATGTTGTTTCTGTTTTTTGGGTAGAGTAAATTTATTCCTTATTTTTAAATTCTTGAATTGCTGAACTTTTATATTCGAAGTGAAACAATCGAATATTGCACTAAAGCTGACAAATTCTTTTATTCTAGACCAGACAATCTGTATTCTGCAGCTGAAGTCTTGTGTCATTGTCATTTTCTAAGTTGTTACTCATTTAATAGTGACGTCTCTGTTTCTTTATCTTTTTGTTCTTATTGAAGCCATTATCGAAACGTCTGTTACTACCTAAGTCATTATTGTAAAATAATCAAAAGAACTGTGTTAGTCAATAACACACAACAACAACAACAATAATAATAATAGCAACTAAACTGGTTCCCCCACCAAACTTGTTTGGTGGGGGAACCAGTTTAGTTGCCGGTGAGCCGACCATGAGGCAGGTAGTACTGGGTTACATGGTACCAGTAGCATATGACATAACCTGACATATATATATATGCACACACATATGTATTATTAAATATACATTTTTTTTCCATTTCACATTGCAGAATTGGAAATTTGTCTCTACTCTTGCCTCCTTTTTTTCAACCAAAAATCATGAAAATCAAATAGAAAAATACTGTTATTTTAAAGACACCGGCAAGGATGACATTAAATTTGAAGAAAATAATTGTTGGATTGTGTAGTGGACTTTCGGTCAGCGTTCAAGTTGTGGATAACTTGACAAAGACTAAAGTTACTTCTCATGAAAGAGGAGAACTATTTATGGCACAATGGGAGATTCCATTGTGCACACATGAGCCAGTCTATTCCTTGGATTGTGATTGGCTGAATCACCTGATTGGATATGCTTGTACATAAATACAAGCCCTCAGTCCAGCTCAATCTGATGTCTGTCTTGTGCATGAGCTGTACCCTTGGTAAGTGTTGCTGCTATTATTATTATTGTTGTTGTTGTTGTGTGTTATTGACTAACACAGTTCTTTTGATTATTTTACAATAATGACTTAGGTAGTAACAGACGTTTCGATAATGGCTTCAATAAGAACAAAAAGATAAAGAAACAGAGACGTCACTATTAAATGAGCAACAACTTAGAAAATGACAATGACACAAGACTTCAGCTGCAGAATACAGATAATCTGGTCTAGAATAAAAGAATTGGTTAGGTTTAGTGCAACATTCGATTGTTTCACTTCGAATATAAAAGTTCAGCAATTCAAGAATTTAAAAATAAATAAATAAACAAATAAAAAGGATTTGGTAAAAATAATTCTAATCTGCCACTCTAAAGAAAACAAAAAATCAAGGCGTTTATAAAGGACGATATTCATTAGAACCATGTATGTAACCAGAAAAAACAAGACGTCCAAAAATAAAGTTCATTCACCACCAAAACAAAAAAAATCACAAGACTTAATCTATTGTCAAACAATCCCACTGATTTTTAGTGCTATCATTTATTTTTAGTTACACTAGCACCAATTGTAACAAATAGGAAATGGATTCAACAAGGAAAAAAAGAGATAAAGAAACAGAGACGTCACTATTTATTGAGCAACAACTTAAAAATGTCTATGAAACAAAAAGATATTTTATTATAGGCTGGAATCAAAGAATTTGTCCATTTTAAGGCAACATTGAATTGTTTCATTTTTTTAATATAAAAGTTAAGCTGTTTAAGAATCTAAAAAATAAAAACAGAAAAAAAACATTTTGGTTTGTTTGGAAATCTGTAAAAAAATCATACCCCCCCCCCAAAAAAACAAAAAAAAAGAATTGTTCGATGATAAGAAGGAAATAGAAAATCTCAATCGATGTTTAGAACAACTACTTCCATTGCTCTATAAGGGAGGTTGAATATGTACTGCATGTCAAAGAAGTAAAAGAAAAACTCTAAAATATTCAACATTAAATGGGTTTACGTTGTCATTTTTTTATTCTTTATATTTTTTACTAGCTGTGTTATTAACAAGAATATTGAATTGTTTTATTTTGAATATAAAGGTTAAACAGTTCAAGAACCTAAAAAAAAAAAATGAAAACAAATATTTTGTTTGTCTGGAAATAAGTAAAAAAAAAAAAGAAAAAAATCCTAATTCCCCTCTCCACCACACACACACACACACACACACACACACACACACACACACACACACACACAATAAATTGTACAATAATAACAAGCAAATAAAAATCCCAGAGATGTTATTTTTTTTATCTTCGATATTGATTTAATCTGGAGATCAGACTTCAACTATTTTTTGTTGTTGTTGTTATAATTTCCAATATCAATAATAATTTTTTAGAGTACGTTCAGCAAAACTTGCTTTTGTGTACAAAGAACAGAAATATATGAGTTAAGTTCTTGTTTTTTTTTTTCTTTTCATGCTAATGGGTCATCAATTACCAAGGCCAAAAGCCACTCGAGGACCTAAGTGAGATTATCAGTTGGATGATGGAATATTATTAACAGTAAAGATTGCCAACTATGATTAATTGGCACTAGTGTACTTATTAATCCGTGCTGAAATAATAACGTTATTATTTAGAAAGCCATTCTTGACATAGGGAGGAGAGGGTGTTTTGTACCTATTCTGTTCTTACAATTTATTAAAAACAGATATCATAAAACTTTAATGAAACTTGAAAATACTATTTAAAAATAGTGCAGATCAATAAGTGCACTAGCACCGATTAATTCATAGGATGACTTGTTGGTATTAAAAATGACTGTTGTAGTTTGTAGGAAAACATTCCTGCAGTAAGGTGTTCCACAAGTGAGAAGTGCTTGGATGGAAACCTTGTTTATTGAAGTTTGATTTGATTTTACGTCCGCAGAGAAAAAGTGGACTGTTCTTCGTGTTAGATATGGAGACGTGGCAATGCACATTTAAAAGCAGAGGTGTGCACACACGCACATTCCAGGTGGATTTTGATCCACATCCTTGTGTCCTATAAAAATGACCGGAATTGTAATTATCACGGAAACAGATAACTGTTTACATTCCAAATCAGAATTTATGAATTGTGTGGTCAGAAGCTAAGAAAAACAGAAGTCTTACCGTGGGTGTGCAGCAAGTGAGTTCAGGTCGAGAAAAAGAAAAAGAAAGATGGCAGCCAGCATTTTATTACGTACGTTCTCGCAAAATCTTGTGTGCGCGTGAAGCTGGAAACTACAAAACGAGCTTCATTTTTCGATGCTGGGGTGATTCCAGATCTGGCAGGAGAGTAGGTGCAACAGGAGTGGAGATTCTACTTTCTCGGATTTATTCCGTTTTATGTGTTTGAGATGACCCCACCCCTCGGGAGGCACAAGCTATTTCGGCCATGGCCAACACTGGCTTGATGGCGACGGTAATGTGGTGGCGTGGCTTAAAAAAGTGGACCTTGTAACAAGGATTCAAAAGTTGGATTATGTGGCCGCAGTAATACCACTGTTTCTAGAAGGGGACACGCTGGCCCTCTATTTGGAGCTCAGCGAGCGAGATCAGGGTGACGCGGACGCTATCAAGGGTTGACTGATCAAAGCTTTTGCAGAGGGGCCTTTCAAGGCTTTTAATAAGTTGAAGGAAAAGAGGTGGACTGGTGAATCTGTTAATGTCTACGCGAATGAGATAAGGAGATTGGTTGAGTTGTCGGGCATCAGGAGACACGCCACGAGTCACGTAGTAAAAATGACATTCATTACCGGGATCCCGGAAGAGATATTGAAACGTTTGCAGCAGGTCACGGGAGTGGACATGTTGGATGTGAGTGAGCTGCTCAAAACTGCAAAGATTTTGGTGAGCACCCAGCCCACAGAGTCTAGAGGGACAACAGCAACGGTACAGCAGGATGTGGGCAGGAGTCTGCCAAACCCGAGGGTGGCATGCTTCGAATGTGGGGGACCACACATGAGAAGAGACCACAGGAAGTTCTTGCAATGGACAGTGTGTTATAAATGCAATAAGAGAGGCCATTTAGTGATGAAATGCGCGAGTTCGGGAAACTGGCAAGGGGAAGCTGAAGCGCCAGCGGCTGCCCCGATTCGGGAATAGTGGCGCACTTGCAGCAGATGCTCAAGTAGAAGATTGTGGTGGAAGGACGGGGAGTTATGGCCCTGATCGTCACTGGCTGTACCACTACCATGATGCATACGACCCTGATCGGAAGATGGAAAGGGAAGGGTGAAGTAGTGGCATTTGATGGGTTGCAAGCGAAGGAGGAAGACCGTCACTATTGATATTGCTAAACACCGGATGAGGGTCCATGCAATTGTCACCAATCATCTGGTGCCTGGCGTCCAAGCCATCATTGGAATGGATGTGATATGCCGACTTGGAAGCATTAGTATCACATGCAACAATGTGAGGTTTGGACTAGCTGAGTGCGCAATGACAGAGCAAGCTCCCAGAGGGACCAACAAGGCTGGGGAGGAAAGAAAAATGTCGATCAAAGATCAGGACTTCTGAGCCGAATTCGACTGAGAGAAGTGGACAGTGGAGTGAGCATGGAAACATCAAGCGCCATCGCTGACTAACAGAGTGGCGTGCTACACTAATTCGCTCAGAGGAGGGGCGAGAAAGGAGTTTGAACAAGAAGTGGACCGATGGATTGGGGAGGGTATACTGCTGCCTTGGACGGATGAATTGAGTCGGGCATTTTGCCGTTGATGGCCGTTCTGCAACCAACTAAAGGGAAAGTAAGACTGGTCCTGGATTTCTGAGAGCTGAACCAACATGTTAAGGGCCATACTGGAGGCGACACCGTAGATGTGTGCAGAGAGACTATTAGAGAATGGAGGCAGATGAATGGGGCGTCTATGTTGGTAGATCTAAAATCTGCCTATTTGCAACTCCGCATCACCAAGAAGCTCTGGAAATACCACTTAGTCAGGTACAAAGGCAAAAGTTACTGCCTTACGCGAGTGGGGTTTGGGTTGAATTCGACACCCAAGATCATGTCAACCATCCTCAGGAAGATTCTGGAAACAATGGGAAAAGGAGATGTGACAGTGAGTTCATACATAGACGACATTCTTGTGAATTAGACTCTGGTAACTGCCAAGGAGGTGGTGGCTCATTTGAGGAGGTTTGGGTTGGTTGGCAAAGCGCTGGAAAAATTAGATGGAGGGGCTGCTTTGGGGCTAAGGCTGAAACGAGGTTCGTCGGGCAGCCTAGAGTTTTGAAGGGGGAACGAGATCCCACAACTTAAGCAAGAGTTCAACAGACGGGAACTTTTTCCATATGTGGGAAGTTGACTGGACATTACCCCGTTGCTGGCTGGCTTAGACCAGCATGCAGCTACATAAAGAGGCATGCTGAAGGAAGAGGATGGGATGATAAAGTGGGAAGAAGAACGGTCGCCATGATGGAAGAGCTCCTGAAAGAAGCAGAACAGCAAGACCCAGTCCAGGAAACCTGGAACGTACCGCAAACATTGGATGGAGTCGTGTGGTGTGATGCAAGCAGCACTGCAACAGGGGTCGTTTTGGAAGTTGGAGGAGTGGTTGCAGAAGATGCGGCTTGGTTAAGGAAGAAGAATGATGTCAGCCACATCGATGTAGCACAATTAGATGTGATAATCAAAGGGGTCAATCTGGCCTTGAAATGGGGACAGCGTGACATCTGCATCAAAACAGACTCTGCTACTGTGTTTGCTTGGCTAAAGTCTCTCATTTCAAGCGAAAAAAGGATAAGAATGAAAGGGACAGCAGAGATGTTAGTGAAGTGCAGGCTTGGGATGCTAGCTGAGTTTTGTTTGAAGCTTCGCGTAAACATGGTGGCTTCTGAGAAGAACCAAGCAGATGCTCTCACGAGAATGAAGAAGAGCTGACTTGTGCCAAAGAAAGATGTTGCTGCATCGGATCTAGATGATGTTGGCGTGCAAGAGCTGCAAAATCTGCACCATATGGGGGTAGAGAGGACTTGGTACTTGGTGAAGAAACTCGACCCGAGTGTCACCAAGGACCAAGGAGCAAGTGAGGCAAGGACCAAGTGAGGCAAGTGGTCAGGACATGCGACAGATGTCAGTCAATTGATCCTGCTCCTGGTCAATTGTGAGCGAGTGGGACCTGGGAGAGACTGGTATGCGATGTCACCCATTACAGGGGTGGACTTTACCTGACCATGATTGACTGCGGGCCCGGGCGATTTGCTCTATGGAAGAAGCTACGTGGAGGAACAGACAATGAAGTAGCAGCAATCCTCGATGAGGTGTTTTTGGATGAGGTACCATGGAAGAGCTGTTAACCGACAACGGGACCGCATTCAAGTGAGTAGCAGTGACAGAAGTAATGAAGAAATGGAATATCCAACAATTTTTCAGAGCTGCCTACAGACCCAGTGGCAACAGGATCGTGGAGAGAAACCACCGCACCATAAAGGCAGTTGCGGAAAGAGGAGGCACCTCACCTGAGCAAGCTGTCTACTGGTATAATATGTCGCCTAGATTGGGACAAGTGCCAGAGACGGTTCCGCAACTGTCAGCGTTCACATATTCCTGGAGACATACCAGGGTTGAGCCGGCAAGCAGAGAGGCAGAGGCCATAGGGACCATTGAACTTGGCGATGAGGTAGGGGTGAAGCCACCGGAGGCGCACCGCACCACACAATGGAGTAGAGGTCGCGTGATTGGGAAGAACACCAGAAACAACATTGCGGTGGACAGAGTATTGAGGCATATTCTTGACATCAGACCAGTGGAAGGCGAAGCAATGGAGGAGAATGTGCAGCAACAGGAGGAGGACGAGACACCTCAGAGGCCAAGTAGAGAGAGGCGACTGCCACAGTGGATGAGAGACTACGAAATATGATCTTGAGATCAAGGAGGCGTGTGGTCAGAAGCTAAGAAAAACAGAAGTCTTACCGTGGGTGTGCAGCGAGTGAGTTCAGGCCAAGAAAAGGAAAAACAAAGATGGCGGCCAACATTTTGTTACGTGCGTTCTTGCAAAATCTTGTGTACGCGTGAAGCTGGAAACTACAAAACGAGCTTCATTTTTTGATGCTGGGGTGATTCCAGATCTGGCAGAAGAGTAGGTGCAACGGGAGTGGAGATTCTACTTTCTCGGATTTATTCCCTTTTGTGTGTTTGGGGTGACCCCCCCCCCACAAGCAAAATAGAACAAGTCTAATGTAAATAAATTCTTGTTGAGCCATCCTTTTATATAATTAAATGCTACCCAAGTTCCACCATTACTGATCATCAGTGTTATCTTGCTGTCTATTTAACACTCGTTAACCCATAACCTAGTTGCTTTCATAAGCAGTTACTTCCAAGTAAAAAAATAGGATGCTAAGACACATCTCAAATTAAAATACGTCCATTCAATCTGCACATATAACAATGAAAATGCCTTTTTCAAAATTAGCGGGTGTAGAGTGTCATACGTATTAAAAAAAAAAAAAAGCTATCTAATTGCACATTTTCTGACTTTTAAAAAATTTTGAATTGAAAATATGCGGGATAAAATTTTCACAAGTTACTTGAATTCTCCAAAAAGAAAATTTCACAAGCGATATCTCTGTCAAAGGGGGAAGAATTGCTGCTTTCTGGGTCGGAATCTATCCATGCAACTTTTATCATTGGTTAGTTTTTGGAATTTGAAGTAATATTCTTTAGCTCCTTACATCAAGTGGCATTATGTCTTGTCACTACTGGTGCATATTGTGAATCAGACGTTGCTCGGCTTTCAATGGAACATGACACCAACAGCCGGATTATGCCGACCAATGTGTCAGGTTTAGCTGCTGTCTGACATAACACACCGATCCGTTAATCACAATGAAGTGTGCTGAATTACAAGGAGCGGTGGTGGCAGATAACTTTTGGATAAATATTGAAAGAGAAAAAAAAAACACACACAGTTGTTACGTGCAAATCATGGACAGTACCAACATAGTGAATTTTTAAAACATTCTCTTCCAATTTAAATGATAATAATAAAAAAAAAACTTTTTTACAAAAAATACTTTAACAAATACCTGGGGGGGGGGGGGGGAAATGTATATAGTTTTCCTTGACAAAAAAAAAATGACTAAGTATATTTGAAAAACAAACAAAAAAATTTCTTTGAATCTTTTTTTAAAAACATTTCCTTAAAATTATTTGTAAAATAAAGAAGAAAAAAAAGCAACTTCTAAAAAGGTATCAGCACACGTTAACCTGGATACGATGATTATTTAACCGTCAACATCTGTCTTATTAATCCTTATCCTTAAATGACTTTTCAGCCTTGATAATTAGTGAATCCCAGAAAAAAAGAATGTGACAGACCAAACTACTGACTGACAAAGCCTTTGATTATATTTCCGTCGATGTTCTCAGAAATCAAGGGGGCTCCCTTCCAGTGACTAACACTTGATCTCTATATGAAATGCATAGATATTCGAATATTCCATTAAAGTTCCCCTTTATCTTTCAAACATTGTTAGTAAACAAGTTAGGAACATTATTTTCCTCTTCCGAATTAACTATTTAAATACGTTATAGAATGCCTTGCCTTTCTTGTCATCTCTTGATGTTACTGGATTCCAGAAACGATAATTCATCTAGTCTGGTGGGGTATCCAGATTCGTACTGTTAATCGAGGTAACATCACTTTTTGTGGCATTCGGGCCAGGATCACAGTGTAGTATCTGTTCTGATGTTGCACTTCACTTTTTTGTTTTCGGTTAGTGGACGAGAAATCCTTCATGACTGAGACAATTTTTATTTTTGTTCCTATGCAGAGTGCCCCTTTTTGGGGAGCTGGATTTTCCCCACATTAAAAACCGACCTTGTGTCTAAGTCTGCCCTCATGGGGAGGCAAGTAAATAGGAACATCACCTGGAGAAGGTGCACCATTCCTCATAAAATCCAGTGTGTGTTAACTATGGCAAGGAGATCTTATTTGGGCCGCGAATACGATGTCATTTTGAATATTTAGTCAGGGTTTACTTCCAGGGAAAAATATCCTCATGCCAGGCTATTCTGACAAACCTATGCAGAGAGAGGCCTTAGACACTCGAGGATAGTGTCTAGTAGGACTTCAAGTTCTCTCTAATCTACATGTGTAGCAATAAAAATGCTATTTCAAACCTAGTGGGTGGAGAGGGCCAACTTGTATGCATCAAAAATAAAAACAAAACAAAAAGCTATCTAATTACACATCAAAATTTCCTCGACTTAGAAATGCAACAATTAGAATTCTGAACAGAAAAATACGCGAGATAAAATTTTGTAAAATTACCTGAATTCTCTATTAAAGAAAAAATTTCTAAACAAAAAAAAAAAATAAATAAATAAATAAAACTGATGTTATATTTGCCGGAAAGAGATTGCAAGCGCAGATTTTATGATATTAAATAGAAACCGGGCGTGTCGAGCGCGGCTGGCTTGGTGGTTGGTTGGCTGGTTTCTATACGGAACATTCCAAACTGTAATTAACATTCGCCACGAAAATAACACATACAAAATCGACACATCAATGAAATGTAATTAGCATATTTTAAACGTTTTCACTTGCTCGAAATACATGAATTTTTTTTTTTTTTTTTACTATTCTTATTCTGTACGACTGTTCGTTTGATATTTTAGGATTATCTACCCTTCTGTACGCATTTACACAAACATTTATGTAGGGGGCGTTCCAGACCCAACAATCTCCTCTTCCGTAGATGGTAGAGGGCGCTGCGATCGGTGGTTTATAAAAAGGGGCACACAAGGAAATTCACGTTTTTCTTCCTGAAAAGAGCAAAGGTTAATCAAAAAAGCTTGCCAAGGTAGGATTCTTCATGAAGGCGAAGGCCATTCATTTCAATTTGAAGCCAAATGGAGAGCAGTGCGCATTGATAATGAAAAAATAGAAACTTGGCTTTGGATGCATTTAAATTAATCTGTTAGCTTTTTCACGCAAATTTGAAAATTATGAAAATCAGTAGAGGAATTTTGTTGTCTAAAACATGGCGTTGCATTGTTTAAAAATTGGTCTCAACTGTTTTCTGTTTTGTTTTTCTTCTTTGTTATGAACAGACGAGTGTTACGAACATGGATTTTACGGTATGTGAGACATTTCCTACAACTTCCAGACACATACACACGTACACAACCTTTTCAGATTTTATTGTACATACTGTAAACTAGAATGCCTACTAGACATTATCCTCGTGTATCTAAGATTTCTCTGCACAAGGGTTTGTTACAACAGCCTGGCTTGAGGATACTTTTCTATACAAGTACACCCTGACTAAACATTCAAAATCAAATAGTATTTGCAGCCCAAATGCGATCTTCTCTCTATGGCTCACCCACAGTAGGTTATACAAGGAATGGTGCATCTTCAAGCGACGTTGATTATATTAACAGCACATAGCTGGATACACCACCAGACTAGATGAATTCTTGTCTTGGAATCCAGTAAGACCTAGAGACCTCAAGAAAGGCATACTATAATAAGTTTAGTTGGTCAATTTGGGAGAGGAAATTTATGTTCTCAACTTCTTTACTAACTCTGTGTTTAAGAATTAAAGGAGAGCTTTAATGAAACATTTGAATATCTATCATATATCACATAGAGATATCAATGGAACATTTGAATATTTATCATATATCACATAGAGATATCAATGGAACATTTGAATATTTATCATATATCACATAGAGATATCAATGGAACATTTGAATATTTATCATATATCACATAGAGATATCAATGGAACATTTGAATATCTATCATATATCTCATAGAGATATCCATGGAACATTTGAATATTTATCATATATCACATAGAGATATCCATGGAACATTTGAATATCTATCATATATCACATAGAGATATCAATGGAACATTTGAATATTTATCATATATCACATAGAGATATCAATGGAACATTTGAATATCTATCATATATCACATAGAGATATCAATGGAACATTTGAATATTTATCATATATCTCATAGAGATATCAATGGAACATTTGAATATTTATCATATATCACATAGAGATATCCATGGAACATTTGAATATTTATCATATATCACATAGAGATATCAATGGAACATTTGAATATCTATCATATATCACATAGAGATATCAATGGAACATTTGAATATTTATCATATATCACATAGAGATATCAATGGAACATTTGAATATTTATCATATATCACATAGAGATATCAATGGAACATTTGAATATCTATCATATATCTCATAGAGATATCCATGGAACATTTGAATATCTATCATATATCACATAGAGATATCAATGGAACATTTGAATATTTATCATATATCACATAGAGATATCAATGGAACATTTGAATATTTATCATATATCACATAGAGATATCCATGGAACATTTGAATATCTATCATATATCACAGAGATATCAATGGAACATTTGAATATCTATCATATATCTCATAGAGATATCAATGGAACATTTGAATATCTATCATATATCACATAGAGATATCAATGGAACATTTGAATATTTATCATATATCACATAGAGATATCAATGGAACATTTGAATATTTATCATATATCACATAGAGATATCCATGGAACATTTGAATATCTATCATATATCACATAGAGATATCAATGGAACATTTGAATATTTATCATATTTCTCATAGAGATATCAATGGAACATTTGAATATTTATCATATATCACATAGAGATATCCATGGAACATTTGAATATCTATCATATATCACAGAGATATCAATGGAACATTTGAATATCTATCATATATCTCATAGAGATATCAATGGAACATTTGAATATCTATCATATATCACATAGAGATATCAATGGAACATTTGAATATTTATCATATATCACATAGAGATATCCATGGAACATTTGAATATTTATCATATATCACATAGAGATATCCATGGAACATTTGAATATCTATCATATATCACATAGAGATATCAATGGAACATTTGAATATTTATCATATATCACATAGAGATATCAATGGAACATTTGAATATTTATCATATATCACATAGAGATATCAATGGAACATTTGAATATTTATCATATTTCTCATAGAGATATCCATGGAACATTTGAATATCTATCATATATCACATAAAGATATCAATGGAACATTTGAATATCTATAATATATCTCATAGAGATATCAATGGAACATTTGAATATTTATCATATATCACATAGAGATATCAATGGAACATTTGAATATCTATCATATATCACAGAGATATCAATGGAACATTTGAATATTTATCATATATCTCATAGAGATATCAATGGAACATTTGAATATCTATCATATATCACATAGAGATATCCATGGAACATTTGAATATCTATCATATATCACATAGAGATATCAATGGAACATTTGAATATCTATCATATATCACATAGAGATATCAATGGAACATTTGAATATTTATCATATTTCTCATAGAGATATCCATGGAACATTTGAATATCTATCATATATCACATAAAGATATCAATGGAACATTTGAATATCTATAATATATCTCATAGAGATATCAATGGAACATTTGAATATTTATCATATATCACATAGAGATATCAATGGAACATTTGAATATCTATCATATATCACAGAGATATCAATGGAACATTTGAATATTTATCATATATCTCATAGAGATATCAATGGAACATTTGAATATCTATCATATATCACATAGAGATATCCATGGAACATTTGAATATCTATCATATATCACATAGAGATATCAATGGAACATTTGAATATTTATCATATATCACATAGAGATATCCATGGAACATTTGAATATTTATCATATATCACATAGAGATATCCATGGAACATTTGAATATCTATCATATATCACATAGAGATATCAATGGAACATTTGAATATTTATCATATATCACATAGAGATATCAATGGAACATTTGAATATTTATCATATTTCTCATAGAGATATCAATGGAACATTTGAATATTTATCATATATCACATAGAGATATACATGGAACATTTGAATATCTATCATATATCACAGAGATATCAATGGAACATTTGAATATCTATCATATATCTCATAGAGATATCAATGGAACATTTGAATATCTATCATATATCACATAGAGATATCAATGGAACATTTGAATATTTATCATATATCACATAGAGATATCCATGGAACATTTGAATATCTATCATATATCACATAGAGATATCCATGGAACATTTGAATATCTATCATATATCACATAGAGATATCAATGGAACATTTGAATATTTATCATATATCACATAGAGATATCCATGGAACATTTGAATATCTATCATATATCACATAGAGATATCCATGGAACATTTGAATATCTATCATATATC
This sequence comes from Euprymna scolopes, assembly GCF_053919585.1. Classification (NCBI taxonomy): domain Eukaryota; kingdom Metazoa; phylum Mollusca; class Cephalopoda; order Sepiida; family Sepiolidae; genus Euprymna; species Euprymna scolopes. The sequence goes on along the minus strand of NC_136508.1, from coordinate 38,422,149 downwards.
ACATAGAGATATCAATGGAACATTTGAATATCTATCATATATCACATAGAGATATCAATGGAACATTTGAATATTTATCATATTTCTCATAGAGATATCCATGGAACATTTTAATATCTATCATATATCACATAAAGATATCAATGGAACATTTGAATATCTATCATATATCACATAGAGATATCAATGGAACATTTGAATATCTATAATATATCTCATAGAGATATCAATGGAACATTTGAATATCTATCATATATCACAGAGATATCAATGGAACATTTGAATATTTATCATATATCACATAGAGATATCCATGGAACATTTGAATATCTATCATATATCACATAGAGATATCAATGGAACATTTGAATATTTATCATATATCACATAGAGATATCCATGGAACATTTGAATATCTATCATATATCACATAGAGATATCAATGGAACATTTGAATATTTATCATATATCACATAGAGATATCAATGGAACATTTGAATATCTATCATATATCACATAGAGATATCAATGGAACATTTGAATATTTATCATATTTCTCATAGAGATATCCATGGAACATTTGAATATCTATCATATATCACATAAAGATATCAATGGAACATTTGAATATCTATAATATATCTCATAGAGATATCAATGGAACATTTGAATATTTATCATATATCACATAGAGATATCAATGGAACATTTGAATATCTATCATATATCACAGAGATATCAATGGAACATTTGAATATTTATCATATATCTCATAGAGATATCAATGGAACATTTGAATATCTATCATATATCACATAGAGATATCCATGGAACATTTGAATATCTATCATATATCACATAGAGATATCAATGGAACATTTGAATATTTATCATATATCACATAGAGATATCCATGGAACATTTGAATATTTATCATATATCACATAGAGATATCCATGGAACATTTGAATATCTATCATATATCACATAGAGATATCAATGGAACATTTGAATATTTATCATATATCACATAGAGATATCCATGGAACATTTGAATATTTATCATATATCACATAGAGATATCAATGGAACATTTGAATATCTATCATATATCACATAGAGATATCAATGGAACATTTGAATATTTATCATATATCACATAGAGATATCAATGGAACATTTGAATATCTATCATATATCACATAGAGATATCAATGGAACATTTGAATATTTATCATATATCACATAGAGATATCAATGGAACATTTGAATATTTATCATATATCACATAGAGATATCAATGGAACATTTGAATATTTATCATATATCACATAGAGATATCAATGGAACATTTGAATATTTATCATATATCACATAGAGATATCAATGGAACATTTGAATATTTATCATATATCACATAGAGATATCAATGGAACATTTGAATATTTATCATATATCACATAGAGATATCAATGGAACATTTGAATATTTATCATATATCACATAGAGATATCAATGGAACATTTGAATATCTATCATATATCACATAGAGATATCAATGGAACATTTGAATATTTATCATATTTCTCATAGAGATATCAATGGAACATTTGAATATTTATCATATATCACATAGAGATATCAATGGAACATTTGAATATCTATCATATATCACAGAGATATCAATGGAACATTTGAATATCTATCATATATCTCATAGAGATATCAATGGAACATTTGAATATCTATCATATATCACATAGAGATATCAATGGAACATTTGAATATTTATCATATATCACATAGAGATATCCATGGAACATTTGAATATCTATCATATATCACATAGAGATATCCATGGAACATTTGAATATCTATCATATATCTCATAGAGATATCAATGGAACATTTGAATATTTATCATATATCACATAGAGATATCAATGGAACATTTGAATATTTATCATATATCACATAGAGATATCCATGGAACATTTGAATATCTATCATATATCACATAGAGATATCAATGGAACATTTGAATATCTATCATATATCACATAGAGATATCCATGGAACATTTGAATATCTATCATATATCACATAGAGATATCAATGGAACATTTGAATATTTATCATATATCACATAGAGATATCCATGGAACATTTGAATATCTATCATATATCACATAGAGATATCAATGGAACATTTGAATATCTATCATATATCACATAGAGATATCCATGGAACATTTGAATATCTATCATATATCACATAGAGATATCAATGGAACATTTGAATATCTATCATATATCACATAGAGATATCCATGGAACATTTGAATATTTATCATATATCACATAGAGATATCCATGGAACATTTGAATATCTATCATATATCACATAGAGATATCAATGGAACATTTGAATATTTATCATATATCACATAGAGATATCAATGGAACATTTGAATATTTATCATATATCACATAGAGATATCCATGGAACATTTGAATATTTATCATATATCTCATAGAGATATCCATGGAACATTTGAATATTTATCATATATCACATAGAGATATCAATGGAACATTTGAATATTTATCATATATCTCATAGAGATATCCATGGAACATTTGAATATTTATCATATATCACATAGAGATATCCATGGAACATTTGAATATTTATCATATATCACATAGAGATATCCATGGAACATTTGAATATCTATCATATATCACATAGAGATATCAATGGAACATTTGAATATTTATCATATATCACATAGAGATATCAATGGAACATTTGAATATTTATCATATATCACATAGAGATATCCATGGAACATTTGAATATTTATCATATATCTCATAGAGATATCCATGGAACATTTGAATATTTATCATATATCACATAGAGATATCAATGGAACATTTGAATATTTATCATATATCTCATAGAGATATCAATGGAACATTTGAATATTTATCATATATCACATAGAGATATCCATGGAACATTTGAATATCTATCATATATCACATAGAGATATCAATAGAACATTTTAATATCTATCATATATCACATAGAGATATCCATGGAACATTTGAATATCTATCATATATCACATAAAGATATCAATAGAACATTTGAATATCTATCATATATCACATAGAGATATCAATAGAACATTTTAATATCTATCATATATCACATAGAGATATCAATGGAACATTTGAATATCTATCATATATCACATAAAGATATCAATAGAACATTTGAATATCTATCATATTTCTCATAGAGATATCGATGGAACATTTGAATATCTATCATATATCACATAAAGATATCAAGTGTTAGGTAGGAAGGTGTCCTTTGATTTTTTTTGAAAACTTCGACTGAAATAAGATTAAACAGCAACGTTTGAAATACTTCCGTCTCTCTGTAGAAGAGTTGGGTCAGGATAACCTGACACGATAATATCCCATTATGCAAGTAAACCCTCACAAAATATTCAAAATAACATAATATTCGAAGCTCAAAGTGAGTGAGGGTGAGAGTTATAACAGAAACCTAGTAACAGATGCATTCATCCCACTTTCTGACCTTGTGTCACATCCTTCCACAGTTGAAGAGTGGTAAATACTGCCTCTTGTGGTATGCTACTTGGGCACCTACTACCCCAACTCTCGTTTCCTATGTATTCTGTTTTGTTGTAAATATAAATACCTTTTTCTAAACTATATCCGTGTTCGAGTCTTTTTAGTAACCTTTTCGGGCCAATATATATATATATATATATATATATATATATATATACGTAACCATACATAAGGTTTTCAATTATAAAATATACAGTAGAACATATAAATATAAATGATAATATTATAAATATTCCAGAACGTGAATGCAATTCCTCTCCTTTCTGTAATAATGAGATAAATCATGTAATTACAGGAAATCTATGAATAAGAATAGTAAAATATTCTAAATTAAGAAAACTCCTTAGTAAAGGTCCAAATTATAGAGAACCAAAATGCCTAAATTACACTAAATGAAGGAGCAACTAAAGGACTGGAAGGTTTTTTTTATGTCTATGACAAATAAATATAATATAATAAATATATTACATTCTACATTTCATGTTTTGATGTATGGAAAAATAATATACTTGAATGCGTAAATAAAAAGGCTGAACGTATAAAAAGATTTAAACACCCTACAAAAAGCTAATCCTCTTCTTGAAAATTCAGAAATACTGAAGGAACTTAAAATACTTCAAGTTTGTAATAGTTCCTATTGATAGAGCGGCAAACAATTTAGCTTGTATAAGTAAAAGATATTGTATACAACGTTTAATGATAGATGTAGGAATACTAGGTAAAGTTTCAGATACCTATAAAGTAAGTAATTTTAATTTAGATAGCATAATTCTGAATAATAGTATTATTAGTTAAAAAGTAGGATTAAAGTTAGAAGAAAAATACAAAAAACTTCCATGTATGTATTGGATACCTAAAATGCGCAAAAATCCAGTAAGCGCTAGGTTTATTGTAGGTTCAAAGACGTGCATTACTAAACCTTTAAGTAAAGCCATAACTAAAATATTTAAACCAATTATAAATCAAATAAATAATTTCCACCAGAAAAGAAAATTCTATAGTAATATAAATCTATTTTGGGTGGTAAATAATTCACAACAAGTAAAAGAAAAATTAGATAACATAAATTCCAGAATAAAAGCAAAATCTATAGCGACTTATGGTTTTAGTAAGCTATATACTAAAATTCCACATGAAAAAAACTTATAAAAAGAATTAGACGATACTGTAGATCTAGCTTTTGAAGGTGGAAAAGGTAAATATATAGAATTTTCAAACTCTAAAGCTTCCTGGTGTAAAAATGAAAACAGCAAAACTAGTGTTTCTAAAGATATTTTAAAATATTTATAAGTTATCTTATTAAAGAATGTTATTTTCAAATAAGAAATAAAATATTACTCCACAGGATAGGTATCTCAATGGGATTGGATCCGGCACCATTTTGGGCAAATCTGTATTTACATAGACTCGAGTATATATATATATATATATATATATATATATATATATGTCATCACAAATAAAAAATGGTATATCTAAAACATATAATTTTCATGGGTGTAGAAGATTTATAAATGATCTTATATATACAAGGGGAGTGCAATAAGTAATGCCCCTGACACACTTGCAGTTGTCTGATCTAGCTGAAATTTTGCATGTGCAACGATTTATATATCTACGGGTTATGTGGCAAATTACAGCTCTGAACTAATTGTGGTTTCTGTTTTACAGGTGTTTGAACTGAGTCAGCTGTGAAATGGAATCTGTTGAATGTCGAGCAGTTATCCGGTTTTTGTATTTGAAAGGATGCACACCACAGGAGACTTTTGATGAAATGAAAGAAACTTATGGTGATAATGACCCATCATATGACCTTGTAAAGTGCTGGCATCGTGAATTCAAACATGGTCGGAAACAGCTCCCAAACCTGGTCGCCCTCCTTCTGCCATTGATGAGGCATCTATTCGTCAAGTTGAGGCTGCCATTTTGGAAGATTGGCGCATTACTATTCGCCAAATAGCCCAAGATGTCAAGATTAGAACAAGGTCTGTGGAAACTATCATTCATAACCATTTGCATGTGCATAAGATGTCTGCCAGATGGATTCCCAGGTTGCTCACACCATTCCAGAAGCGAGAACGTGTCGAGTGCTCAAAGATGAATTTGGAGATGTGCCAAGAAGATGAGTCAAGGTTTTTCAAAAGACTGATTCCACAGGATGAAACCTAGGTCCATCACTATGATTCAGAGACCAAAGCCCAGTCAGTGCAGTGGAAGCACTTGGACTCACCACCTCCAAAGAAGGCAAGGATACAGCCCTGCGCTGGCAAGGTCATGCTAACAATCTTCTGGGACCAGGACAGAGTAGTGATGACAGATTTCCTGGCAAAGTGTACCACAATTACAGGAGCCTATTATGCTTCAATTTTGAGGAAATTAAGAGAAGCTATCAAAATCAAGAGGCGGGGCAAGATCAGCAACGGTACTCTCCTCCTGCAGGACAATGCTCCGGTCCACAACGCGCATGTCACCAGATAAGAAGCGTGGGTGTGTGGTTATGAAATCCTCCCCTATCCTCCCTACTCTCCTGACCTTGAACCCTCTGACTTTCACCTCTTCCCAGCCATGAAGTTGTTCTTGAAAGGAAAGCGTTTCCCAGATGATACAGCCTTGATTTCTGAAGTCACGTCGTTGTTGGAGGACCGACCTTGGGTGTTCTACAAAAACGATCTCCAGAGCTGCATCAAACGATGGGAGAAATGCATTTCTGGGTTGTTCCTATACAGCGAAAGACTAATAACTGTCCCAAGTTTCGTTGCTCTACAGCTATGGGAAGTGGGTCAAGGGCATTACTTATTGCACGCCCCTCGTATAAACGATAACGATGAATTTGAAAAAAATAAACATCTTATATATCCAAAGGAGTTAGAATTGAATTGTGAACATAGAGGACAACAGGCTACATTTCTGGATTTAGATATAAAAATTTAGAATGGGATTTTTCTTTATAAAATATTTGATAAAAGAAACTCTTTCCCCTCTCGAATAAAGATAGTACCCGCCCTGTTTTTATGTTTTATGGAACCATTATGTCAGAGCTTTGTGAGAATAGCTCGCATTACATTAAAATTAATAGATTTTATATCCCCAGTTTCTAGCTTAGTAATAAGGATGATAAAACAAGGTCCTGAATGAACTAAAATATTTAAGCAGTTACATAAAACATTTGTTCGTTATCCTGATGCTTTTGAATCGTATAAAATTGCCCAGAATGTATTAATAAAAGAAATCCCAAACTATATTAGTAATGTATATATATATATATATATATATATATATATATATATATATATATATATATATATATATATATATATATAAGTTTTATATATGTTTAATTTTAAATAAACAAGAATGTAAATATATAGAGTATTAATCGTAGTAGGGGGTGATAAGTAGGAAAATGGATTAATCCTAATCTTATAAATAAAACATATAAATAAAAAATATATATCCATTTTGAATTTGGAAACCGACGAATCTCACAGGTAAGGAAGACATTTTTCATGAATAGGCTAGCCAAAGTAATCAAGAGTAGGAAACTATATTTGATATCTGTAACTTTATTTTATTTTGTTCTTGCGATTAAGGGAGGTGGTATTTGATCAACACTGCTGGGGAGCCATGATTTAATATAATGTTTTGTTTTTAAATCCCCGAAGCAGTGTTTCATGGTAAACAACTAATAATCCCTTAAATCAACATTAGTTCTATAGTGAATTCGAGAGAGCAAGTTGATGCATTGATTGCAGGTGATTAAATGACTTACTGACTAAATGGTTTTCTAATGAATGATAAAAAATATAAAAATTAAATAAGTTTTTTATATATAGTTTTAAAGTATAAAAAACTTCCAAGACTATATATATAGCATGTCAGGTGGTGATGAAAATAAATCGAATAAAGTGCACAATCACGAATGTGAGAGTTGAAAATACAAATATTTATACAAGTATTCCAAAGGCGGACCAGTGGTTTCATTGTATTGAATCAACCATTGTGGCTGAATAAAATCAATACAACTCATCAGCGACTTTGAAAAAGTGAAACAACGCAAAAAATAAACAAATCGTATTGGTTACTAAGGTCTATCTTTACAACAGGAACTCCGAGCAACGACACCACCCGTTAAACAGTGTTTTTCTCTGTTTGTTTAGTTTTCACGTTATTTCACTTTTGCAAAGTCGCTGATGAGTTGTATTTATTTCATTCAGCCACAATGGTTGATTAAATGCAATGAAACCACTGGTCCGCTTTTGGAATATGTGTATATAGTTTATAAATAAATATTCATATATATTATAATTTCATAATAACCCAGGCGGTCATATATCACGTGTATTATTATATTATAGTTGCCCGGGTGTTTTGAGGTGTAAAAAAAAAAAAAGTGTTAGTAGTCAGGCAAGCTCGAACCCGTGAGGCTATGACACAAAGGTGGAAAAGAAAGTGAAAGAAAAAGTGATATCCAACCACTACGCTACGAGGCCATAGGAAGTGAAAAACATTCTAATTTAGAGATGTCAATCAAAAGTTGACTTGCAAAGTGAATGAGTTCACACAAGTGCAGAAATGAACGTTGGCCGAAGGCCAGTTCAGCTTTCTGCTGTTTCATTTATTTGTTTGCTCACGATGTTGAGGAAACCAAGCTCCGTGGAAAAAGAGGAACTCTCAAATGAATAGCAATTGTCTGATATGAAGGGTTTTCACCACATTGATCAAAGCTAATTGCTTTCAAAATATGCCAGCATGAAAGGCTGCTGATGGCTTTGCTTTCGATTAGTTTTGCTTTTATACGAAAAAGCCGAACGAACACGCGACAGAATGGAATAGTGTGAATTTTGTAAGAGTCGCTCAAATAAGAGATATAGCAATCTCCAATCACAAATCGTAGATATTACAATCTAGGGACTATATAAAAAGTTCTAAAATATAGTAACCCCCATGAGAATCCTGGCGAAAAAAGCCTTTGTTGGACATACAAAATGTGCGTGCCCCTTTCGCCCTTTATATATATACTAGCGGGAGTACCTGGCGTTGCCTGCGTGTTTGGAGGTGTGTGTGCTCTTAAATAAAAAAAGAACCCGGGGGGGGGGTAGGATCGAACCCGAAGCTCTGAGGCGAAGTTTGAAAATAAAATGTGAAAAAAACATGAACCATTCGGCCAGCCAGAATGAGTTACTGAAAGATGTTTGAATTTATTTAAGTAAGAACCAAATTGACAGGTGCCCGCATGGAAGTCGTAGAGCGTTATGATGACGACGACGATGTAAGCAATAGCTATTCAGCAAATGAGGTTTGTTTGTTATAAGCAAAGTAAAAAAGAAAACATAAAAACGAACGGTAAAACTTAAGTGGGGAGGGGGGGTAATCAAAACATCGAAAAAAAAACTAACGTAAGGCAAACGAACGATGTTAAATGTAAAAATCGAAAAAACAAAAAAAAAAAACAGAAAAACGAACGTTACGTGAAAAATGGCTTAAATAACACTAGTTCAATATTTATTGAATTTAAAAAATCGAAAAAAAAAAGACATCACACGACGATTCGAACCCAAAACGTTTAAATAATGAACCAACACGCTAACCAACTAAGCTAACGCGAGGTACATGAAATTTAGTCAGTTCTTCAACTATTTAAAGTAAATCAGGTCATGACGTCATCTGACGTATGCATAGAACCAGTCGTCATCACTAGAGCACGGTTTTTGTTGACCCCCCCCTGTCGAAAATTGTTGATTTCGGGGTGTAAAAATGAACGTTTTTGGCCAATTTTTCGATATTTTTCGTGTGAAGGATGGGGCTGCAATATGATACCGAGTTTGTGAATTTTCGTCGTGTTTGTCGAAAGTTTTTAGCGGACACACATACATACAAACATACATGCACACATTTTCGCTTTTATATATATAGACTAGCGGGGAGTGGGTACCCGGCGTTGCCCGGGTGTTTGGAGGTATGTGTGGTTTTGGTTAAATCAAAACTCCGGGTGGGGTGGGGGGTTAAAAAAAAAGTTTTGGTAGGTGAGTATGAGGATCGCACCCGAACCCTTGAGGCAAAGTTTCAAATTAAAGTGTGAAAAAAAAAATGTGTGACGTTAACCATTGGGCCACCGCAACATACAATGGAGACACGTTTGAATTTATTTATTTAACTATTAAAAACAGGTGTCAGCAATAAAAGTTAACTCTGCTTCGATTTGACCTAATTAAGAAGGTCAAATAGAAGTCACGCAGTTAACTTTTGCTGCGAGGCAGCGTTTGGGTTTGTTTACTCAAATTTGACTGTTTTTTTCCCCAACAGATGTTGGGGAGGGGGAAACCAGCTCCCAATTGTCCAGATTGAATAGCAATTGTCTGATATTCAACGTTGATCAAAGCTGATTGCTTCTGGACGTTTCCCGGGTGCGATGCCAGGAACAATGTTCTTTGAATTAGTTTCGCTTTTTATACGAAAAAGCCCAATCAACACGCGAGAAGCCAAAATAGCAATAATTTTGTAAAATTCGACGTAAATAAATCTAGACACTACACACGTTCTCAAATCTTAGATATTATTATCTACAGCCTATATAAACACTTGTAAGCGATCGTTACCCCCCCCCCGGGAGCGTGTGCGAGAAAAGCCTTTGCAAAACATACACGAAATGGTCACACACATTTTGCCTTTTATATATATAGATATATAGACTAGTGAGGGGGAGTACCGGCGTTGCCCGGGTGTTTGTAGGTGTGTGTGTTTGGGGAGGGGGTAAATCAGAACCAAAAGGCAACTTAATGTAAGTGAAAGAGGTTTGATTGAAAGATGGCTGCTTAATGAGGGCATTGTGGGAGTGTTACGACGACGTAAGCAATGGCCATTCAGCAGTAAGTATTTTTAGTGCGGGACAGTTTTTAATGATTGTTTTTTTTTGGGGGGGGAAGGAAGGAAGGAAGGAAAAGCGGCTCCTCCGTGTATTATTAGGGGAAGAGTAATAAAGCGTTTAGCTGGATATTCAAATCGAGTTTCACTTTTTTTTATACCGAAAAACGAAAACAACATGTGGCAATCACAAAATGTGGAATATTTAACGCTTCAAAGTCGGGCAAATTAAATAGACAGGCGACCCCCGTTGTTAAATCGTAGATATTACGATTTAGAGGTCATGCGCAGCCCCCAGAAAAAAAGCCTTTTGCGGACATACACAAAAAGTGTACATACATACATACATACATACTTTTCGCTTTTATATTTATAGATGTATCACTTTTGTTTTACAATTATTTCATAACCATCTGGACAAGCTGCAACTGTATCTTGTTAAAGATATTTCCAAATGGCTAATCTTCAGACACAATATACAAATGTAATTTATAATATAAAGCTGAATGTGTGTGTGTGTGTTTCTGGTCACGAATAGGCCCCTATATGGTTGACTATTTTAAAAAACTGATTACATATAATGATAGAAAATGTATCGAGACACAGGAATGGGTATGTTTGATCCTGCAGAACGGTGGTTCATTAAAATTGTGGGGTCTGCGTTTGCGCCTGGTCCACAAAGTATGGAAATAAAAAATTGAAAAAAAAAACTTTACAAGTGTTTTTGATGTAGATGTACATAAGAATACTTTGTTTTAACTTAAATAGAGATGTTATAATAAAATTGTGGGGTCTGCGTTCATGCCTGGCCTCCATAAAATGGAAATAGGCACAAACTTTAATAAAGAATGTTCATATCTATCTGCGTAAGTATACTTTGATAATTATGTTTCAGTTTGAAGAAATATGGTATAATGAAATTATGGGGTGTTCGTTCACGCCTGACCTCCATAGAATGGAAATATGTCACAAAGTTTAACAAGGTTTTTTAATGTAGATCCACAGAATATTGTGGTAAGTGTTTCAGTGTGAACAGGTATGGTATAATAAATTATGGGGTCTATCTATTTTATTTTTATTTTCATCATATTTTGCTTTGGTTTTGATACCCTCGAATTCGAAACTATCTCTTTACAACCCTTTCATTTCATAACCTATCATACTTTCATAAATCAGAGTCGATTTTCTGTTGGCTGTTTTTGAACCCAGTCAACGACGGGTACTTTTGCTAGTATATATATATAAAAGCACACAGCATTTACAAGCTTCTCTGTCCTTCATTTTTTCTCTTTTCATCAAATTAAGTATTCAACTTACGTTCGTACGATTCTTAGCAAAATGTTTTTTTGCATTTTTTGGTAAAATGTTTTTCAATTATATTCCACTCTTTGCATACCAATCCTTTGTGTTTAGAAGCTCAATATATGTTAGATATTACAACAGAGCATATATAAAGGAATAACAGTAAAGTTACATTCCAAAATCCAAATATTTATTTTTCACGCAAAACAGCTCCTCCAGCATATTAAAATTTCACTATCTTTTTTTTTTTTTACAAATGTTTCGTTATCCAGAAACAATCTGAAATCAGAAACAAAGCATATGTAACACAGCAGTTCCTACCCTTCCTCACCATGAAATTGTCAGATTTATGCCATCTGGAATTACAGTTCCTGGTAGAACCATCCCACATTATCACTCCTTATACCCAACAACTGTTTTTAAACTCCTAATAAACAGTTAATTAGTTTCCAAGTATATAAACACACACATACCTAACTTATATGTTGATCAAAAATTTAAGACCACTTAAAAATCTTTAAAAAAAAAACTTTTTTAAGGATAGATTTTAAACTCTTCCAACTTAAGGTTACTCCAACTACAATTTAAAAGGTTATCAAAACAAAAAGCTACATTCCAAAGATTTATTTTTTAAATTTACATTTTTATTAAATAAGGTTTTTTACACATGATCAAAATTATAAGACCAGAGACAAAAATTCTATTAAATTGTACGAAAAGTGTACAAAAAGTGTATGAAAACATTCAACAATCAAACTTAATAATGAGTTCTACCTCCACTGCTTTTGATGACTTCAAAAATTCTCTCAGGCATGCTAGAAATAAGGGTTTCCGTTAAGGTGTGGGGGATCCTGCTCCAGTTTCTGAAGATGGCTTCACAAAGTTCATTTTTTTTATTGAATATTGTTTGCCATTTCAATAAACCTCTCTTGTCATCCATCCCCAAATATTTTCAATTGGATTCAAGTCCGGTGAGCATGCAGGATGTCCCAAGAGATGGACTCCATTTTCTTGTAGAACGCTCATGGTCCGTCTTGAAATGTGGATTGCAGCATTATCCTGCTGGAATAATCATCCATCCCCACACAAACGATGATCCTCCATCATTAAAGATGCTTTTTGTAGCATCCTAACATAATCAGCTACTGTTTGACGACCCTGCACCATCTGGAGCTCCATCGTCCCTCTGTAAGAAAAGGCACCCTCCACCACTATGACGTGTGGAAAAAATTTTAAGGGACATGTTTTTGTCATGCCAATATCAATGGAAACCATCAGGACCATCTAAATTAAATTTTTTCTCATCAGAAAGCAGGACTTTCTTCCACTTCTCAATGTCTCAGGTTTGGTATTCATGGCCAAATCTTAAGTGATCCAATTTGTGACGTGGAAGCAATCGAGGAAATTGTTTACGCTTTTTATTTAGCATGCCTTTTTATTGTAAGTGTCGTCTGATGGTTATTGCACTGCAATCAGCATCTGTAACCGCCTTAATTTAACTAGAAGAAAGTCCTCTGTCATTCATAACAACCCGTCTAATTCTCCTACTCAATGCAGGAGAAATTTTGGACGGCCTACCAAAGGATTCTGTTTTTCCATAATTATTAGTGTTCTTTAGAAAGTTGCAAATAACAGTTTTACTGCGATTTACCTTTGCTGCTATTGTTCGCTGTGATGCTTGCTGTGACAAATCTTGCTTATGGAATCCTAGAATTCGAGAGCTCAACTTCAGTTAGTTTTCTTGCTTTAGGCATGGTAACACCTTTGCACAGTGATTGCTAATGTTTTTAGTTCAGTTAGAGATTAGCAATCACTGTGCAAATGTGTTACCATGCTTAAAGCAAGAAAACTAACCAAAGTTGAGTGCTGAATGTGTAAAAAGCCTAATTTAATAAAAATGCAAATTTTTAAATAAAATCTTTGGAATGTACCTTTTTGTTTCGATAACCTTTTAAATTGTAGTATGAGTAACCTTAAGTTGGAAGAGTTTAAAATCTATCCTTAAAAAAGTTTTTTTTTTTTAACGCTTTTTAAGTGGTCTTAAATTTTTCATCAGCAGTGTATATATATTAGCAGAAATACCCGACTGTGACTGGGTTCAAAAAGAGCCTTAAAAAATGGATCCTGATGTATGATAGCATGAAAGGCTATTAAAAGGGGGGTGTGCATGTAAAACAAAAAAAAAACTTAAAGTTTTGGAGTATCAAAACCAAAGCAAAATATGATGAAAAGAAAAGTGAAATTTTGCGGAAATATATTTTTCATGTCAACTTTATTGTCTTTCGTAACTAAGAGTGGCCAACAAAATACATGTTTTTAGAAAAGCAGGAAAAAAAATGGAGATTCTATTTTCCGCACTCATTGGCCCCTTTCAATTTCCTAATTGCAAAGAGAATTTAAAACCATGTAAACAATACAATAGTTGCCAACAGTTTGCCCATCAATAGTTCTTAGAAATGAAAATGAAGTCGGTCTTCTTATTTCATGACAAAGGAGTCTCAAAAAAGAAATATTCATGGTAATGTTGGTGCACAGAGTAAACTCTTCCAAATGTTGTGTCAAATTTTACAGCTGAATACCCTCAATATTAACTGAATACCCTAAATATTAACTGAATGCCCTATATATTAACTGAATACCCTCAATATTAACTGAATACCCTCAATATTAACTGATTACCCTATATATTAACCGAATACCCTAAATATTAACTGAATACCCTCAATATTAACTGAATACCCTCAATATTAACTGAATACCCTCAATATTAACTGAATACCCTATATATTAACTGAATACCCTAAATATTAACTGATTACCCTATATATTAACCGAATACCCTCTATATTAATTGAATACCCTCAATATTAACTGAATACCCTCAATATTAACTGAATACCCTAAATATTAACTGAATACCCTCAATATTAACTGAATACCCTCAATATTAACTAAATACCCTAAATATTAACTGAATACCCTCAATATTAACTGAATACCCTAAATATTAACTCCTCGTTTTCTCCTCTGCATGTGTTATTACTCACGTGTAATAAGATGGAACCTTTTTACAAAATTACCTTGTTCACAAATTTAAAAAAAAGGCAGTTGTATCTTTTTGGTTTAGGGCAACTTTAGCCAGCATTTTTGTTTGTGAAATTTGTTTTCTTACAGAGGGGCGATAGAGCTCCAGGTGGTGCAGGGTCGTCAAACAGTAGCTGATTATGTTAGGATGCTACAAAAAGCATCTTTAATGATGGAGGATCATCGTTTGTGTGAGGATGGATGATTATTCCAGCAGGATACTGACATTTTTAAAGATGAACTGTAAACTGTTGGATAGGAGAATGTCTTTCATGAATAGGAAACCCCAGAATATGAACCCCAAAATATGAAACCCTAGAATATGAAACCCAAAAATATGGAACCCAAAAATATGGAACCCAAAAATATGAAACCCTAGAATATGAAACCCTAGAATATGAAACCCCAAAATGCTTTATTAGTGCCAATATTGAGTAACTTCATGACTAACATTTTTTTGTAAGGAAAACATTTGATAGATTTCACAGAGGTGCAAAATTGAACATTTATGTGAGCATTGAAATTAATGGAGAGTAAGGTACAATCCATCTATTGTCAACTTCACATCTGCTAACCATAATTTTTAAATCACCATCTCCAGGCGATTTTCTCCTATAAAACGGATAACCATCCTCTCTATGAGTTTCAAGTGGATAGTTTTTAGGGTGTCTTTTTGTACATTGGCCATCAACCATGCAAGGTGAATTTATATTGATATTACCACAAGGCTCATGAACCATGTGACTCTTTACTATTTCAAATAAAGTTGAATCAGTTTGTATATCAGGTAACTCAACTGATATAATGGAATCAATTTGATTGGAGTTGAGTTTTCTGATAAGCAACACTAATATATGTGCATGAGGCAAGCCTCTTTTTCCCCAATCAATTGTATACATGTAGCATTGGGCCAAAGATTTATGATTCGTTTGTCAGATTTATTACTTTGATTATCTTCAGGCGAAACACCCTGGCCCATAGATCTTGTCGATTGATGTATGTTTGTCCAGAGAGAAGTTCATCTTGAATTTCCTTTCACTTTGGATTTGAAATGAATGCAATAAACAGGTATGTTTTTTTCTGACATAATTCATTGCATCTTGGGTCCTTTCATGCATATATCGTAAACTACCTGTTAAGCTAGAAGGTAATATGCATATCTGACCTATAGAGTTATTTAAATGATCTGTGAAATGAAGGAACCTACTCCTAGCTTGTTTTAATGAGTTTTGATATATATATAACAGTCTTTCTGCTTCAAATCAACTGCAAACTGATGGAAGAGATGTTGAGGTCTGTGAAGACGATTGGAGGAATTATCTCTGATCATAAAATGGTAAGCATAAAAATCTATCTGCATAAAAATCCATACACATGAAACATGTTTTCAAACTGATTTTGGGTCAAGTGAGATGTGATGAAAGAACTATAACCAAATTTTGTTTTCTGTTTTTAAATTACTTTTAGTTAAAAATCAAATTCTAATTCGATCAATCAAACTATAAAAATATATGCAAAAAGTTAAGAAAATCCATTTGCTTTACATTTGACAGTTTTAAGAAATCATTAAAAAATATTTGTAAATAAAATGTTAGTCTTGCAGTTGCAGCATGTCTTCATAGTTCAGGTATCAACGTCAAAGAAAAAAGGAAATCGTAAGCTAAACGTTTTGGTTCTCGGTGGTGGCACAGGAGTCATTTAAAAAAAAACAAAATAAATTGGGTCCAATATAATATAATAATAAATACGAAATCTGCATTAATCGAAATATCATATTTAAGCATATTTTATGACCGGGCAATGCCCGGCGACCTGCCAGGCATTGCCAGGTCATAAAATTCGCTTAAATATGATATTTTGACTAATGCAGATTTCGTATTTATTATATATATATATATATATATATATATATATATATATATATATATATTAGCATGGGTCGCCCGGCGTTGCTCGGGTATTTGGAGATGTATGTTGAGCAAAAAAAGAAAAAAAGTGGTCAATTTTTTTTTTTTTTAACTTTGACCCCTATTATGACCCCTTAAAATTTATTGTTCTGGGCTCAAATCAAGTTATTAAGTTAGATCCATGTCCAATGAACCTATATCTAAAATTTCAATTGTTTAGACCAAAAATTGTCGGAGGAGTTTGGTAGAGTTCTCAAAGGACAAATCGTTGAACTTTGACCGCTTAATCGCCAAATTTCTGGCTGAAAACCGATCACATCGATTTTCCCAAATCTCAGTATCCTGTATATCAAATTTCGAGTCTGTAGACTTAAAATTGACAGAGTTATTGCGTAGGGAAATGTACACACACAGATACACAGACAGACAGACACTTTCACTTTATATATATATATATATATATATATATACATAAAGAATACTGATCTGTAAAGTCACGGTTGTTCAAGTAAAATACAAAAATGGTGTAACACTTTTTTTTTTTATTAATTTTTATATTTTTCAAAAACACTGAATTATTCATAGTTTTGTGTTCTTTACTTTAGTTTTTCTCATACAATTATCACAATGTCTGCAGAAATACCTTAGTAAAAAAAAAAAAAACGAAGATGTCTGCCAGTTTCTTTCAGGCATTGTTTTGGTTTCTTCCTTTTTTTATCGAAGAGCAGATATTTTCTTTATCAGAGTTTATTTTGTTGTGCAGCAATATTTGGCATTCGACTGCTGATGAATTCTTGGAATATTATTTTAACATTGATTATAGTTTATTAGGTGTTGTAGCGTTTAACGTTGAATTCGGCCGTTTTAGGATAAGCATTTATGTTTCAAACTCAAAAATATATAGGGTGGAACGATAAAAAGTGTCACCCTAAAGAAAACAACACTACAGTTTTATTTTAAAATTTCTATTGAAAAAAAATCAATTCTGCTAACTTGATTGTGTAGTACAGCTGACATTTATTCAAAGTATCCGCCTTCAGCCTCAATCATCGCCTTGATATAGGTCCGGAACTTGGAGCATGCTTTTTCCATAAGCGCCAGTGAGAGCTCAGTGAATACTTGGCAGATGGCGCCGATCATATATAGAGGCAAAGATAATCAGTCATGTCCCAAATTTTATTTTATTGTATCCAAAAAAGGTTTTGTTTTCATTTTCCCTTAAAAATGGTAAATAAAAAGTAATTAAAATAAGACAACGTTCTTACCTGAAGAGAAAAATGCAATTTAAAGCCACTCACCTGAAAATAAAATAAAAACGAATTCATTAATAAACTGTGTTAACTTATGCATATTTATGAATGTTTCTTTAAAATATAACCACCCATATCATCGCAGAAATAATCGTACACAATACTGTTGTTTATGCTAAAGTCTTTGAACATGTCATGACTTTGTTTACATGATACATCTATAATGAGATTCGAAACCTGGACTTCAGTTGTTGACATCTGGTACTCTACTGACTGTGCAAACGATGCTGCTAGTTGAAGTTGGGGAAATTATATCATATTTAAACAGAATTAAATATTTACATTATTTTATCATAGTGACAACCGAAAGTGCTTTATTCTTTTTTTTATGGAAAATCTTTGCTTTCGCACTAGGTTGAAAGAATCATTTCCTCGACCAGACTGCTCCATCGTCTTTATTACGTTGATAAATCTCTCTCTCTCTCTCTCTCTCTCTTTATATATATATATAACCTTGTCTATCCATCTGGGGAAGGTCTCTACCAAACTCCTCTCTTAAATTTTTGTCTACAGATTTGAAACTTAATGTATAAGGGATTTGGACCCGTAGAATAAATTCGATTTAGTATTCAGCAGGCAAAAATAGCTGCTAAGTTGTCAAAATTAAAAAAAAAAACGGAAAGTGTAAGTCAACTTAAAGTGCTCTTCTACACAAGTGAAAATATACATTTATAGATTAAACAAGGTTGTTATTTTTTTTTTACTTTTTCATATGCATATCGATGTGGCTCAGATGGTAACCAATAAGGCTGGAGAGCTATATGTTTTGGTTTCGATTCTAGCTGATGGCACCCAAGTCATTTTCTTTTTAACTTTTGAAATCACTACTATATATTGGGTACAATATAAGAATCGATATAGAATTGACTTTATGATAATAAATACAAGATCTGCATGAATTAAAATGTCATATTTTAGTGTATTTTATGACCGGGCAACAGAAGGTGGCCTGCTTGTTAGTTATAATTCCAACAAGAAAACTCTTTCAAATAATTGATCCATCTTTAAACAGAAATGTACAAATAGATATGACTCTAGTTTTTACGGTTAACCAAGATTTATTAAAGGTTAAAAAATTTGTTGGGTCATAATGATAAACAGAAGATTTTTACATGGATTTCAACAAGATGACGGCCATCTTGGTTAAAATTAATTATATAATCAAACTGGGAGATTATATCATTTGAAATAAAAATACCGTGGAACGATAAAATTGTCTCTCTAGAAAAGACATTATTGCATTTCTGTTTGATTAAAACTGGTTTTCTTTTCTTTTTTTTTGTAGACCATCTATAGTTAGCCAGCTATATACAAATCCCAAGAGCGATAGAAGCCTTGTATCATGTCTGAAAGTGACACAAAATTCAATGAGCTAGACCGGAGATGTGCCGCTGTACAACTCATGCTCTCTACCGATCCAACAGGACCATTGCCAGCACTCTCAAAATGCATCGCTG
Source organism: Euprymna scolopes (assembly GCF_053919585.1). Lineage (NCBI taxonomy): Eukaryota > Metazoa > Mollusca > Cephalopoda > Sepiida > Sepiolidae > Euprymna > Euprymna scolopes. The sequence goes on along the minus strand of NC_136508.1, from coordinate 38,402,556 downwards.
GATTGCTATGAATAACAGGGATGTGCCCAGCATGATGAAAACAAAGTTTCTGGCCACAGTTATGGTTTTTGGTGTGGTTTTTAAGTGAGGGCCACATCGTACCACCTCACATCTTCGAAGTTAGCTTGAAAATCAACACCAAAGTGTATCTGGATATGCTGAAGAGTGTGGTGATCCCTGGTGCAATCAGGTGGCCACTGGCAGACCTTGGGTGTGGCAGCAGGACACAGCGCCAGCCCACAAGTCCAAAGAGATCCAGGCTTGGCTTCAGAAGAGGTGCTACGACTTTATACCCTTCTCTCACTGCTCCCACCCCTCTTTCCAGAGTCTGAACCCACTAAACTACTTCATTTGATCATACATTGATAATATCACCAACATGACCTCTCACAAGACCAAAACCAGCTTGATTGCCAACATCAGCTAAATATTTGGCGAGCTCCCGCTGGCCGTGTGGAAAAGGCATGCTCCCAGTTTTGCACCTGCATCGAAGCGTTGATTGAGGCTGAAGGCGGCTACATTGAATAGATGTCATCTTTATTACATACTCAAGTTAGATGAATTGATTTTTTTCAATAAAAGTTTTAAAATAAAGCTGTACCGTTGTTTTATTTTGGGCCACAAATTTTTGTTCTACCCTGGATTTCAGATATAAAATGACCTTTACTTTGTATTTCAGATATAAAATGACCTTTACTTACTCTGCATTAACATTGCAAATTACTTTCTGCATTGAAGAATTGATTTTTGTTACTGTTACCATGAGGTTTAGGTGCAAAATTTCGAAAAACACAATGAAAATAATCGTTGCATTTTAGATGAGAATTTTTCTGAAATTCTCTTTGAGCAATTACTGTAATTCCTTCATCTCCTCTAAACAAAACAAAATCTTTGAACATTTTTTGGGTTCCCTGGCAAAAGGAGGGTGGACCTGTAAATTCACCCTTGTCCGTTCGTGTGTCCGCACCTTTCTCAATAACTACGCCTTGGAATTTTTTGAAATTGTGCACAAACATTAAACATGACATGAGTAAAAAAAGTAATAGAACGTATTTCCAGGAAAACTCCGGTTGTTCCACTAGGGGTGACTTTCGGGTTAAAATGGCTAAAATAGACACTTTTGTGCTTATTAAAAAAAAAAAATAATTCCTTGGATTTTTATAAAACTTTCTAAAAAGTTGTAACTGATTTCTATATAATTTTGTTTGTCCATACTTTGCGATGCCTCTTGGGTGTGCCCCAGAGGCTCTTTTAGGGCTAATTAAAACATTCCATTTTTGGGACTATTTTACCATATTTGTCCAAAATTTTCTGTGTATGTCTATTTAGCAGTTTTGCATGGTGCTGAACTCAAATTTAAATATGTTAAGGCCTTGGGGACTTATGGGTCTAAATCGGGGGGGGGCAAATGCTGAACTTAGCCATTTCTTTTATGCTTCGTTCACTGTGCACTCACGAGGCACCATGCATGCTTCATTTGTTTTTCTTTTACTGTAGAGTCACTGTTTGTCAGGTGATGGAAGAAATTGGATAGGAGTTGATTTATTTTAGAGAACAGCTTATCTAGAACTTGTTTACATTAGAATTAAAAATGACCATGTTATTGTCAGCTGGGGTGCAGCTCTGTGGTATTGTGCTGCACAGATAAGCAGTTTTGTAAAAATAAAAAAGCTCTGCTCTTGGAATTTTCGTTTAGTTTGCACAGACAGAGAGTAAAGGAAGTTGCTTATAGTGGTTGTAGTAAGTCAAATGTTTGCAGTGAATGCCTTACCAGGCTGGGGATCAAAGACTGAAGCTCAGTCGAGCACCTGCTATGAAACTAACGAGTTTAGATTGTTGCTCGCACCATCTGAGCTTTTAATCGTACAAACATACATTATTTGAATTCCTACTCGACACTGTCATCAATTGTCTAAAGCATCGGTTCCTAATCTTTTCTACATGGCGGCAAACTGTTGAGGCTTCTTTGAAATTTTGCAATACAAAAAATATACATGTTTCTTTTATATACATAACACTTTTTTGCAATAAAATAATAAACAAAAACAAAGATTATTTAAAGAGAATGTTTATTTACATAACTCAACAATATTTGGTATAGAACAATAAAGGTGAATGTCACTGGAGCAGTTGTGCCTGGTGTTTTTTAACTGCTGCTGCAATATGTGTCCGAATGTGAGCGAGACACACTCTTAATTCTTTAATATTTTTAAACGTCTTCCACGTTTTTTATTTTAATGTTGTTTAGTTAAAAAATATCTCAGTTCACATACGAAATAGCAAATTGCAGTGAAACTTTGATGTTTTTATCTTATTTGAAATAATAGAAATTCAAAAGGCGTCTAATGAACGATGCCATCATGATTAAGAAATTAAATGTCTTCATTAAGCAAAATGAAATTAAATGTCTTCATTAAGCAAAATGAAATTAAATGGCTGCTAGCTATTATCTCTTCGCAGCACACTAACGTGTCACGGCACAGTGGTTTGGAACTACTGGTCTAAGGTCTCTATGTACAGGGAGGTGTTATGCCACCTAAGGAAACGGTACTAATCCTATGCAGGCTTAACCGGCTTCCTCCAAAGGAGGAAGTTCAATGGGAGTATGAAATTCACAAGCGGTTCCAAGTCAGGGAAGATGATGATGTTAGGTTTTTGTAACTCTTGCATGGAGGTGTTGGCGTCTTCCTACATACAGCGCCAGGAATTCCCAAATTGGTCACTCATCTGGCACTGACCAGGCTCAATGTTACTTAACTTTGCTGATCTAACGAGAACCGGTGTGTCAACGTGATTATATCGTACTCATGGCAACCTACCATGAAGATAGTTCTTCTACAAGTAAATTCTGACCAAATATTCAAAATAACTTCGTTTGTAGCCTAAATATAAACCCTTCTGTATGGTTACCCCACATTGGCTTATACAAAGAACGGGGTACCTTCTTCAATTGATGTTGGCTCTAGCAACAACATTAAGCTGGATACTCCACCAGACTAAATGGATTCGTTTTAATGAATCTGGTAAAACCGAAAGATAACAAGAAGATATACAAAAACACAGTTATCTGGTCAGTTGGGGAGAGAAAAATGAATATTGTTCACTTTTTTATAAATGCAACGTTTGAAAGATAAAGAATGGACCCTGACTAGATATTCAAAAATAACGTACGAGGAATGATGTATCTTTTTCAGTTCTGTTATATCCTTACTTTAAATAAGATTACAGCAAGAAACACGGGGTTATGGGTGAAAGACAAAGGGGTTTATTTACAAGGGAATACATGTGACATAAGAGTTATGCGACCTCTTTTCTTATTCTCTTCCTGTCTTTTTCCTCCTACCTCAGTCACGTGAGAGGGTCAATATATCTATAGTTCATTTCATATATGAAGGGATGTTAGGTTATTCCATTACATCAAGTTCATATTGTATCTAGTAACATCACTAAGTTGAATACTTAACCAGACTAGATGAATTCTTATCATGGAGACCGGCAAGATAAAAAGATAGATATACTGTTAACTGGTTGATTGGGAAGAGGAAAATTTATGTTAATTTCTTCATTAACTCAACGTGTGGGAGATGAAGGAGGAGCTTTAATATAATATTCATCTAGAGATCAAGTGTTAGCCCCAGGCAGAATGGGGGCACTTTGATTTCTGAGAACTTTGACTGAGATTAAATGACAACCTGATTGCAACCAGGTGATCATCACATTCTTCAACACATCCAGGTACACTTTACTGTTGACTTTCAAGCCGACTTTAAAGATGTGAGGTGGCATGGTGTGGCCTTCACTTGAAACCACACCAAAAACCATAATCATGCCCAGAACCTTCGTAGAGCTTTGCATTTTAAGGGTGCTGGCAATGGTCCTGTTGTCATAACTTGGAACAGTAAAGAGCATGAGTTGTACAGCGACGCATCTCCGATCTCGCTCGGTGAACATTGTGTCACTTTCAGACATGATAGAAGACTCTTATGACTCTTGGGATTTGTACACAACTGGCCAACTAGTAGATGGTCTTCAACAAAAAAAAAAACGGTTTTCATCAAACGGAAATGGAATAATGTCGTCTTTTCTATTGCGACAATTTTATTGTTCTACTCTGTATTTTTGTAACTTTTGTAAATTTTTTAAAAACTTTTATAATTATTTGTATCCTTTGTCAAACATTTTGTAATTTTGTTGTAAGTCTACATAATTTAACTCAGAATTTCCATTCATATTATTGGTCCATCTCACATATTGAGCTTTTTTCTTATCTGCTTGGGATTGTCTTATAAATATTGATACTAAGCTTTATTTGGACTTCAGATTTACAGTATTATACAACCTGTGAACCTACGGCAATTCAGTATTTCATTTAATTTATATATAAAGTTGAAAAGAAAGTTTTGCAGAATTTTAAATTTTGATTTCAAATAAGTTTTCGTTATAATACCTTTACTTTACATATCCTTTTAAATTACAATCGTTTTAAAACAATTATGTCTTCTTTTCAGAACGTTGAATACAAGATATAAAAAAAAAAACAAATTCGTATAATTTTATTATTTCAATTCAAACTAGGCTGAAAAGCTGCTGAAAAAGCTTGTGACCAAATGACAACGTAATATTAGGGGAAAAAAAACGGTACTTATGCATTTAACGAACCAGACGTAACTCAGCATTTGCTCGGCTTTGTCCGGCGCATGACGTCAACAGCCGGATAAAACCGAGCGTTGCCGATAAAATAAAAACAACGCTACAACAAAATAACTGTACAATGAAATTGTAAAATGTAGAAACAAAAAAAATTAAATAAATAAAAAGCAAAAACCTATCGTTCATTATGTTTTTTTTTTAATTATTAGTATAATTGTTTGAAATTGTTTTGTTTGCAAAATAAATACATATTAAACATTTTTGTAAATAAATAATAATTATTATTTTTTAATGAAACGTTTTTTGTTTTGTTTTTTTCAAATATTTACGTAAAATGACCAACAAAAATGATATTTGTAGGATCAATTTTTTTTAAACAAATAATAGTAAGTAATTGTTTTTTATGAAACGTTTTTTTTTTTTTCAACTATTTACGTACAAAAAAAGAAAAAAAATCGTAAGAAAAAGGAAAGGAACAAAACTTTTCTTTTTTTTTACGGGATCTACAAAATTAAGGCTGTGGTTGTTCACCGTTAAATAGTGATACCCCTCTCCTCCCACTTTGCTCCAACAGTCTGATACGACTGTGCGTGGTCCCCGGCAGAATGTATTTTCTTATTAGTGGAAGGAGGGTTTCGTAATTCCTATTTGTTACGTTAACCAAAAAAAAAAAAACAAAACAAAACAAAAAACTCTTTTTCGGCGGGGTCGGCGTATCCACCGAGGACCCAGACCGGTGTTAAACGTCTACCGACGTTGTGTTTCCGGCGGTTGAAGAAAACAGACTCGTCGATTTCGACCGTATGGCCTCTGCCGGGGATTCCTGAGAAAGTAATCCCGACATATTATATCTCGCAGGAAATTCTTCCAGTCCACAATTGTGTGGCGTGACCGCAGCCCACATTCGCGCCGCAGATTCCTAGTCGCCGCCATCTCGAACGCCCATATCGGAATTCTCGTCTGCTGATCGACGCGCGCGCATGCGCGTCGAGTTGAAACTAAGCGCGGAGCGTTTTGATTGGCTGATGATCATTTTCGTCAGACAGCAGCAAAACCCGAGCTGTTGACGTCATGCGTCGGACAAAGCCGAGCAAATGCTGAGTTACGTCTGGTTCATTAAATGCACAAGTACCAAATAAACAAATATTTACTTGTTTGAATTTATCCCAAATATATTTCGAAGGTAGACTTCATCTTCAGTGTGTTCTTCGTTTTTTCTTTTTCTTCTTCCTTGCCATGTTGTAAATTTGGAGAGAGAAGTCTGTATAGAGCCGCGCGTTGTATCTGGCGATGGTATTTTGAATTGTTTGAACTGTGCGCAGGTAACGCGAGAATAACGCAACTCTCATTGTTGACGTTATTCTCGCGTTACCTGCGCACAGTTCAAACAATTCAAAATACAACCGCCAGATACAACGCGCGGCTCTATACAGACTTCTCTCTCCAAATTTACAACATGGCAAGGAAGAAAAAAAAAAAGAAATTAAAAAAAGAAACTAAGAACACACTGAAGATGGAGTCTACCTTCGAAATATATTTGTGATAAATTCGAACAAGTAAAATATTTCTTTATTTTCCTAATATTACGTTGTGATTTGGCTTTCAAGTGCACTTCATGCGTATTTTATTTTATTCAAATTAAAACACCGTTTCTATATGAACTTTCATTCTTGATATATATATATATATATATATATATATATATATATATTTGAAGGGATTAAAGAAGTATTGAAATATTCTTTAAATGTAGACCTATCAAGATGTGTGAAGCTCAACAGGTACGATGGAGCTTAAAAAATAATATAATAATAGCGTTATATAATAAATAAATAATAATATATAATAAATAATATAATATATAATATATAATAATAGCGTTATATAATAAATATAATAAAGAGCATATGACACCTCTCCCAATTAATGTTTTTTTCTTATTTCATTGGAATTAGGTATTTAATTATTATAGTAAAAAAAAAAAAAATAATTATATATATATATATATATATATAAAAGAACTCCGGATATAAGAGCCGTATGGTCTGGAGAAGACGTCTCATATATCCGAGTTACACTATAATAGTAAGAAAAATAATAGAATCACTAAAAGAATAATAGGGATCACTAAAAAAAATAATGAGGATAATTAAAAAAGAGGGATCATTAAAAATAATAGAGATCACTAAAAACTAATGGGCATCATTAAAAAGTAAATAAGATTCAATAAAAGAAAAAAAGGGCAGAGAAGAAATACGGAAATGCATATAAAAACGAAAAATATAAGAAGAAGAAAATGAACAAAGAAAAATTCAATCTTTCTAAAAAGTCAACAATAAATCCTTAAAATGGTATTCCGGATAAAAATGGCAACCGTCCAAAGGGTAATAGGAGCCGACAGTAAATCCAGGTAAATTCCCAAGTCGAAACTAATTATAGTGTTGGTAAAATACAACATATATATAATGATGAGGCGATTCAGATATTTTTTTTCCCGATTTTGATACGATTATAGATTCCGATGCTTTTTACATCTATAAATATATATAGTTTTTGTTTTGTGTTGTTTGCTTTTTTTTTTTTGCTTCTTTTTTTTAATGACCTTAAAAGACTCGGAAACGATGTACAGATATTTTCAAAAAATGCATTTGTAGGAGATGATCTGTACATTTAAGTTTTATTGGTAGCTTGAAATCAATAAATATCTATCATTTAATTATAAGTACCAGCAAAAAAAAAAAAAATTCGTTTTTTAACAAAAGCAAACAAGAAACCGTTTTTTGGCATCGAAAAATAGGCATAAAGTTTTATGATTGCGATACTGATTTATTGTCCCAAAATTAATAATAATAATAATAATAATATTTATATATATATATATATATATATATATATATATATATATATATATATATATATATATATATATCTTCTAACTATATTCGGTTACATAAAAAGAACTTTGAGTGACTGTGTGTGCATGGCATGCCTGTGTGAGAATTCGTTCCCTATGGACTCCGTAACAGCTGGGCCAATGTTTTTTTTTTTTACATTTCACACGAAGGTACTTGATGTGTCTGGGAGTGTTCTTACGTAGGTTTTGTATCAGAATGCATTTGATAAGTATCAGAAATCGATAAATTAAAAAATCCAATTAAAGAAGGAAATCCGAATAGGAGTAATGTAAACACTTTTATGAAATCTGACATCACAAGTCCATTTCAGAAGTTTTATCACCGCACAAGCAGAAAGGCACAGTCTATAATATCAACCGTGGATTCTTTTATAATACAGGAGCGCGTTCAAAATGATTGCTCCTGTCTAGAGCACAACTGGACCATAATACTTGACTTTCCTACGTTTTATTTTAATTCAAGTGATTGTGTAAAAATACATTGAGTATTGGCCGAAGAGAGCTCGATATATCTAAAACGGTCCTAATTATCGGGTTTGAAACTGACGGTACCAATGACTCGTCTCATTTAAAAACTTTCTGTAAACAAAAAAGTATATATAAATATGCTCTTATTTTCGGATTTTCCTTATAATTGATTTCTTTTTCCAAAAACACTATATATAACAAATAAAATTAAAAGATGGCGTAACAAAATGGAAAAATAATTGGAACCTCTCTCCTGATTTTCGAATTTTGTAATCATGCCCATATGTCGTCATTGTCTTTTAAAATTGGTAAGCACTTTTACTTCTGATGAGTTAAGGGCAAAATAAATTAATTGATTGACATAATAATTATATGAATGATTTTGCGATACGAAACAGGTGCTGTCAAGAAATGTGCATGTCAAGGTACTTAAGGTGTAACAACAGTCACGGAAACAAGCGGCCAAAGATGGCATGTGCGACGCTCAAAACTCGAAACCCGATCGATAGAACACGAAAAGGCGACATATGCTCAAATTGGAAACGTGTTTTAATTTGCATATGTTGAATTTGAACATATAAAAAGCTCGCCTTTCTTTGATTGAAGAGGATTTTTTTTTTTTTTACTGACTCAGTCATTTTGTACGCATTTTGCATGTCAGTGGGGAAAAAGGATGATGGATTTTTTTTGTGCATGAAACAATATTTGGCAGCTAAAAACTTTGATTTCAATACTTCATAAGGAAATAAACGGTAAGATGGTCAACATCTTGAAATTTGGAATATAGACTTTGTCATTTATTTGATATATGCTCTGTAGTTACATCGAACGTCATAAATTAAAGGATTGGGATCAACAAAAGGTGAAATATAATTGAATAAATATATTTCCCTATATATATATATCTATAAAAGTGAACGTATCTGTGTATCTGTGTGTGTACATTTCCCTACGTAATAACTGTCAATTTTAAGTCTACAGACTCGAAATTTCATATATAGGATACTGAGATTTGGGAAAATCCATGTGATCGGTTTTTGACCAGGATTTTGGCGATTAAGGGGTCAAAGTTCAACGATTTGACCTTTGAGAACTCCACCAAACTCCCCCGACAATTTTGGGTCTAAACACTTGAAATTTTGGATATAGGTTCCATGGACATGAATCTAACTTAATAACTTGATTTGAGCCCAAAACAGTAAATGTTAAGGGGTCATAATAAGGGTCAAACTTGTGCCTCCCAGACATACATATCCCCAACAAATCCGCTTAAGAACAAAATCACACCCCTTCACTGTTGAGATCTCTAAATGCCAGAAAGCTTTCTACTCTAATAGGATCTTCCCTCGAACAGCTAAACTTTGAAATTCCCTTCCTGCTACCTGCTTCCCTGACTGTACTGATATGCAGAAGTTTAAATGTTACATAAACCAACATATAATTGTTAATCTTTCCTAGGCACGGTCCCAAATAGTAGCCCCTTATATCCAAGTGGCAATCTGCCTTGTTTGGGGTGAACGTGAGTAAATAAATAGATAAAATACACATATTGTGTTTGAGGAGGTGAGGTATGGGCTGTGTGTGTGTGTGTGTGTGTGTGTGTGTGTGTGTGTGTGTGTGTGTACGTACCCCTCCACGAAAGCTAACAGCTGAAGAGATGCCATCAAAGATATAGACAATTTAATTGTATGAATTTAATCCAAAAGCTAATATTTTTCTTCATATCAAATAATAAGTTGGAGCCAAAAAAATGGACAGTTTTGTCGCCTCCAAGATTGGGCAATGGTGAAAATAGAAAAAAAAACAAAAAAAAAAAACAAAGAAACGAAATAGAAAACAAACTTCCGGCCAAATTTTGGCCAACGAGTTAATCAACTGAAATTACGGGTTTCTTATTGGTATCCATTATATATATATATATATATATATATATATATATATATATATGCTAGCTGGACACCTGGCGTTGCCCGGTCGTACAATACACTTAAACATATTTTAATTCATGCAGATTGCGTATGTATTATTATAGAACCAATTCTCTATTGAATATTATCTATTACGAGGAATAATTTCCCAGTGGACAAATTTGCCCCCCCCCCAAAAAAAAAGTTAAAAATAATAATGATAATGTCGTTAATTAAAATCAGTCTCGTTTACAATATCACGTCAACTGATATTTGGGCTTGACAATGAATGCCCTGAAAAAGTCCACTTTGATTAATGTTTAGTTTAAAAATATGCAAACGGAGAAATGACTTGCAGCGACTTTAAATGCTACCTCTACTTTTATCGTAAATTGAACTCATTAATAAGAAAAAAATTAAACTAAAATGGTGAGGTATGCCCGAGCTTGAACATTGAATCATTCGATCTGTAATCAAATGCTCTATCACTGAGCTATATTTCCAGATTATAATAAATTTGTTTCTTCTTTTAGAAGAAATGATTAGTTTAAAATTAATTACCCCCCCCCTCCACCTTGTCCGGTGTAACGTAAAATGTTCCCTGTAAGTATTATTCTTTTTAATCTATAAGAGAGAAAGGCTATTTTTAAGATCAGATTTTTTCGATTTTCAATACTTAGCGGATGAATTTCTGTACAAAACATATCTAAGAACACTGCCAGACATATAAATTAGCTTTGCATGAAATTTGCAAAAGATAGGCTCAAAATCTAGAAGTAGTAGGGAAGAAACTATTAGAGTAAACGACTTCTGGCATCTGGGGATCTCTTCTGTGTGGGGGTGAGATTTTGCTGCTTGTCAGAGATATTTACATCGAGGGGGTACAAGAGCTTATATATATATATATATATATTATATATATATATATATTAGTAATTTTTGAAAAGATCCATAGCAATTAAGCTACAGAATTTTCTGCATTTCATCCACATAAGGATTCAGCAGGCAATAGCCTGACAGATCCTCATGAGGAGGAAATGCAGAAAATTCTGTGTAGCTTAATTGCAAAATGTTCAAAACCTATTACCTAGCTCTACTTTATTTCGACAGTGTTCGATACATAGGTAAATATTAAAAATAGATACATAAAATGATATATATATATGATATTAATCATAAAATAATATATATTTGATATTAATATGTGTGTGCGATATGAAAAACATTTATCTATATATCTATAAAAGTGAACGTGTCTGTGTTTGTTTGTGTGTGTACATTTCCCTACGCAATAACTCTGTCAATTTTACGTAAACAGACTCAAAATTTGATATACAGGGTACGAAGATTTGGGAAAATCTTTGTGATCAGTTTTCGGCCAGAAATTTGGCTGTTAAGGGGTCAAAGTTCAACGATTTGACCTTTGAGAACTCTACCAAACTCCTCCGACAATTTTGAGTGTAAACACTTGAAATTTTAGATATAGGTTCCTTGGACATGGATCTAACTTAATAAGTTGATTTGAGCCCAAACCGATAAATATTAAGGGGTCATAATAGGGGTCAAAGTTAAAAAAATTGAGCACTCTTTTTTTTTTTGCTCCACATACACCTCCAAACACCCGGGCAATGCCGGGCTGAAATGCTAGTATTATATAGTTCTGATAAATTTTGTAATCTATTTGCATAAAAGTTTAATTTGATGGTGTACGATTTTTCATTTGAAAACAATTATCTGATTACTACCTGTATTTGTCCAAGTAGGTTTAGAATAATCCTAGAAACACGTGATAACATTTGTTTGCTTTGAAACTGACAACAAATCACGGTGTGACATAAGTTTGATCGGGTTGGGTGTAAGACATCCTGTAGCAAAAACTGCAGCTGTAGAAAAATGTCATTCGAACTTAAGAATAGAACTAGAGTTACGTCCACAGGAAGTTGAATCATGGGAGGAAGTCTGGATTGACACGTAACTAGAAAGGCAGGAAAGTGTTCATTGTTTTATATTTATTTTATTAAGGCATTTGATAGCATCAAGCTTTTATCTCTTTGGAAACAAATCTGAATAGACCTATGCTAATTCGACTGCTGTAATTAAAACTGATATAAATATGTTTACATCCAGATAAATCCGCAAGGATGTAACGCAGTCGTTATCAGTCATTTGTAAATCATGGTTTTCTTCTCTTTAATGTATTTTGGTGAACCTCTATAGCTTACTGTATTTTTCAGTAATGAAAACTAAACTAAAGAACAAATATCAGCAGTTCATTTTTTAAGGAAATCTGAACCCATAGTAACATTGCATCTAATATGGAGGTCCACATAGCCCCCGGTTGAGAACCATTAATGTAAAGCAATGCGGTCCTTTCAGCATTTTAGCTCTGATTTTTAAATTAGTGATCAGGAGTATTCTTATGACAATTTTTGGGGCCTTACTACTTCCGTGTTGATTTATGACAAACTCGAAGTGGCTGCTTTGTTTGTGACGTCATCACTAGAAGATTACCCTATCCGGTTTAGTTTTTCGACAGAGCCTCCCTCCTCCCTTTCCTAGATATATGGCCTTCACCACAGCTGTGGAACTTCATCTACTCTCTCTATAGTTATCCTTTAGAATAGAAGAGAGAGGTTAATAGATGCTACACTTTACTCAATGGTGACCTGGGAACTGTGAAAAGCAGGAACGTCGATCCTCTTGAGATATTGTACATACTCGCTTACCTTAGTATGCATGCAGTACCTAGTATTCCCAAACCCATCTAATAGACTTCGTAGCCTAGTGGAGGATGCCATTTTCTCTTCCCTGCAACCACCTTCCCACAGATGTGACGTTATGAGCCTGTCTCTGCTTTATCATTATTTTCATGGCAAGTGCTCGTTTGAGCTCCAATCTATGGTTCCCTCTTGCCAAACTTTCAAGAAAAACACTCGTCTAGCTAAAACCACTATAATTAGTTTCCCACACTCTTTATCTATGCCTAAACCTAAACGCGGATTCCATGAAGAAAGCTTCTTTCTTAGAACTGCGCGCCTGTGGGACTATTTTGCCTGCTTTCCAGTTGACTACAATTTGGTCGTCTTCAAGTCCAACGTAAACAAATTCTTGATGAGCCGTTCCCCATAAGTAATCCAATTTACCAAAGTTTCACTATTAACGATTACTACGATATTTTCCCATTGATTACTGTACACTCTTTAACCCTTACCCTCGAGTGGCCTCTGGGTCTTGATAAGTGGTGATTCCTATGTAAAAAAAAAAAAAAATCTGGTAAACTTTGGTGATTTAACAAGAACAGTGTGTCAACGGGAGTATGCAGCATGTTTTAACATAACTCAGTCCAAAAACTGAGGAAAATTTTAGCATGTATTTTGTGTGATTAAAAAAGAAAACCTTCAAGGAAACAAACATTGATTAACGCAGCTTTTGTACAATAACTGATGTAGGCACAACCAAATATGCATTGAATGTCAACACTAAAATAGTTTATTGATGATCAATACTATGAGAGGATTGACATATGCCATCTACTCAAAAAAAAATAACAGCAATTCTTCCCACTTTATCAGAAACGCATAACAAATTTCAAACTGCACGTTTTACATAGGCATCACCACTTATCAAGGCCACTCGAGGATAAGGGTTAAGAGTGTACAGTAGTCAATTGAACAATATAGTAATTGTTAGTAATGGAAATTCGGTAAATTTGTTAACTCAAGGGGGAACGGCTCATCAAGAACTTGTTTACATTAGACTTAAAGACAACCATATTGTAGTCAGCTGGAAAGCAGGAAAACGGAAGACAATTCCATAGGCGTGCAGTTCTAAGAAAAAAGCTTTGTTCATGGAATCTACGTTTAGGTTTAGGCACAGATAAAGACTGGGGGGGGGGGCGGAATTATTAATAGTATTTTCAGCTAGACGAGTGTTTCTTGTGAAAGTTTAGCGAGGGGGGACCATAGACTGAAGCTCAGTCAAGCACTTGCTATAAAAATAACAATAAAGCAGAGACAAACTCACAATATCTCTTCTGTGAGAAAGAGGTTGCAGGGAAGAGAAAAGGACATCTCCTACGAGGCTACGAAGTCTATTTTGAACTCTATCAAGGCAGGACAAGCCCTTTCTAGCAGTTCCTGCCCAGATGTGGCAACAGTACTCCATCCTTCGATGTATCTGGCTCTTATATAGATAAAGAATTACATGAGCAGTGAGATATCTACTGGATTGATAGAAGGATCCGACCATTTTTCCAGATTTGATGTACCTGTTCCATTTAAAATCAGGAGTAAAGGTCAAGCCCAGAAGCTTGTCAAAACATGAGGCCTCCACAAGACCGAGAGCCATTCATTTCAATTGATGCCAGATGGGGATCAGAACGTTGATGATGTAAAGATAAAAGTTTGGTTTTAGATGCATTAAAAGTAACCAGCCATTCCTTTCCCCATTGTACCACGTGCTCAAGATCAGAGGAGAGAGAATCGGAGAGAACTTTGTCGTTTACAGTCTTAGATGTGCTACCATAGATGGTAGTGTCATCAGCATAAATGTCTACGAATGATCTAAGGATGTGATTTGGAAGATCATTAGTTAATTCTTAAAATTATTAAATTCTGATTCTCACATGTTATAAAATATCGTAAAGAAAATGTGACCTATTGGGTCATCTGTTAAGCTCGGATTAGATTGAGTCAAGAGTTTGCAAAGACAGTTAAATGTGGAAAAAATTGCAAGAGAAAATTCAAAATTAGTCTCTTTCTGCTCACTAATCTTTCTCTCTCCAACTACAGCTTAAATAGTATTGCTACCTGCCATGATATTGTCTTTTGTTTATAATGAATTACTCCAATCTTTTTAGTTTATCCTTTCTTTATTACCTCCGACTAATAATATACACAGAGAAAGAGAGATGGAAGTGAAAGTGACAGACACCACATACGATAAAAGCAGAGACGGGGGATCAAACAAAGTACAATAAGAGAGGGTGAAAGTGATAGACAGAAACTTTCTAAGAGATGAATCACTTGGTGAGTAAATTGCAAATTTAATCGTATTATTTGGATTATTCGGACTTCTGTTCTCATCTTGAATGTCATTTTCACAGCATTTTAGTTGATGTAACCTCCGACCGAGTGTATCTTATTGAACTTAGGAATGTTTCTGTGGAACTCGAGAATTTGGACAGAATTTCGAACGGAACCCTTTATTTATTTCACGGGGGTAGCATACTCTTGTCCTGTCAGCCATGACTGAATAGAAGTCCTAAGTAATTTGCAATTGTATTTTTTGATTTCTCGACCTGAGGACTGAACCTCTAACCTTCAGGAGAATATCACTTTTTACAATTGATTTTTCCAAGTACTCTAACCACTGCGCCATGGGTCCTTGTAGACAATCAATAAATCACACTCAAGATGAGAATAATAGTTTAATAAATCCAAATAATACTAATAACCAATCCTCATCTAAAAAATTCAGAAACGTCAAGAAGAATTAAAATAGAGGTTTTTAAAAAAAAAAAAAAAAAAAACATAAATCAATCCCAAAACCGAGGAATATTTTAAGTTGTATTTTGTGTAATCAAAGTATATAGGAAAAAACCTTATGGAAACAAGTGTTTATTAACTCAGTGTTAGTATAACAACAAATATAGGCACTATCAAATATACATTTGTAATGGAAGACATTCGTTTGAATGTCAATACCAAAATACCTACACACACGCGCGTTTTAGTACAAACATATGTTCACACATAGCCATACATATATTTGTATGAGTGAACTTACGTAAACGTATAAATGGTAATTAAGACAACGTAGATAAAAGCGTCTGTTTGGCGACCAAATTCTTGCTGATACAAGTTGTTCTTCATGCTGCTATTGAAAAGTCTCGAAAATCCATTTTAATTGAACAGCAGGAAAGAAAGGAAATGGAGAAGAAAAAAAAAAAGAAAAAAAAATCCCCCCCCCCAAAAAAAAAGCCGAATGCTTGATCACATACTTCAACCAGATATGCCAAAAAAATATTCTGATGAGTTGCAGAGAGTTTTAAAAATACTGTTAGACTAGACTTTTTAGCCAGTAAAAAAAAAGCGTGCAAAAGTTATTGCCCGTTGACTTTAAAGGAGTGCATTATGCCAAATTGATGTTAGAATATGGTTAAATTTGTGCTCATTTTTGCATTCAATACAAATCACTATTAATCCCTAGCTGTGCATCTAACGAATAACATAATACCTAGTTCTCTGCACCTCATCATAACAAAAGTTCATACAAAATTTAACTTATATTAACCCAAAACTAGATACACTGCCACTAGGACATAAAAGGCTACTATGAATTTTAGTGAACTTATAGACATATACTCCCGACTAACCCGTCAAGCAGCAAAATTCCACCTCTTCACTGCTGAGGTCCCTAGATGCTAGAAAGCCTTCTACTCTAATAGTTTTTTCCTTCGGTTTTCTAGACTTTGGAATTCTCTTAGTGTCTCTTGTTTCCGACTAATCTAACCCACAGAAGTTTAAATGCAATGTGAACAGACATCTTGCTGCTCAACTCCCCAGAGTCCCTGTTAGATATGATCCCTTACGTTCCAAGTGACAATATGCCTTGTTTGGGGTGACAAAGAGTGAAAAAAAAAGGCATATTGATACATAAATGGTTAGTGTGATTAGAGTCTATCCTAAATAAGGAGTTGTGTAACAGGATGATTGTTTACATTACATTAAAATTCCTGCATCCGTGGAAGCAGAGAGGGAATTTCCAAGTCAAATGAAAAAAAAAGCTGTTAGAGTAGAAAGATTTTCAGCACTAAGGACTAAGGAATTGCTGCATTGAAAACAAGCCGAGCATTCACAATCCCCCTCCATGAATGAAAAATTTACTTTCACCATGACTAATGTTTGTGTAAAATTTCAAAATTATCCAAGGTGTGGTTATTGAGAAAAGTACAAACAAATGAACAGATGAACGACTTGGAGACAATTTTACCCCTATAATGCCCCTAGCAGGGGCAACCACAGTTATTCCAGGAAACCCGTTCTGACAAAGAATTTACTTTCACCATGACTAATATTTGTACAAAATTAAAAAAAAAAATCCAAAGTGTAGCAAACGACCAAACGGACGAACGAGAGTGAATTACTAGGTCCAATCCCTACCTTGTCGGGGGACCAAAAAAACAAAACAAAAACAAAAACAAAAAACAGGAGGGGGGTCATTTGGCTGAAATGTGAGCTAATCCAAACCTTCAGCAGAGTGATGCAAATTATTGTCTTACCACGTTTTGGCCGACTAATCCTCTGGCCTGCTTTATGTAGGATTGAAATTGCTATCTTCAGACAAGGCTCACCTGGAACCGAAGAGATTCAACACCTCTGTTCCGTCTGCCTGCTTCCCACCTGACTACAACTTGGATGTGTTCAAGTCCAACGTTAACAAATTCCTAATGAACCGCCCCCCCTTAAGTAAACACTTTAACTATCCACACTAACGTAATGTACTTGCAATAACCCTTATCCCTAAGTGGCTTCCGGGCCTTGATAAGTGGTGACTACTGTGTAAAAAGAAAACAAAAACAAAAAAAAACTGTCCATTGCGCTACAGGAAAATACTTTAGATAAATCGAGATCTATTTAACCTACATATGTCAATGATACAAGTGGGTTGAGATACGAAGCTGATTTAAAGTAGGGGGGGCATCTTTTTTACAATGAATGGTCGAGAAAAGGTTACAGATTGTCTGATGAAGCTGGGAACCTCTTCTGAAAGATTTGTTTCAATTGTTGTGTTGTTGATATCTGTATAATAGGAGGGAGAGGCAAGTCGTGTATATATTAATGAGTTTCAATTATCGTCTTGTGGTACGTGTGTATATACGCGTGTTTGTCTATGACCGCCTAGCATTGTGATCGTCTAATCTAGAGTTCATTGTGTCTGTCTGTACAATTAAATACGGTTCATAACTGGGCAATAATCTATATATTTATACGATAGCGTGCATGTTATTTATTTACTTATTTTCTGTGTCACGCTTACATCCAAGTCATTTAATTGTTATGGACTTCCATCTCTTATAATAAATAATTTTACCAAGAATTCTTCATAAGCTTTGGTTTCGATTATAGCTGATGGCACTCCAGCTATCTATTCGTTTTATAAATAATTTTATCAAGACGGTTTCGGTTATAGCTAAAAGAACTCAAATTATATATATATATATATATATATATATATATATATATATATATATATATATATATATATATATATATATATATATAAGCGAGATAAGACACTGATAGAAATTCAGATGAAAAATCATGTAAGTTTCGTGGTTCAATTTTAAATTCTGAAAAAAAATATATAGAGACATATATTCGATTTAAGAATTTATTGCTTATAATTATCCACAACCACTCCAAAAACTATTTTAAATAATTGTGCTGAAAAGCAAAATAGCGTCCATTCGCAGCTGAACATTTTGCTAACTGCATTTCATTTCCTCTGATGATATGAGCCATTGTTGAAAATCCATGGATCAAGGAAATTAAAATAACCCCTTCTATAGATTCCTTTATCAAGCAATAAATTCTTAAATCGAATATATGTTTCTATGTTTTGTTTTTTTCAGAATTTAAAATTGAACCACAAAACTTTATATATATATATATATATATATATATATATATATATATATATATATATATATATTTCATAAGTTTTGGTTCCGGTTTCAATTCAAGCTGAAGCACCTTCATATGTCATATGGGCATGTTTTTTTTTATTTTTGAAATCACAACTTTATACTATATAAAAATCGATAGAAAATTAACTCTATAATAATATATACGAAATCTGCAAGAATTAAAATGTCATATTTAAGTGTAATTTACAACCGGGCTATGCCGGGTGTCCCTGCTAGCTTAGATAAATACTTTTGCAGTTTTAACAAAAGAGCTACAATAATATCAGAGCATCTCAATTTATGCTGAACATCTTCAGAATGCTAACATCAATACATTACATATGAAGGAGTCCCCTGTGGAATTTCCACAGGTCCTGCTAGTATACATAAATGCGTTTGCAGCAAAAAGGAGAATAACACCTATTATAAAAAAAAAAACTAGAGTTACCTTCCTTTTCATCTTATTTCCTTTTCCTTACAATTTGAATAAGGCCCTGTCTCATTGGCCAAAGGTGTCACTCATCGACCAATCACGGCAACCTATTCATTAAGCGGGACTAAAGACTCTTTAAACGCCCTCTTTCGTACGAACATCAGTGGAGAAAAGACGTATTATTCCATTTCTCTACTTAACTTGAAAGGAACCGTCACTCAAGACGTTAAAAGAACTTTTTTGGACTTCTTAAAAAGCCGCAAACACAATTGTTTTGCAACCCACATATTTTACGTTCGTATTTTACGTTTGTGTTAAATACACTTTTTATTGTTCTCCGACTTGTATCCATGTTTCTTTTTCGTGTGAGTCCTAAGTGTCAGGTCGAAACACAACACTATTTAGGTTTTCAACATATGACCAATCAGGGAATATATCTGGTCCATCTTTGGGTTGGCTTGACGGAAAAGCTGCAATGGAAATTCTCTCCAGGAACAACAGAGCCTCAGGTTGTATTTTTGGCCACGTTTTATTCCAGAGTTTTTTCCCCCCCTCTTAGAAATGTAATACTGATTCATATATTTGATAGGCGTTGGACTGCTTGTTTTCCAGAGTGCTTTGAACCAGTATAACCGGTCAGCTCCTCAACTCTCTGTCTGTCTCCTTTAAGTTCTAAACACTAACTAATTTCCACGCATGTCAAAAGTACCATCTCCCTCTGTAAATGACGTCATTAGTATATGTCACTAAGATAATCACCTGATGTTTTTACATGTCATTATTTTTAAGTTGTCAACTAAATTGTTATGATAGCATTTTAAGTTCATATTGCTAAATTAATGTAAATAAACGTTTATTATAAATATATTTTTATTATTCTAAAACATATTTTAATTGACAAAACTTCGAGGCTTGAATAAACATAATAATTCTAGACCAGACACCGTTGCCCAGTTAATATCTAACACAATGAAGACTTACTTTGTGTTTCTTTGTTGCACTGTAGTCTTTCGTAAGAAGACATCAGCAATGTTAAGTTATCTCCCTTGTATAAGAGTTCTATTCTTTTTATTTACTTGTTTGCGCTTTATATATTAAAACTATAATACATTTAATTGTCAGGCAGGTATTATATAACAAAAAAAATGATACAATGTGAGGTAAGGGGAATAGGAGGTAAAAGAAAAATGATAAAAAGATTTCACATGAATGGAGATATATATATATATATATATATATATATATATATATACACATGGTGAGCCCCCCAAAACGGGGCCCAACTCTAATTAGGCCCCGTTTCTTAGTGTTTTATCCGAATGAAATGAAACTTTGGTCATAACTAGTTTATTATATTCAAAACATCACATCAAAACACTAGGGTCTTTGACCATTTTTTCTCCGTTCTACAACATATGTTTTAGATGGCCTCCATTTAGTTTTTTTTTTTTTTCTTTGGTCACCCTGTATTAGCATTGTAAATATTGTAAATATGTCATTTTCATCTCATCTGGGTAGATTTTAAATATCTTAAGTTCATAGTGTGAATGCGGTATTGTGGTGATTGCAACTAGTTTTAGGGAACAGACCAAGTGGACGACCCCTGGCACCCCCCATTCCCTTCAGACTTCATGCCTAATCATGAAATTGTAGCATCCTCTGGCCTGCTTTTGGTAGAATTGAAACAGCTATCTCCAGACAATGCTCACTGGAACCATAGAGATCCAACGCCTCTATCCACTGCGTCACAGACCCAGAAGGGCGATAAAGGTTTGATTTTTGATTTTTTGGTTTTATAAATCCAAGTTTTCGTTTTTAACTAGTTTTCCATCTTAATAAATATACAAATTACTCATCTCAAAGGATTCCAATAAAAAATAATTCTATTCTTTTGTCATAAGTTTTAAAAGTAATCTCTCTTGCTTGTTGTTGTTGTTGTTGACAGAGAAAAACAAAGATGGCGATTTAGAGAAATGGATATGTGTTCCCTGACTAGATTTATATAATGAGAAAACTGACAAGATAAGTCGATCGCATTTTGACCTAAACTTGTCAATGATGTAGGATGAGATATAAAGTGGATTTAATGTCGGGGTGGAGATGGGAATGGGGGGGGCGATCATCTTTTACGATAAGAGACATTTTAGAAGTTCGCCCATCTCTTCAGAATTCACCTCAATTGTCACCTGACAGAAGAGAGTGGGGACATTAAACATGAACAAGAGTATCGATTCATATATTTTTGTTGCAGATGTTGATTTACCGATTTTGAAATTCATGGGGATTATTATCTTTAAGCAGAAGCCCGTGGAAATTCCACAATGCTTTCTAAATCAGTCTGTAGAATCTAATGCTAATGATGATATTCCTTTTGAAATCATCATCTGCTTTATGGAAGTGAAACTTTGCTTCTTCAGTTCAACCAAGAGAGAATATTATATGTATGTGGAAATATGTTTCTTCAATTATATTTCACCTTTTATTTTTTATTTATTTATTTTTTTTATTTAATTTAATTTTATTTTTTTTACACGGTGGTCACCACTTATCAAGGCCCGGAAGCCACTCAGGGATAAGGGTCATTGCAAGTACAGTACGTTAGTATGGAGATTTGATGAAGTGTTTACTTAAGGGGGTGGTTCATTAGGAATTTGTTTACGTTGGACTTGAAGACATCCAAGTTGTAGTCAGGTGGGAAGCAGGCAGACGGAACAGAGTTCTACAGGCGTGCAGTTCTAAGAAAGAAGCTTTGTTCATGGAATCCACGTTTTGATTTAGGCACAGATAAAGAGTGGGGGAAATTTTTCACAGTGGATTCAGCTATATATTTATTTATATATTTATATCAATCCTTTAATTTATAAAACTCGATGTAATTACAGAACATACAACAAATAAATGACAAAAGCCTATATCCCAAATTTCAAGATTTTGCCTATCTTATTCCAAGGAATAAACGGTAAGATGGTCGACACCTTGAAATTTTAAATGTAGACTTTTGTTATATATATATATATATATATATATATATATATATATACACACACAATGAGGCCGCCTGTCTTCCTCAATCATAAAATACGCTTAAATATGATATTTTAATGTATGCATATCTCGTATTTATTATTATAGAGCCAATTCTCTATTGATTATTATATTGTACCCAATATATAGTAGTTCCCCCCCACCAATAGTGTAGTCCAATCGTAAAATATGCATAAATACAAGGAACACAACCCTAATGTGAATTCCGCGTGACCAACGCACCGTTCCGACATTTGAAAAGACTACCGTAAAAACAACAAACGGACTTCTACTTACAGATTCTATGCTCCCACAACCACATGGGGGGGAGAAAGAAAGACATACTGAAGATGAAATGTATCTTCGAAATATATTTATGAATTCCAATATAAATTTCAAACAAAATAAATGTTTATTTTGTAATAATGCGTTGTTTTGACTTCAAACGTATTTTATTTTATTCAAACTCAACCAGCGCTCTCCTATCAAGGAACTCAAACCCTAACATGCATAAGTATAATATTTTAATGTTTGCAGATTTCGCATTTATTATTATAGAGACAATTGTCTATTAATTATTATATTGTACCCAATATATAATAGCGATTTCGAAAGTTAAAAAAAAAAAATGTGACATGGATGCCAGCATCTAGAATCGAATGCAAAACATTCGTTAGCATCTCATGTGCTAGATGTTTTGGTTTCGATTTTAACTGATGGCACACAAGTCATACTTCTTTTTTTACTTTTGAAATTACTATTATATATTGGGTACAAGATAATAATCAATAGATAACTGGCTTCATAAATAATGAATATGAAATCTGCATGAATTAAAATATCATATTTAAACGTATTTTACAACCGGGTTATGTTATAGTATGGACGATGACAAACAAGATATGATTCATTCTGATTAATGATTATTTTCCTTTCAGATAACGTGAAAGCCCTTCCTCACGCTAAGAAGGGCTTTCTTGTCCGTTTGGGGAAAATGGAAAGCAGAGACCGGAAGTCAAAAAGAGCAGGCAATCTTGACTATAATCGGATGCATATTATTTCATGTGTACACCTAACAACGAAAATACTAAGACAAACTTAATCAGTATATACGAACCAAGTGCTTCTTAGGACAAAACCATGATAACCTGACAAAAAACATGCCATTTAATGCTTCAAGTCTAATGTAAACAAATACTTGTTGAACTGTCCTCTTAAGTGATCTTCTGCCGTTTCTGATTCTTCTGTGGCAGTGATTATCGTCCAACTGACGATTTCTTTAACCCTTACCATTGAATGACCCCTCCCCCAGGCCCTGATAGGTGGTGAGCCATTAATAAAAGAGAAGACTGTATTTGGCTATACAGAGTTACTTGCCTTTGATTGGAACAAAATAATTATATTAGCAAGACCCGTGGAAATTTCATGAAATGAGAAATAAAATATATTTAGTCAAGAAATATGTTTTGATAAAGTTGATATTTTTCTGAATAGCACAAAAAAATGAGATTTTTCGACAGAAAAAAAAACAATAATATACAAATATAGTGTATTAACATTTCTATGAAAATAGCGTCCATTGTATTTTAAATATAGAACTGACCCAAATAAGATACATTAATAAGTACTAATAAATATTGAGAAAGTAATATTGTGCTACATAGTTCAATACAAATAATAAAATCACATTGTAAGAAACAATCTTTAATTTACTTTTCCAGTCCAGCACCTATTTGCAGACAATGTTTTCTTTTTTCTCGTTTCTTTTAGATGTTCCTTTTTTTTACGTAACGTTTCACTGACATCTTCCTTCAGTGAAGAACTGCTGCATGTCGAAATTACTCCAATTTCCATTCTCATACCATCACAATAATGATCATATATTATGATATTCGAAAACGAGGCTACATCAAAGGAAGGTCACTCTCATATTCTTGTCCAGAGTTGCCAGATTGGCCTTTTCTAAGCTAATTTTATCGAATTTAACCTTTTTTGAAACAGTTTAGCCTTAAAAAATTGTATTTGTTTTTTTTCTTCAAAACGTAACGTACGAACAAACTACAGAAGGAACAAGCAAAATATAATTTGGATTATTTATACATTAATACGATAGCGTATGTGTTATTATTTGTGTCACGCTCACACCCGGGTCATTTAATTGTTACATACTTCCATTTCTTGTCATAAATAATTTTCCCAAGAATTCTTCAAAAGTTTTGGTTTCGATTATAGCTGATGGCACTCAAGTCATTTAATTTTTTATAAATAATTTTACTAAGAATTCCTCATAATTTTGGTTTCAGTTATAGCTAATGGCACTCCAATAATCTATTTTTTAAAAATAGATTTATCAAGAATTCTTCATAAGTTTTGGTTTCGGTTTTGATTTTAGCTGATGGCACCTTAATAATCTATTTTGTTTATAAATAATTTTATCAAGAATTTTTCACAAGTTTTGGTTTCGGTTTCGATTATAGTTGAAGGAACTAAAGTTATATATATATATATATATATATATATATATATGAGATTCGGTTTCAATTCAAGCTGATGAACCCGAGTTATATAGATAGATTTTTTTTATTTTTGAAATCACAACTTTATAATACATAAAAATCGATAGAACATTAACTCTATAATAATATATACGAAATCTGTAAGAATTAAAATATATTTAAGATTACTTTACGACTGGGCTACGCCGGGCGTCCCTGCTAGCTTAAATACTTTTGCAGTTTTAACAGAAGAGCTACTTGGCCTTTTGGTCAAGATCAAAGTGTAGTATCTGTTCTTCAGATGCTGCACTTCTATTTCTTGTTCTCTTTCAGTGGAGGATAAATCCTTCACGACTGAGACAATTTTTATTTTTGTACCTTTTCTCCACGTTAAAAAACGACCCTGGTGTCTAACTCTGTCCCGTGGGGAGGCATTGTAAATAGGTACAATAATATCAGAGCGTCTCTATTTACACTGAACATCTACTGAATGCCAACATCAATATATTACATATGAATGGGTCCTCTGTGGAATTTCCACAGGTCCTGCTAGTTCGGATTATTCAGATTAGTGTTCTCATCTTGATTTTTAATCTGCCAAAAATAAATATAAAAATTAGTAGTCAAATGACACCAGTAAAAAGATTTTTAACAAAACAAAGAACTTTATTTTCCTACGTTCGTTCTACCAAAATCAAACAAAACTTTCATGAAAAAAGTTTTTTTTTATTAGAACATTCTGTTCATAGAACAAGATGCTAAGAGCCTGCTTTCGAACTGACTACAACATGGCTGTCTTCAAATCTAATATAAACAAATACTTGATGAACCGTCCTCTTGGATAATCAATTCCTCTTAAGTAATCTTCTGCTCGTCCCACTCATTGCTTCCGGTTCTCTCATGAAAATGAATAGAGGCGATTATCGTTGAAATGACGATCATTCTAGTCATCATCCTCGAATAGCTGCCATGTCTTTATAAATTGTGAACACATCAGTAAAAGTTTAAAAAAAATTTTTTTTTAAACCCGAAAAATATCTAAAACAATGTTCATCCAATCTGCATATTAATGATGGAAATGATATTTCAAACTCAAACATGGCTGACAGGCGAAAATTCTATTTCAAACTATGCACCCTTGCAACCTTTGATAATCACATCCAAAAATGAATATTAAATCGCAAAATAATTTTATTAAAAAAAACAAAAAACAAAAAAAAAAACAAGACAAATTCTTCAAACGTAATTTTGGAGCCTCAAGAGAAATCAAATGCTTTTAAAACTCTTGTTTTTCAATTAATATGCCATCATAAAAATAGGACCAGACGAAACAAAGAATAAATCAAAAAGGAAAAAAATTGAAAAAAAAAAAGTGTTCATGTTAGGTGAGTCTGATGTAAATGAGTTTCAAACCAAAAACAAATGTTGCGACACTCCAAAAACTAAATGGCATGCAATTAAATAGCTGCATCGATTTTTACCACAATCCATGTTGCATATTTTAAAAACAAAAATCTCTTTTGAGAAACACGCACGTACGTCTACTAATTACGAGCGATGGGAGGATTCCAATATTTTTTCTGACTCCAATACAATTACCGATTCTAATTCTGAATTTTATGATTCCAATACAATTACCGATTCTAATTCTAGATTCTGTAATACAATTACCGATTCTAATTCTAAATTTTGTGATTCCAATAAAACTAGCGGGGGTACCCGACGTTGCCTGGGTGTTTGGGGGGGTATATAGGAGAGGGTGACCCTGTTTTAATATTATAAAAAAAAAACACGATGTTTAGGTAGAAAGACAGGCTCAAACCCGAAACATCGAGGCTAAGGCAGAAAAAATGCTTGACACGTTACTCCTACGCCAAAGAGACATACAACTGAGAACGGATAAAATTAAACCTTTAAAAACACTTGCAGCTTGTTTTAAACTAACGTAAACCTTTTCTAGGTCAAACATGACGTCATTGTCGTAGTAGCAGGAGCAGAGAAAATGAAGGAACGATTTTTTCGGCACCCCTCCCTATACAAAACTGATGACTTTAGGGTGAAGGAATTAATATTTTTAGCCATTTTTTTATATTTGTCGGGCGAAGGTTGGAACTTTAAAATGATACCTATCTGGCGAAAATCCGTGACCCGTGTCGAAAGTTTTTGCGAGACATACAAACACACATACATACATACAAACACACATACATACATTTTC
Organism: Euprymna scolopes; assembly: GCF_053919585.1. Lineage (NCBI taxonomy): Eukaryota > Metazoa > Mollusca > Cephalopoda > Sepiida > Sepiolidae > Euprymna > Euprymna scolopes. Next base: position 38,375,758 of record NC_136508.1, on the reverse strand, counting down.
GCTTTTATATATATAGACTAGCGGGGAGGGGGGGTACCCGGCGTTGCCCGGGAGTTTGGAGGTGTGTGTGCTCGGGCGGGGGGGGTAATCAAAACATAAGAATAAGCGAAGTAAATATTTTATATAAAATAAATGTTAAAACTTTAAAAAATCGAAAAAACACAAAAACACTAACGTAAGACAAACGACCGATGTTAGATGTAAAAATGGGAAAAACAAAAAAAGAAAACGCGATGGAAAAATAAAATAGAAAAACGAACGTTAAAACTTTTTTTAAAAAATCTGAAAAATAAAAAAAAATAAAAACACTGGCTTAAATAACCCTGTTTCAATACTAAAATTTAAAAACTAAAAAAAAAGACACCTCACACCACGATTCGAACACAAAACCATTAGATAATGAGGCCACGCTCTAAGCAAGTGAGCTAAGACGACGTCATGTTCCGACGTTGTATGACACATGCGTAGAAGCGAACTTTTTATGAGAGGACGGTTTTTGCTGACCCCTCCCTGTAGAAAAATTATGATTTTAGGATGAAGAACTTAATGTTTTTGGCCAATTTTTCGATATTTGTCGGGCAAAGGTTGGAACTTTAAAATTATATCGATCTCATGAAAATCCATGACCCGTGTCGAAAGATTTTGCGAAACATGCAAACACACATACATACAAACATACATACATACAAACACACATTTTAGCTTTTATATATATAGACTAGCGGAGGGTACCCTGCATTTGGAGGTGTGTGTGGTTTTGGGTAAATCAAAACTCCGACGGGGGGAGGGTAAAATGAAAAAAAAAAGTTTTGGTAGATGAGTATGAGAATCGAACCCGAACCCTTGAGGCGAAGTTGGAAATTAAAGTGTGAAAAAAAAAGTGTGCGCCTTTAACCATTGACCCACCGCGAGATACTAATGGAAACATGCTGGAATTTATTTAATTACTTAGATTTGGCAGGTGCACGTTTTAATGACTTTGACTGCGGGATAGTATTTCATTTACTGCGGAAAGCTTTTTTTATTTTTTTCCCCCCAAGATGTTGGTGGGCGGGGGGGGGCAGCTCCCTTTGTCCAATTTGAATAGCAATTGTTTGATATAAGGAAAATATTTCCACATTGATCAAATGTGATTGCTTTCGGACATTTCCGCTGATAGACGGAAAATACCGCCAGAATTAGTGTTGCTTTTATTATAGGAAAAAGACTAATCCACATGCGGCGAGCGACAAATGTTGAATATTTATCTTCCCAACGTCGAGCAAATTAAATAGATAGGCAAGCTCCGTTGTTAACTCAGAGATATTACGATTTATATGTGATATAAAAAGTTTTAAGAAGTTGCGAGCCGACCGACCGCTTCTCTGAAAAAAGCTTTTCTTGGACATACACAAAAAGCGAACATACATACACACATTTTCGCTTTTATATATATAGATAGATAGATTACCGATTCAAATTCTAGATATTGTGATTCTGATACAATTACCGATTCTAATATCTAAATTTACTATTCCGATAAAATTTCTGATTCAATTATTTTGAAAACGTCTAAATATTTAGCTGTAAAGTTCTTGTTTTTTTAATATTTTTTTAATTTTCAGATTACCTGTATGCATGTAATATGTGCATATGTTTTCACAGACATGAAAAAGGACATTGATGCCAGGATCTATAGATTTAAGTGTTACTGGTTGTTTAAAATCAATAAATATTCATCATTCCATCATTAGTACCAACAATGGAAGATAAATTAAAAAATAAAAAAAACAACACGTATAAATGAACCGTTTTTTGGTATCAGAAAATAGGCACACATTTTTGCCAATTCGATAACAATCCCCCCAAAAGTTCTGGTCAATCACCACAAGCACACTTCTCCATTCCCTCTAACCACTTTAACATGCTTGGTTATCTCTGACTTCACGGTAGGGACTCAGACAGACATAGGCACAGACTTAGAGTCTATATTCGAGACACCCTGCCCTTAATTAAAGAATCAAAACAAGAATAAGATGACCAGGCCTTCGTGTTAATGTTAGCTACTTATATTTTCTCTACCACGCTCCCTCGTCCCAGGACTGTACCCTAATCAACAAAGTTTCTGACAGAATAGATACAGCACTCTCCATTGATACTAGCATGTGAGTACATGTATTTTAATGTCCACCACAGTAACTGGCTTCGTTTCTCTACTTACACAGATGCAGCTAGTACATAGCACATAACTTCTCTATATTGCATTCTCTATCACAAACAGTTACGACCCGGCTCTCAGATCGACAAGATAACAAGCTTCACTTCTCGATTTGTTTCTGATCATAATTCCCGATGATTGTGTAACGAATGCCCATAGCCCACTTGGGAATGCTGATCACCAAACGATAATGGTAGAAATCACCCTAAACTTTCGACCTAAAGCTGAAGAGCCTTTGCTCAAAATGACAAGATACTATAAAAAGGCTGACTGGGAAGCGATCAAGGATCTCATCAGAGATGCTCCATGGGGAAATATCTTTTCTCTTCCTGCAGAACAGCGTGCAAATGAAACCACTGAAATATCTTTTCTCTTCCTGCAGAACAGCGTGCAAATGAAACCACTGAATCGTTCAAAGCGGCAATCGAAGCACATGTTCCCACACGGAAGTTCTATAGCAAGTCTCACTCTCCCCAATGGTCTACTTCTGCTTGCGCAGCTGCCATTGCTCAAAGGTAGCATGCATACCACAGATTTATCCGACATAAGTCCAGTATAAACAGACAAATGTATATAGAAGCTAGAAGTAATTGCAAGAAAGCAATAGCAACAGCTAAGAGAGAATACACCGAAATCACCAGAAAACGTATTGAAGTGCAGAAATTAGGAACTCGTGATTTCTGGAAAATCTACAACAGTGTAGTAAATAATGGGCAATCAACAATTCCCTCACTATCAAACAATCATGAGGTTGTTTGCATGCCAACCAAGAAGACTAACATGCTTGACAGTCGTTTTGCCTCAAGCTCAACATTGGAGCCAGCAAACCACTCTCTCCCTGATTTTCCTTTGCGGACAGATGCCACACTAGATGATCTGAAAATCACCCCTTCTCAAGTGCAAGATATCATAAAAAAAAAAAATAGACACCTCAAAAGCATGAGGATCTGATTTCATCCTGGCTGTACTGTTAAAAAAAAACTCCGCTGAGATTGCTCCATTTCTCTCTAAACTTTTCAACAAATGCCTTAACAAATCTTGCTTTACTGACTGCTGGAAAAATGCTTCCATAGTACTAGTCCATAAGAATTTGGCAAAAGAACTGACCCATTAAATTATCGCCCCATTAGCCTCTGCCCTCTCTTCGCCAAGATATTTGAGTCCATAATTAATCAAGCTCTAGTTCACAACCTTACAGTTGCTAAACTTCTGTCCGACCAACAATATGGATTTAGGCAAGCCCGTTCTACAGCAGATATCCTACCTGTAATCTCTGAACATTTATATCATACACTGGATAAATAGGGCAGTAGCTCTAGATATATCTAAGGCTTTTGACTGGGGATGGCACAATGGTCTTCTCAGGAAAATCAGATCATATGGTATTACTGGACGAATACTTAACATAATTAAATCCTTCTAAAATAAATGGAGAACAATCCAGGTAGTCCTTGATGGTCGTACATCAAAGCAATATGATATAAATGCGAGTGTACCTCAGAAGTCTATCCTTGGACTTTTATTATTCCTGATATTCATAAACGACCTCCCAGATAAAATCGTTTCTGAGATGGGTATATTTGCTGATGACATCACACTCTATATAAGACACGTGGGGAAAATGAATAAACACATATCTAAGGCAATGGTGGAAACCCTAGAGGAAGACCTGCAATCTGTAGTGGGATGGCGTCAAAAATGGATGGTGACATTCAATGCTGCCAAGATTAAGCTTGTTTCCTTTAATAATAATAAGAAACCTTCTAAACCACTAATAGCTATGACTAACGATACATTACCTGAAAGTACTTCATTTAAACTCCTTGTCTTAATGTTCACAGGGAACATGAGTTGGAAAAGATACATCAAGGGAATTGCCGTGGCTGCTGCATAGAAGGTGGTCTCTTTCTAACATGCTAGAATGTTAGTTACACCTGAATGTATCCTGTACCTTTACAAGGCCACAATTCGCCCATGTATGGAGTATTACTGTCACATTTGGGCTGGTCCATCTGCTACCAGTCTCTCGCTCCTGGACAGGGTTAAGAAGAGAGTCACCAACCTAACAGGCCCGAACTGTCAACCAGGCTTCAGCCTCTCTCCTATTGACGAAATGTTGCATCCGTCTGCCTGTTTTTCAAGTATTTTAATGATATATGCTCCGATGAAATACAAGACCTTGTACCCCCTTGATGTAAATACTGCTGACAAACCTGAAAAGCAGCAAAATCCCACCCCTATACAGAGTAGAGATCCACAGATGTCAGAAAGCCTTCTACTTTAAAAAAAAGTTTCTTCCCCAGAACTGCTAGACTTTGGAATTCTCTTCTGGATGCCTGCTTCCCCGACTGTACTGACATGCAGAAGTTCAAGTGTAACGTGAACCGACAAGCTTGCTGCGAAATTTCCTACATAATATCCTTGCAATCATGTCCCTACATCAAAGTGGCACTGTGTCTTGTTTGGGATGAAAATGCCATAATTAAAAAAAAGCTATTAATGACATTTAAACTTTATTTTATTTTTTAACTTATTTTATCATTTTATTTTTTTACTAATAGGGTCAACGCTTATCAAGGCCAGGAGTTCACCTGAGGATAATGTTTAAGGAGAGTCACTTGGATGATGAATAGTACTATGAGAGGATTGGAAACAATGACTGAAATGCATAGAGTTTGATAATTTAAGTATTTGTTAACATTAGACTTGAAGACAACCATGTTGTAATCAGTTTGAAAGCAGCCTCATGATATTTTTGCTTCACAGATGGGAAGTTCTGGGAAAGAAACTTTGTTCATGGAATTCTGTTTGGTTTTATATACATACACAGACAGAGAGAGAACGAGAGAGAGAGGGGGGGTGGGGGCTCTTTGCTATGGTTGTAGCCTAGCGAGTTCTTGCAATGAATGTTTTACAAGAGGAACCATATTTTGGAACAAGAGTAGAGAAAGACTATCACTGTCTCTTCTGTGAGAAAAGGGCAGTAGGGACGGTAGCATATAGAGAAAACGTTAAAATGTAAAAATTAGATGAATTACAACAAACATTAGCCAGTACCAGAAGAATTTGTTGTGATTATTTAGTTTTAAAGCAAATATTAAAGAATTATAATTGCACAAAACACTTTATTTGATTAAAAAAAAAGGCTGTACCCCAGAATTTATGCAAATTCATTTGTTTTTATAAAATAAAAACATATTTGCTTCATTGCTGTATTATTGTGCTGATTGCAGGCTGAATTATATAAATTGATTTCTAAAATTGCTATGAATGGGAAAAGAAAGTAGATCATAATTGTGATTTTCTATGGAGGGAACTGGAGGAGAGGCATTAATACGGTCAGCAAAGAAGAAATGTTAGTATTCCTATTATGGGAATTATTAGGCGAAATGATATTACTATCCAAACTGTTGATACATGGTAGAATAGTTGGTACAATCAAAGGGCTGGGTTGTTGGTAATCGATTGAAGAGGGATTGGCTGTTGTGAATGATTAATACTGTTTAAGCCGTTGATCTTAATGTAAGCAGAAAATGGTCGACGAAACATTTCACTGTTAAAAGGTGTTTTCTCTTGTTTAAAAAATACTTGATGAATTTGTGTAATTTTTTTAACCCCAACACATAAGTACATAATAAAATTTTTGTACCATTTCTTTATTTTATTTTTTACGAGCAGTTTTTAATGTTGGGGCAAAATTGTGAATTGAATAAAACTGGGTTCATTAGCTCTGACAGGACAATGAGCTGGACCTAAAAAAAAAAAGTCAGCATCAACTAAGTTTTGAACTTAAGACAAAAGAACCAAGAGGTACAGTCTCCAAGTAACACCGACTTCAATGAACAGAAAATTTAACTCTGATGAACGAACGTAGGAAAAGCTATGAGTTATCAACAAACAGTTATTATCTCGGAAAATCCATAAATGATCTCAGCAACAACAAATACAGGTTCTGCTACACGGTAGTAGAGAGTGTGAGCCACCGGACATCCAGCTGTAAGGTTCTGTTGGAGGACAGTTATTGTACAATGTGACACAATAGAGCATGAAAAAGAACTTCAAAAACTACCTGGTAAATATACCCAGTGAACAAAGTGCAAGAGAGATTCAAACAATTGCACTTACGCCAGGGGCGATTAGAATCTTAAAAAGATCTCTCAGTTATAATGTATAAAATAGCGGGTAAATATCTGCTAGAACAAGCTGAGTATATAGGGTCCCCCTCCATGAGTGAAAAATTTGCTTTTACCATGACTAATGTTTGTGCAAAATTTTTGTGTGTGGTTAATAAGAAAAGTGCAAACAGACGAACGATTTGGGAGGCAATTTTACCCCTATAACGCCCCTTAGGGGGCAGGGCAACTAAAGTTATCCTGGAAAATCCGTTCTAGTAAAAATTTACTTTCACCATGACTAATGTTTGTGCAAAATTTTAAAAAATCCAAGGCATGGTTGTTGATAAAAGTACGAACAGACAAAGAGAAGTGAATTACTAGATCCAATTCCTTCTTCAAAAAAATAAGAAATTTATCAGCTAGGACAAAATAAGAAAATTGAAAAAAAAAAAAAAAAAAAGACGAGTTTAAAAAAGAAACCAACTAGAACTGAGCTACAGACTCGTTATGAAACTAATTGAGAGCATACGTGGAATAAGCACAAAACATCATTGATTATTCAGCAAATCATTTACATAACCGGAAGCGGCTCACTTCGTTGTTCCGGATATCTGTAAAAAAAAAAAAAAAAAAATCTTTTTGTGAGATGATCACTTTTCCTTTTCCGCCAAAAACACAGCATACAAACGGCAATTCAATGAACTTGGCGGCCATTATCACCGAGAGAAAGGGGGGACACAATTAATTGTTCAAATCAAGTCCACTACACCTTTTAAAGACGTAACAATAATTTAAAATAATGAATAAATCCAAATTTAGAGATTACTATCGGGGAGACCCGACGTTGCCCGGGATTGAACCTGGATCATCGAATTTTTCACACTTTCAATACTTTTAATGTCACCGGAATTGGTGAAATCTACTTTTTTTTTTCTAATCAAATCGATTGATTTCCTGCTTTAGTTGGGGATCCACTGCAGTGCACTGGGAGGAAGCTTCACATGCCTCCCTGCAGTGACATAGTACATTGCACTGTGGAGAATTTAGTGTTGAGTTTATAAAATTAGTTTTATATAATAGCTTGAATTAAATTTTAAAATGCAAAAGTCAAGTATCATGGCTCAGTTGCGCTCTAAACAGAAATATTCATTTCGAATGTGCTCCTTTCTTATCAAAGAAATATATATATATTGTTAACTTTGGTCCAAATCAAACTGCTCCTTCTTTAATTGGATTTTTTGATTATGGATTTTGGTACTTATCGGGGGCATTCCGACACAAAATGTATCTAAAAACACTCTCAGATACATAAAGTACATTTTTGTGAAATTTCTAAAAATCAGCCCAGTCATTTTGAAATCCATAAAGAACTCACACATACACACAAAGTGCCTTTTATATGTAAGTAGATAGATAATTAAACTCAAGTGTATAATCTTCACAGAAACTCAAATACAAACTCTCACAATAATTTCTAACAAATGAGTTGTCAAATGAAAAGTAAATGTTGTGATGTGTCCACCTTACAGATAATAATGAACTCTTTCACTCACGATAAAGACCATGACAATATGTCTTTCAACGTTAATACAAGTCATGCATGAGACATACACACTTGGCAGTCGGATTGACGTATAACCACACTCCTTTTGTTTGTTGTATTTAGTTTTCTGTTCAATATATTTCGTTTTCACTAATTATAGAGTTGTGTCTTTCTTCCAAACCCTTACGGGACCACAACAATAAACAAGGCATTTCTATAAATAGCAAAGAATATAATTATTTAAGTGATGTACACCATTGGATGTAGGTTGCTAGAAAGTTAAAAGCCTTCAAAAAGGAATAATAATAATAATAATAATGACCAACTGCCGAAAGTTTTTTTTTTTTTTTTTGGAGCAATATATTTTCAAATAAAGATATACTCTCTCTCTCTCGAGGTCAAGTTGGCAGGGTTGAAAAGAGAATGTATTTCTTCCTCCGTGCCTGAAAGCTTTGACTCCTGTGCAATTTCTTGAAGGTCAAAAGGTTTGGTCGAAATAAATATGCTTTACAGTCTAATTGTAAAAAACCTTGGAAACTGCGACAAGTCTCCATTGTTCCATGCATGAGTTTTATTCAGTCACTAGACGATGCTACTATGCAGATCAACGGCCGCACACATGGAAAGACGATGATCAAAGAATAGAGAACAGCGAACGCACACGTATGTAAAAAAAAAAAAAAAGACTTCAATTGATTTGTGTCTCTTGATCGCCCACTGGCAAAAAACATCAGTGGGAATTGCATTTTCCACACATAGTGCACACACGGACGCCCCTCAACTCCAGCAACACAATTTTTAGCCACAAGGGGGCGTTGGCACTTTACATCCGTTTCCGCTTTATCTTTCCTTTTCTCTTTCTCACTGAACACTCAGGTACCTGATTTTGGGGAAGAAGATTTATTTCACTCCAAGACAAGAAATTGGTTCTATAGTTTTTTATTCACCTTCCAGATCGATCGCAGAAGAATGGAAAGTGAATTTGGCCTGCGTGGTTTCTTCTTCTAGGTCTTATTTCTACCACGCCAGTGTTCGTCCCCCCCCCCCTAACGAAGGGGAGGAGACAACGGCAAAGCCGTCCGCTCTCTTCCAAGTCCCAACTAAATCTCGCCGATTCAGCTAACCTGATCACGTGACTCACACACAATCCAATCAGCTGATCTTGACTTCCGGTCAACGTGTCTAACTATATGATTTAAGCACCTCCCCTTCTCTCTCTCTCGATCCATTCTAAAACATGCAGACTTATCAAAACAATGCTCCTGTACTTGTTACACAGACTCTCATGCTGCACACATGAAAAAGACTTCTGCACTCGCGCAAAGACACTCATGAAACTTACGCAAGAACTATTTGGATTCATCGGACTACTGTTATCATCTTGAGTGTGATTTTTCGCAACGTTTTGATTGATGTAACCTCCGACCTTCTTCAGGTGTATCTTGTTGAAGTCAGGAATGTTTGTCAAACTTGGGAATTTGGATTAAATTTCGAGCGGAACCCTTTATTTACTTCACGGGGATAGTGTGCTCTTGTTCCGTCAGCCACGCCTGGATAGAGGTCCTAAGTAATTCGTAATTGTATTTTTCGGTCGCCCACACTGAGGATTGAACCTTCAAACTTTCCGGAGAAGGTCACTTTTTTACAATCGATTTTTTCAAGTACTCTAACCATTGTTCCCCAGGTCCTTGAAAATAATACAAATAACCAATCCTAATCTCAAAAATGCTGCAACCTTACGCGAGTATTGTTTTTCTTTTACGGTATTGAACATTTCTGACTTATGTAACACTAGGGAGGGGGGTACCCGGCGTTGCCCGGGTATTTGTAGGTGTGTGTATGGGAGGGGGGGTAATTAATAACCCTGCTTAAATATTATAAAAAAGACGATGTAAAAAAAAAAAAAAACCAAAACGGAAAAAAATGGCATAAATAAACCTGTGTATGGAGAGGGGTAAACTAAAGAATAAGCGAAGTAATAAAAAAAAACGTTGTCCAGGTGTTTAAGGGTGTAAAAGAAAAAAAAATAGTTTTGGTCGGGAAGAGGGATTGAACCCGGAAGCCTTGACGCAGAGGTGGAGACCAAAGCCAACTACTTAACCCTCTCAACCACGAGTGAGAGTAATTGATTAGCTTGTTAAGTTAAGGCTTATAAAGCTAGTAAAAGTGTTTTGATTGACAGGAAGACGCTAAATGAGGTAATCGCGGAATCGTTATGTTTAGTTTTCACTTCCCCCAGATGATGGTGGGAAGGGGGGAAAGCAGCGCGAAAGCCAAGAACACAACGTTTTAATTTAATTTCACTGTACTTATACTAAAATGCAGGACAAACAGGGGACAGAGCGAAATAGCACGAATCTCATAAAAGTCGACGTAAATAAATCTAGAGACGACCCGCGTTCCCAAATCCTAGATATTATGATATAGGACCTATATAAACAGTTTTAAGCGATAGTAACGACCCCGAGAGCATGTGCGAAAGAAGCCTTTGCAAGACATACACAAAATGGTCACACACATTTTGCCTTTTATATATATATAGATTTACTGTAATTAAATGTATATTGGTTGTATATGATTTTGGCAATCTTGTGTATTCATTCTTGGTTAAGAGGACCAAGCGACCTTTCCCATTATCCACTACATATCACAAATTCAGCCAGTACGCATTTGTATATAAAGACTATATACTTCCTTTCGTTAAATGTTTTGTGCATAAAACTTTTACAAGTTAAAAGGTTGTGTCATAATAGAAAAAACACAGGATGAAGTTTGGATGTTTCCTTTATTTACAGATTGGAAAAATAATTTTAAAAGAAATTGTTTTTTTGACTGGAAAAAATTAACGACAACACACAACCAACATGAAATTTTTTTTTTCTAAATTATTATCCCTCATATAAACATATTTGTTCAAAAGCTGCAGCAATGCAGTGAATATTGTATTTACGTATCTGCTCTTGATTGGACAAAAGCTCAAATCAACAGTTTCCTTCAACCAATCAAAATCGCGTTATGGCAGATTTAAAATATGCTCCCAAGAAACATGGCTGTTTGTCGATCGTTTTAAGCCTTAGTGAGAAAATTAGGTTAGAAGTGTAGTGGACAAAGGCTCGTGCAGAAGGAATTAATTTTATGAAGACCGGATCACGTATGCAAAAACAACTTTCATTAAGTGAATTGTGTTTCTTAATTGCTCACTTGCAAAAACAAATGCAACGAGTACGCGTTTGTGTGAACCTCCCCCCCCAAAAAAAAAACAACGTGCTTCCCTTCGTTTAATGTTTGTTTAAAGTTGAAATACTACAATAGTTTATAGAATCTTAAAATAAAAATACCTTTTAGCTTAATACATTGGGAAGGAGAAGTGTTACAGTTTTAATATAATTACAGTTTTTTTTTTAAATATGAAAAATTTTGTTGACATTGGACTAGAAAATATCCGTCTCAGGACGATTAAAATTCCCCAAACAGAGTAGTAAGTGCTTTCCAAAAGTGTTATCTCCTATTTTTTTTTTTTTATTGTACTCGAATGGATCAGAGGAGATTGTAAATTGTATTGTTATGATGACTGAACTTATGTATTCATGGCCTCAAAGTTTCATCTCTCTGTTGCAGATATTGACAGTGTGAGACACTAAGAAAGCAATCCGCATCATGGATGTACATCAGAAGTAAAAATGTCTCATTGAATTCCTGGAAAATCTGCATTGAGCATGTTGGTGTCTGAATACCCTATATACCAAATTTCAAGTCTGTAGATCAAAAATTTGTTCAATATATATGTTGAGAGTTGTCCTCTCTCTCTCTCTCTCACACACACACACACACACACACACACACACACACATTCTCACTTTTATAAATATAGATGTATATCTAATACATATTGTTAAAGGTTGACAAAAAAATGTTTTTTTTACTTTTAATTCACCCCAAACGTAAGGAGGCTACTATTTGGGACCAAATTTACAGGGGCACTATGTAGGGAGTTGAGCAGCGAGATGTCTAGTCACATTACACTTGAACTTCTACATATCAGTACAGCCAGGGAAGCAGGAATATTAGAGGGATTTTCGAAGTCTAGCAGTTCAAGGTGAAGAAAATATTAGAGTAGACGGTTTTCCGCCATCTAGGGATCTCTACAAGGAAGGGGTGCAATTTTGTTGCTTATTGGTTTAGTTCAGAGTATTTAATTACAGGGGATACAAGTGCTTTGAGTTTGTCAGAACACATTCCATTAGAATCCTTATAAAGCAAGGACAGGGTTCAACATTTCACCGATGGGATGAGAGGTTTGAGCTTGGTGGATAGTCGGGGGACCTATTAGATTTGAGACTCGTTTTTGGACCCTGTCTAAGAGCGAGAGACTAGTAGATGCACCAGCCCAGATGTGGATATATTTTTTACCAAAAAGTCTTAATATTACTTTTCTATTCGCAATAACAAGTTAGGTCATATCAGTATTTGGGTGCCATCAGTTAGCATCGAAACCAAAACTGTAGCATTCAAAGCTGGTGACGTTACTACTCTACCAACTTGACATGCATGTGAACTGATTAAAAATTAAAAATAAGCTAAGATGAATGTACAAAATGTATAACAGTTTTTTTTCAATTTTGACCGATTTTTGACCCCTTAAAAACTATTTTAACCGGCTAAAGACCTGTAAAAAAGCGGTCTGTAAAAATTTAAATCATTTGAGGCCCCTAGCGCCTCTCTGCGACTTTTAGTTTCGGATAGAGTTTGAAAATACAGAGACAGACAAACATACAGCCTTTTATATATTAGATTTGGACACATTGTATTGTGATCCTGTTAAGGCTCTAGATGATTGACACATCCCAGTAATTAGTGGAAACAAAATATATTGAACAGAAAAGCAAATACAACAAATCAAGAGTGTGGTTATACGTCAGTCCGACTGCCAAGTGTGCATGAATTGTGTGCTAACGCCGAGAGACATATTCCACTTGTCTTTATAATAAGTAGAAGAGTTCATTATTATCCGTAGGGTGAACACACCATAGCATTAATGCAGAGCACTAAATTGGGCTTATGATTAAAATCTCACATCGTTTACATAACAAAGTTTGTATGTTGAACTATTAAACCAATAATTTTTAAATGTTAAAGTTCATTTACAACACGAAAGGTCACACCAATTGTAAACCGATTGCTCGGACTAACGCTGGTGATTAAATTGGTTTTAGGATTCAAACAGTTCATATAGGCTGAATTATGAAAACCAGTTTAAAACTTAAAATTTCACTGACAAACTAAAAGGTCATACCAATCGGAAAAAATTATTCAGCAAGTGCATTAATTTTGTTTATGATTTTAAAAGGTTACTAGCTCCCTATCTGATAATATATTTGTCAAGAATTATTACTAGTGATGCGTAGGGCTATGACAACAGCATATTCTTATCGTTGTTTTGACTCTCGAGAATATATATTTGTTTTTAATATGGGGGTCACCACTTATCAAGGCCCAAAGACCACTCAGGGATAAGGGTTATTGCGTGTACAGTAATCAATGAGATAGTATTGTAGTAATCATTAGTATTGGGGGTTTTGATAGAGTGTCTTACTTAAGGGAGCGGTTTGTCAGGAGTTTGTTTTTATTGGACTTGAAGACGTCCAAGTTGTAGTCAAGTGGGAAACAGGCAAGTGGCAGAGAGTTCCACTGGCGTGCAGTTCTAAGAAAGAAACTTTGCTCATGGAATCTACGTTTAGATATCCGACGCAGTTAATCACCCGAGAACCACACCACTCTATATAAAAGCATAGAAGATATTAACTGATATATACCTGAGAGTCAAAGTAATAAAAAGAATATTCTCTAGACATAGCCTTGGTGATGAGACGATTCCAATATTTTTTTCTGATTCCGATACAATTACAGATTTCGATTCTTTGAAAATTTTTAAACATTTATAATTATGGAGTCACTGCTTTTTTGTATTGCATTTTAGTCACTGCTTTTTTTTCTTCTATTATTCTTGAGATTACTGTAAAAACTTGTGTAAAACCCGCAAAAGTAAAAAAATCACTTATTAGGTTGAGCTACAGATGTTAGTTTTATAAATAGTTATAAATCAATAAACATTTATCATTTAGCAATGGAAAATTAAATCTTGAACAAAAAACCAATTGACAGAATTTTTTTTTTTGTATCGGAAAATAGACAATATTGTTCCTATTCTGATACCCCCAAAAGTTCCGAATTTTCGAATTCCCAATTCCGATTAATCGTCCCAACACTAATATTATAATACTATACACTATTGTGACTTTACTGATGACTTCTCTTACATTTACTCTCTCATATATATATAAAAGCGAAAATGTGTGTATGTATGTATGTTTGTGTGTCCGCTAAAAACTTTTGACAGACACGACGAAAATTCACACACTCGGTACCCCCGCTAGTATATATATAAACGGCAAAACGGGCGTGCAAGTTTTTGTATGTCTTCTTCACCGGCTTCTCGGGGAGGTTACTATGTCTTAGAAATTTTTATATACCCCCTAGATAATAATATTTAGGATTTGCAAATGCTCCATCCTTCGTCCGAAAAATATTGAAAAATTGGCTAAAAACGTTAATTTTTTCACCCCAGAATCGACAATTTTCGACAGGGGGAGGGTCAACAAAAGCGGTCCTCTTGTAACGACGACCGGTTCTACACATGCGTCAGATGACGTCATGACCTGATTTACTTTAAATAGTTGAAGAACTGACTAAATTTCATGTACGTCGCGTTAGCTCAGTTGGTTAGCGTGTTGGCTCATTATCTAAACGTTTTGGGTTTGAATCGTGGTGTGAGATGTCTTCTTTTTTTTTTTTTCAATTTTTTAAATTCAAATATTGAACCAGTGTTATTTAAGCCATTTTTCATGTAACGTTCGTTTTTTCTGGTTTTTTTTTTTTTTTCACTTCGTACCCACCGATTTTTTAAAATTTTAATATCGAAACAGGCTTATTCAAGCCATTTTTCACATGTTTTTTTTTTTTTTGGTTTTAACGTTCGTTTTTCTGTTTTCTTTTTTGTTTTTTCGATTTTTACATTTAACATCTGCCTTACGTTAGTTTTTTTTGTGTTTTCTTTTTTTTTTTTTTACTTCGCTTATAACAAACAAACCTGGTCATTGACCTCATTTGCTGAATAGCTATTGCTTACGTCGTCGTCGTAATGCTCTACGACTTCCATGCGGGCACCTGTCAATTTGGTTCTTACTTAAATAAATTCAAACATCTTTCAGTAACTCATTCTGGCTGGCCGAACGGTTCATGTTTTTTTCATATTTTATTTTCAAACTTCGCCTTAGGGCTTCGGGTTCGATCCTACCCCCCTCCCCCGGTTTCTTTTTTATTTAACAGCACACACACCTCCAAACACCCAGAACACGCCGGGTACCCCCGCTAGTATATATATAAAAGGCAAAACGGGCATGCAAGTTTTTGTATGTCTTCTTCACCGGCTTCTCGGGGAGGTTACTATGTCTTAGAAATGTTTATATAATCTAATTCAGAAAACTCACTGTCTGTCTGTCTGTCTCCATATTTTCAAACTCTATCTCTTCCAAAACTAAAAGTTACAGAGCTGCGCTTGGGGCCTCAAATGATTGGATTTTTTATGGATCTTTACCATGTTAAAATAGTTTTTAAGGCGTCAAAAAGAGGTCAAAAGCGAAAAAAAAAAAATCCGTTAAACATTTTGTACATTCATTTTAGATTATTTTTAATTTTTAATCAGTTCAGATGCATGCCAGGTTGGTACTGTGGTAACGTCACCAGCTTTGAATTCTACAGTTTTGCTTTCGGTTTCGATTCTAGCTGATGGCATCCAAATGCTTTTTTTTTTTACTTTTGAAATCACGACTCTGTAATAATATATACGAAATCTGGACAAATTAAAATACCATATTTAAACGTATTTTATGACCAGGTAAAGCCCCCCCTCCCGCTAGTATGTAGTAATAAAAATTTATAATAATAAGCAGTAAGATTGTACATCTAGAAACAAAATAGCTGCATAAACTCATACTAAAATAGTCTGCAAGGACCCATGGCGTTCTGGATAAAGTACTTGGTAAAATTCAGTTTTAATGTTACACTCTGGAAGTTGAAGGTTCAATCTTCAGTGTGGGCGACACTCAAAATACAATCGGGAATTACTTATGACTTCTTCCCAATCATAGATGACGAAACGATAACTTTACGAAATAAAGTTTTTTTTTAAAAATGTGAGGAAACTCCTATTCAAAACTGCACCAACCATGCAAATTAAAAATTCACAACAAGCGTCGACAAGATCGGACATACCTTTGTTCTTTCCACGAGTGGATTCTGACTCGACATCAATACTAACCCCTCGTGGTTAATATCACCAGCAGAATGAAGAGAAAAAGTCTTCCCTGTAAAAAGTTTACACCACCAAAAGTTTAAGAAAAATTTTAAATGATTTTAATCATCTGTTATATAAATTTAACCTGTTTGTTTAAATGTATGTATGTATGTACGTATGTCTGCCTAAAATTTTCGACAGAGGCGACGGATTTTCACGAGATCGATATTATTTTGAAGCTCGACCCTTTGGACGACAAATATCGAAAAATTGGCTAAAAACATTAATTCCTTCACCCTCAACTAGGCACTTCTCTACAAGGAGGGGGTCGCTTTATTTTTAAAAGTCTTTTCGATTGACTAGCCTTAATTTAAACCTTTGTCACTTCCGGTTTGACGATGGACGCAGTGGCAAAGACGTCACGTTTTTTTTTTGTTTGTTTTTCACGTTCTTCTCCTCCTTCACGGTACGAGTTCAAACCTGCCTGCCTACTATCACTTTTTTTTTTTTTTGCTCAACACACACCTCCAAACACCCGGGCAACGCCGGGTACCTATGCTAGCTTAATAATAAAAAATAACAGTTATAAAATTATTTCTAATTCTTTTAAATAAAGCAAATTGTTGTTTTGCTTTAATTTTAAAAGCGAGCATTGGATGAAATTTAAAAAAAAAAAAAATATTACATTTTTTTTTTAAAGATGAGATTGCTTCTTTGGTGATTGGGCAATCTCATCTTTAAAAAACGAGGAGTGGAGAGTGATAACGTACGTACGAATATGAAATTGACGGAGACCGAATTCACTTATAAATTTTTATTATTCATTTTCTTTTCTGCTTAAAAATATAAACTAATACAAATTTATAAGTGAATTCATATGTGAATTCCATCTTTTGCTTTTGTTAATCGATAATTAATGATATACATGCTCTGAAGATGAAAATTCATTTTCATTGAGCTTAATATTTGTTACAATTCACAACATAATTTATAGAATATTAACCTTAATAGCATATACTTTCTTATAATTTTAAGAAGATTATATATATATATATATGATCTAGCCACACTGATGAGTCATAGACGGTGAAACGTGTCACTGAATAATTATACAAGGTGGAACGATAAAATTGTCGCTCTAGAAAAGACGACATTCCATTTCCATTCGATGAAAACCAGTTTTCATTTTTTGTTGCAGACCATCAACTAGTTGCCTAGTTGTGTACAACTCCTAAGAGCGATAGAAGCCTTCTATCATGTCTGAAAGTGACACAATGTTCAACGTACGAGGTCAGAGATGCACCGTTGTACAACTCATGCTCTCTACCGATCCAAGTTATGACAGCAGGACCATTGCCAGCACCCTCAAAATGCATCACTGGATTGCCACGAATAACAAGTGAGGGCCACATCATGCTTACTCACATCTTCAAATTCGGCTTGAAAGTCAACACCAAAGCGTACCTGAATGTGTTGAAGAGTGTGGTGATCTGATGCGATGAGACAGCCGACCGCAGACTCTGGGTGCGGCAGCAAGACTCAGCGCCAACCCACAAGTCGAAAGAGACCCAAGCTTGACTTCAGAACGAGTGCTCCGACTTTGTACTATTCTCTCACTAGTCTCCCCTCCTCCCCCGACCCGAACTCACTAGACTACTTTGTTTGGTCATACATCGAGAGCATTACCAACATGATCTCCCACAACACCAAAGCCAGCCTGATCGCCGCCATTTGTTGAGCATTCACCAAGCTCCAGCCGGCGCTTATGGAAAGGCATGCTCCCAGTACCGGACATGTATTGAGGCGGTAATTGAGGCTGAAGACGGCCTCATTGAATAGATGTGTGCTCTACTGCATAATCTAGTTACTTTAATTGATTTTTTCAATAAGAATTTTTAAATAAATTCTAAAATGAATCTGTATTGTTTGTTTCAGGGCAACAAATTTATCATTTCACCCTGCGTTGGCAACTATCATCAATGGACCTGAGGTAATCTCGTCAGCATCAGACAAAGCAAAACTCTTTGCCAAGGACAAGGCTCCCTCCCCGTATTTCCTCCTGTATCAGAAAACACACTATGCAACATACAAATATCTGTGCGTGATGTTGCCAAGCTAATCAAAAACCTTGAATCCAGTAAAGCAACTGGCCCTGCTGGCATTCCAATATAGTGCTCAAAAAACTTCAACCATAACTAGAACCCATACTTACAAAATTATTTAAACGTTGTCTTAAGGAGAAATGCTTCCCAACACCCTAGAAAATCTAATCAGTATGCCCTGTAGTTAAGAAGTCAGATGATCGGTCATCTCCCTTTCAGTACAAACCTATATGTCTCCTAAGTTGCTGGAATCTGTGTTAAATAGTGGAGTAGTCAACCACCTCAGCAAAAATAACCTTCTTAGTGACATGCAATATGGTTTCCATTCTGTTAGATCTACAGCAGATGTGCTTATTTCTCATAGGATTAGCAAAACTCTCGATGGAGGCTTCCTTTCTAGGGCAATTGCTCTTGACATATCAAAGGCCTTTGATAGGGTATGATAAAGGTCTACTTCACAATCTCTCCAGCTATGGTATAGCTAGAAATGTCTTCTCAATTATTAAATCATTTCTCTTTGATAGGTTCATAAGAGCAGTGGTTGATGGGCAGAAATCAGAAGCTCATAGTTTTAATGCTGGAGTCCCTCAGGGGTCCATCCTGAGTCCAAACTCTCTTCCTGATCTACATTAACGATCTTCCAAATCACATCCTTAGATCATTTGTAGACATTTTTGCTGACGACACTACCATCTATGGCAGTACATCAAACGGCCAAGTTTTCTGATTCTCTCTCCTCTGATCTTGAGCATGTGGTACAATGGGGAAAAAAGTGGCTGGTTACTTTTAATGCATCTAAAACCAAGCTTCTATCTTTGCATCATCAACATTCTGATCCCTATCTGGCATCAATTGAAATGAATAGCTCTCGCCTTTAGGAGGCCTCAAGTTTTGACAAGCTTCTGGGCTTGACCGTTACTTCTGATCTAAAATGGAATGCACACATCTAATCTGTTGCCAATGTCGCTGGAAAAATGATGGGATCCTTCTATCAATCCAGTAGATATCTACCTGCTGATGCAATTCTCTACCTATATAAGAGCCAGGTACGTCCAAGGATGGAGTATTGCTGTCACATTTGGGCAGGAGCTGCTAGGAAGATCTTATCTTGCCTTGACAGATTTCAGAATAGACTTCGTGGGGAATACCCTGTTCTCTTCCTTGCAACCTCTTTCTCACAGAAGAGACGCTGAGAGCCTGTCTCTGTTTTATCATTATTTTCATGGCAAGTGCTCGTCTGAGCTTTAATCTATAGTTCTCCCTCAACAAACATTCACGAAAAACACTTGTCTGGCTGTAAACACTATCAATAATTTCCCCCACTCTTTATCTGTGTCTAAACCTAAACGTAGATTCCATGAACAAAGCTGCTTTCTAAGAACTGCACACCTGTGGAACTCTCCTCTGTTTTTCTGCTTTCAAGTTAACTACAATATGGTTGCCTTCAAGTCCAACGTAAACAAATTCTTGAGGAGCCGTTCCTCTTAAGTAATCCAATTTACCAAATTTATGCTTCTAACGGTTACTATGATAGTGTCCCTTTGACTACTGTACACTCTGTAACCCTTATCCTCGAGTGGCTTCTGGGCCTTGATAAGTGGTTATTCCTTTGTAAATATATACATACACACACACACTTCCAATAAATGATACAAAAATAAGTAAAAGCAAAATCTGATTCGTCAGCTTAAATGATATTTGTGTCCAACTTCGAAAATCCGATAACTTTATATATTAGATATACCTTGCAAAAATATGCTTCTTCTGATCAGATATTTTTTTTACTATCCTAGGAAGATGATATGACAAACGAACATCTACTATATTGCCTTGCTAAAGGAGGAGGTAAACCTAGGAGGATGGTATCATGACAACAGAACAGATACTGAACTGTTTTGCTCCTGAACTGAAAGTACTTTAGTTTTCACATTCCATCAGCGATGTTTCTGACAAAGAGAAAGAATTGCTGCTTTTGGGGTCAGAATCGATCCATCTAACACTTATTGGCTAATTTTTTACCTTTTAAGTAACATCTTATTTTAAACTTCTTACATCAAGTGGCTTCATGTATTGTCTGGAGCGATTTTCATAAAATAAATAGTAAGGTGCATGTACATTAAAAGATAGTATATTAGTAAATTTAATAGGAATTATAGTTTCAGCTTTAGAGAGACAGATACCAGTTTCCTTTAGTAATTAATTATATAGATTGGTAAATTCGACTGAAACGCTTTCTTTCAGCCAACTGTTGCCACCTCTGGATAGTAGCTGCTCAAAGCATCCTCTCCTGACCTGATAGGGTTCAAAACCTGGCTCCAATACCTAGTAGGTGATTCCCTTTTCTCCTCCTTGCAATCTCTTACTCAGAGAATGTACGTCGGGAGTCTATTTCTGCTCTAATCTCATTTTTATGGCAAATGCTCAACTGAGCTTCAATCTATGGTGCCCTCAACCTTGCAAAACACTCATAACAAACACTCGCCTAGCTACAACCACTGCCAGTTTCCCCCATTCTCTGTCTGTGCCTAAATCCAAATTCCATTTTTCTAGAACTGCCCGCCTGTGGAACTCTGTACCGGGGGCTTGCTTTTCAGCTGACTACAACATGGTCGTCTTCAAATCTAATGGAAACAAGTTCTTGTTGAGCTGTCCCTCCATTAAATAATCAAATACCATCTTACTCATTAACCCTTATCCTTGAGTGGCCTTCAGACCTTGATAAGTAGCGATTCACTTGCAAAAAGAAAAAAGAAAAAAAAAAGAAAGTTACTATGAATTTTATTATTGCTTTTTATTGAGCTTATTTTCCACATTTCTTTCCCTTTAACAGCTGCCTGAAGCTATGGCTTTTCCATTTCAAATATGCGAGTTTGGTCCGGCGCCACGAATTGAATTTTCTACAGATCTTGAAGCATCCAAATCAATAATAGGGTAAAGATTTGAATTGAGATCACATACGAGCAAAGACATATCCACAAAATTCACCTTTAGAAAATACAGATGTGATCGATAGAGACAGGACTGAGTCACTTCATAAGTGCACCGCTCCAATTCGGGAATGAGCAAAGAATGTTCGGCCCATGTATTATGTAGGAAGCCACTTTAACAATTTGAATGCTTGCACGAGTTGCATCAGGCCAGAAGAATCAATATTTACTTAAGTCAACAAAACATGCGCACATGTGTTGCGTTTTAACGCGGGGGGGTTGTCAACAAGACACATACGTTTATTAGTTTACCAATTTCCCTCACTCCAGACTGCACGACTCAATCGCCAAAAAAAAAAAAAAAAAAAAAAAAAAACCCAATTGAACTTAGTAGTCAGTGTCGAACTGTCTGACTAGTTGAACTACAAACAAATTAACTGAAAAGAACGCTAACATACCGGTTTATATTAAGGCAGGAAAGTTCCATCAAGCTTACACGAGCAAGTCCATTTTCTGGCTTCTGATTGGCTGCTAGCCCATAAGCGGATAATTTATAGTAAAATGCTTTGCCGCCATTCATAGTAAGTAATAAATGTGCGCAACGGGCTTTCCTAAAAAATGTCTGCATTACTTTTTTTTTTTTTTTTTTTTTTTTTAATTAACTATTTATTAATAAACTAGCAGGGGAGGGAGTGGGGCGATCTTGCCGGTCGTAAAATACTCTTTGAGATTTTTTAATTTATGCAGCTTTCATATTTATTATTACAGTGCCAATTCTCTATTGAATATTATATTGTACCTAATATATAGCACTGATTTCAAAATTAAAAAAGAAGAAATGAATTGGGTGTCATCACCTGGACTCTAAACCATTCCTCTCATTTCACACATCAGCCGCATTCCCTACCCTTTGAACTAACCCGACAGGTTGATTGTTTGGTTGTTTTTGTTTTACGGCATATCAACACTTTTTGGGTTATTTAATGCCGAATCCAAAGATTTTGAAGAAAAATTTTTTAATAGAATATATTTGTTGTTTTCAAGTCGGTTTCTATTTAACCCATAGTTGGAACTCTAACAGGTACTACCACTCCGAGTCAGAGTGGACCTGGGAGCAATGGTAATTAAAGGGTGGCTCCACACTCCCCAAAGCCCGCAAGCTGGGGCCTCAGCACTGGATATAGTTTAAGATCATATCCAGGACCAACCCAACAGGTAGATAAGTTTTAAAATTAAACAACTTTAAGCTATGATTAGTTTTACGCATGCGCAAACTAATACAAATATGTCGACAAATTGAAATGAACATTTTGCATTGCAACTTGACGACTTTTCTGTTCGTATTATCCATCCAAACAAAGATTTTACTCGTTATAAACCATCGTTGGTGTATCATTACTATTTTCCTATTATCTCAGTTATGTGACCAGTAATTTAAGAGTTTATCGGTTAAATATTTTTGCACAGACAGACACGCATATATACATCTGTTTTATTTATATAGATTTAAAGTTTGTGTGACATGTAACATATGGTTACGAGCAAAAAAAAGTGTGTGTACATACAGTATTAAGGCGTGACCATTTTAACCACCAAAACCACATGATCCATTGAGGGAACTTCTTGCTTAAAATAAACAATATTTTCATACTAAATATTGGTATATTTTATGCCGGTGGACCAATTTAATTTCCCCCCTCTTCTCCCATCTTCTCCAGTGTGCGAGCATAATGGTCTCTGGTATAAGATGAGTTCTTTCCGGTCTGGTTGATTTTAAGGGAGTAATTTGGGCAATAATCAAGCAATTTTTGTTGCCACTGATTTTTGCCACAGTGTTTTTTTGGATACTATTACACTTTCTCTAATTAACAGCATTGATGTATCAGGTGTATGACAATTCGAAGGTGTTGACATACAGGATTCGAGCAAAGCACTGGGAATGGGGCCTGGAATTGCAGATGTTTCAAATTTTCTAGATAGCTGATAGTCCATGAGCCGATGATCCATTTAGGGCACTGTTTGCTTGAATTAAGCAACATTTGCATATTAAATATGGGAGCATTTAATGCCGGTAAGTCAATTTGATTCTACATCTTCCATCTCTCCTCCTCAGTAGGTGATGACCTTTATGCCATCCTGCTCCCTCTTTCACACAGAAGAAACGATGCAATTTTGTCTCTGCTTTAGCAATACTTTTAACATAGGTGTATGGCTGAGCTCCAATCTATATCCCCTCCCAATATGACATTCACAACAAATACTCACCTAGTTGAAACAACCAACAACGCACTGTATACTGATACTCTATGGCTGACTGGGATAGCTTCCGTACATTCATATCTGATTTACCTCTGCACTCCATGTTTAAAAATGAAGTGTCCTCTATAGTATCAGATCTGACCGAATGGTTAATTGTAGGCATAGACCAATTCATACCATCTAAAAAATTCCAACAAAAGCCTAACAGCCAACCATGGTTCTCCCCAGAATGTGCTGCTGCTATCGCGCACAGAAATCACTTTTTCCATAGCTACCAACATAATAGATGCACTGAGACTAAAGCTGCTTTCAGGTCTGCCAGCAACCACTGTAAAAGAGTAATAAAAAATGCAAGGGAGCTATATGCCCAGTCTGTTAAATCCAAGGTAGCTGATCAGCGGCTTGGTTCCCACCAGTTTTGGCAAATAACAAATAGGATCCTGAACAGAAGTGTGCGTTCTATCCCAACCATTATCAATGAACCAGAGGTCATCTCGTCAGCGTCAGACAAGGCCAAGCTATTTGCAAAGAACTTTGCAGCAAACTCTACCCTATGCGACGAAGGCCATCAACTCCCCATATTTTCTCCTATAACACAGAACAAGCTAGGAAACATACAAATATCCGTGCATGAGGTCGCCAAGCTAATCAAGAACCTAGATTCCACTAAAGCAACTGGCCCTGATGGCATCCCAATTATAGTGTTAAAAAAAGCTTCAACCAGAACTTGCTCCCATACTTACGAAACTATTTAAGCGCTGCCTTATGGTTCCCGCTCTGCAAGATCTACCGCAGATGTGCTGTGGTTATATCCCACAGGATTAGTGAATCTCTTGACAAAGGCTTCCTTTCTAGGGCAATTGCTCTTGACATATCAAAGGCCTTCGACAAGGTATGGCATAAGGGTCTACTTCACAAGATTTCCAGCTACGGTATAACTGGAAATGTTTTCTCAATCATTAAATTATTTCTCTCCGATAGGCTCATAAGAGTAGTGGTAGATGGACAAAAATCGGAGGCCTGCAATATAAATGCTGGAGTCCCTCAGGGGTCAATCCTGGGCCCAACTCTCTTCCTGATCTACATCAATGACCTCGCTAAACACATACTTAAATCATTCGTTGACATCTATGCTGATGACACAACCATCTACGGCAACACATCAAAGGCTGTAAATGACAAATTTCTCTCTGATTCTCTCTCTTCTGATCTCGAGCGCGTGGTTCAGTGGGGAAAGATGTGGCTGGTTACCTTTAATGCATCCAAAACCAAACTCCTATCCTTACATCATCAACGCTCTGATCCCCATCTGGCATCAATTGTGATGGATGGCTCTCATCTGGGTGAGGCCCCGTGTTTTGACAAGCTTCTGGGTTTGACCTTTACTCCTGATCTGAAATGGAACACGTACATCAAGTCTGTTGCCAAGGTCGCTGGAAAGATGGTGGGATCCTTCTACCGCTCCAGAAGATATCTCACTACTGATGCAATTCTCTATCTATATAAAAGCCAAGTACGTCCAAGGATGGAATACTGTTGCCATATCTGGGCAGGAGCTGCTAAAAACAGCCTATCCTGCCTTGACAGAGTACAAAATAGACTTCGTGGCTTAGTGGGGGATGCCCTTTTCTCTACCCTGCAACCTCTCTCCCACAGAAGAGACGTTGCGAGCCTATCCTTGTTTTATCGTTATTTCCATGGCAAGTGCTCGTCTGAACTCCAATCTTTGGTCCCCCCTCGCCAATCTTTCACGAAAAACACCCGTCCAGCTGAATCCACTGCGAAAAATTTCCCCCACTCTATATCTGTGCCTAAATCAAAACACGGATTCCATGAACAAAGCTTCTTTCTTAGAACTGCACGCCTGTGGAACTGTTCCATCTGCATGCTTCCCTCCAGACTACAACTTGGATGTCTTCAAGTCCAATGTTAACAAATTCCTAATGAACCGCACCCTTAATTAAACACTTCATCAAATCTCCACACTAACGTAATGTACTTGCAATAACCCTTATCCCTGAGTGGCTTTTAGGAAAAAAAGAAGTTACTATGAATTTTATTATTGCTTTCTATTGAGCTTATTTTCCACATTTCTTTCTCTTTAACAGCTGCATGAAGACGGTCCTAAGACACAGGCAAGTTCAAAAGAGAAGTAATTTTCTGTTTCGATTTAAACAAAATGGCGGCAATTTTTCACCTACCACGATTAAGGTTGTTTTTTTGTTTTTTTAATAATTCAGTAATATTCCGGTAATTTCGACTGCATAATTTGGAATCTACCATTCTAACTTATTAGAATTGAAAAACAAATCAGTTGAAACCATTGTTTTTTATATCTGAAAACTCCATTTATTGACTACAAAATGTCGTCCCAATAGTGCAGAAGCGCCGAAAATAATTAATTTACATTTGAACACGTACAATTAAAAGAGTAATTTTTGCCGGGAAAATAATGTGAAGTTTTTTTTTTATAGTTTTTTTTTTTTATATTTGTTAAAATTAGTCATGTGTGAATATACTTTTAAGTTAAAAAATGCACAAGTTTTAAAATAATTTTTTAATTAGATTTCTTTTATAATCTGTTTTCTTGATAACAATGTCGAATTATTTTGCTTTTAACTGTATTTATATAAAGATCTAAAAAAAAAAAAAAATGAAAAAGTTGAAAAATTCTTTTTTTTTTTAACATTTTAACCCTCTAGGACCTGAACATAATACTTAAACAAAAATTTTATTGGATCAAGAATCTGAACAAAAAAAGTGAATTCATTTAAAAACGTGAAATTTTGAAATCTGTCATATCTCTCACCTTGAGGTCTAATCTCCCTGATTAGGATTGTGCCACATATGGCACGGGCGGCTCTAGAGGGTTAAACTGTGAAGCAAATTTTCTTACAGAAGGTTTTATTTCGCATCAAAAGCAACATAAGTTACTCTTCTACCTACCTAGTTTTTATTCAATTACATATCAACCTTGCTTTGATACCAGAAACACTCATTATCTCTATTATATAAAAGGAACTTTGTGCATGTCTGTGTGAGTTCATTTCCTATGGACTCGAAAACAGCTGGGCCAATTTTCATGAAATTTCACATGAAGGTGCTTTATGTACCTGTCAGTGTTCTTAGAGAAGTTATGTATCGAAGCTCGAAATAATCCACTAATACCAGGGACAGACGGTTTTAAACAAAGTTAACACCTTACACAGCCTAACGTGACAAGTGTATTTGAGAAATGTTATTATCACACAAGCTAAAAGGAAGGAAATTCCAAAGTCTATGTGTTCGAGAGAAGAAATTATTACAGGGCAGAAAGATAAAATTGTTGCCATAGAAAAGACAGGATTCCATTTCCGTTTGATGAAAACCGGTTTTCTTTTTATGTTGCAGACCATCTATTTGTTGGCCAGTTGTGTACAAATCCTAAGAGCGATACGAGCCTACTATCATGTCTGAAAGCGACGCAATGTTCAATGAGCAAGATTGTAGATGCGCCGCTGTACAACTATCGACCTTCCACAATACCAAAGCTAGCCTGATCACCGCCATCCACTGAGTATTCGCAGAATTCCCACTAGCGCTTGTGGAAAAGGCATGCTCCCAGTCCCAGACCCCTATTGAGACGCTGAAGGCGGCTATATTAAATAGATGTCAGCTCTACTACATAATCAAGTTACCTGAACTGATTTTTTCAATAAAAGTTTTAAAATAAAATTGTCTTGTTTTCTTTAGGGCGACACTTTTATCGTTCCACCCTGTAGATTAGGTTTTCCAGCATTTAGAGACCTCTACAGTGAAGGGGTGTGATTTTGTTGCTAAGCAGGTTTTTCAGGGGGATGTACATCGAGGGATTACAAGTGTGATGATTTTATCACATTCCATTAAAATTCTTGTAAAACAGGCACAGGGAGGTAACATTGCAGTGATGGGACAGGAGTTGGAGCTTAGTTGACAGTGTGAGACATTTTTTTTTTTTTTTAATTACATTTTCACCCCAAACAAGGTACATTGCCACTTTGGTGTAGGGGGCTACTATCAGGGGCAGCAACTACTGGGGCATTATGTTGGGATTTGGGCAGCAAGATGTAGGTTCACGTTACACTTGAACTTCTGCATGTCAGTACAGTTAGGGAAGCAAGGACCTGGAATGGAATTCCAGAGTCTAGCGGTTTTCAGGTGCGAGTAATCTTCTTGCATGGTAGGGGGAACCCATCTTTCAATGTCCTCAATGTATTTCTTCCAGTTCATATTGCTTTTGAATGTTAAGCTGAAGAGTTAGTGTGTTATCAGTCAGGTTATAACTTGTTTGAAAACCTGTTATAAGCACCCTGTCATATGACGATGGTTATAGCCAAAATTCCCAAATAGTTTTATTGTATAATCTAGGGCTAGCTCTAGTTATGAATAGTGCATCATCTCTCTGTATAGGCCACCTTGCAAAGGCCTGTCCTTGAATTTGGATCGCAACTTCTACAGGAGGAATAACTCAAGATCTGTGACCAGAGCTGAGTCAATGGGTCACATCACTATATCAGAGTTTTCAGCGGTGTCTTTTCTGGTCCAGAGTTTATCATAAAAATATATAATGGATTTCCTGGCCAAAAGAATTAATTTAATTTCTAATTCAGTGAAATCTGAATTGTTTTTAGTTGAGATCTGACTCAGCCCAAGTCACGGATATGATTTGCATATGATTTGCATATGATTTTTGCATATGATTTGCAACAAGAAATAATAACTCATCGGCCTTCCTGTATGAAAAAGTCATTGTTTGAAGTCAAAACAAAGTGGCGAATATGATGCTGATATTAATCGATGCTTCTACCTTGGCTTTTCAGTTGGATATCAAATAGATTACCGTTTCTTCACACTCAGCGATGGATACAATTGGTATTGGACAGCAAAGAAAGTCATACAAGTGTAAAAGAGAAAAAAAATTGCCACGAAAAGTCATCAGTCTATGATATCCCTACGAATAAATATTTTATGACCAATAAATGAATTTCTTAATTGATATCACTTCAGTTGGACATGACAAAGAAAGTCGAGCTATGAGAAGAACAGGAAATTGTTATCGCAGGAGGAAATTTGCAGTTATTAAATTATGTGGTTTGGAATGAACTGGAAATAAAAATGGAATAAATCACAGAACAAAGAATTAGATGAATCGGAATTTACAGAATGGAATGCAAATAGAATCTCGTAAATTTTCACAGATGACAAAATCAAAAATATGAAGGAACCGTTAAAATAAAATAATCAAACAAATAAAAAAAGTTACAAAAAATAAATAAATAAATATATAAAAATAAACAAACTAAATGACACAATATATCTACAGCAGATGTGCTAGCAGTTATATCGCATAGGATTAGTGAATCTCTCGACGGAGGCTTCCTTTCTAGGGCAATTGCTCTTGACATATCAAAGGCCTTTGATAGGGCATGGCATGAAGGTCTACTCCACAAAATCTCCAGCTACGTTATAGCTGGAATTGTCTTTTCTACTATGAAATCATTTCTCTCTGATAGGTTCATAAGAGTAGTGGTTGATGTGTAGAAATCAGAAGCTGGAGATGTTTTCTTGATCATTAAATCATTTCTCTCAGATAGGCTCATAAGAGTAGTGGTTGAAGGGCAGAAATCAGAGGCCCACAGTATTAATGCTAGAGACCCTCAGGGGTCCATACTGGGCCCAACTCTCTTCCTGATCTACATCAATGATCTCTCAAAACACATACTAAAATCTTTCGTTGACATCTATGCTGACGACACGACCATCTATGGCAACACATCAAAGGCCGTAAATGATGATATTCTCTCTGATTCTCTCTCCTCTGATCTTGAGCATGTGGTGAAGTGGGGAAAGATGTGGCTGGTTACCTTTAATGCATCCAAAACCAAACTCTTATCTCTACATCATAAACGCTCTGATCCGCATCTGGCATCAATTGAAATGGATGGCTCTCGTCTAGGCGAGGCCCCATGTTTTGATAAGCTTCTGGGTTTGACCTTTATTCCTGATCTTAAATGGAGCACATACATCAAGTCTGTTGCCAAGGTCGCTGAGAAAATGGTGGGATCCTTCTACCGCTCCAGAAGATATCTCACTAATGATGCAATTCTCTATCTATATAAAAGCCAAGTACGTCCAAGGATGGAATACTGCTGCCACATCTTGGCAGGAGCTACTAAAAACAGTCTATTCTGCCTTGACAGAGTACAAAATAGACTTCGTGGCTTAGTGGGGGATGCCCTTTTCTCTACCCTGCAACTTCCCACAGAAGAGACGTAGCGAGCCTGTCGTTGTTCTATCATTATTTCCATGGCAAGTGCTCGTCTCAGCTCCATTCTCTGGTCCCCCCTCGCCAATCTTTTTCAAAAAACACCCGACTAGCTGAAACCACCGTCAATAATTTTCCCCACTCCTTATCTGTGCCTAAATCAAAACGTAGATTCCATGAACAAAGCTTCTTTCTTAGAACTGCACGCCTGTGGAACGCTGTTCCGCTTGCCTGTTTCCCTCCCGACTTCAACCTGGATGTCTTCAAGTCCAACACAAACAAATTCCTGATGAACCACCCCCCTAAGTAATGACACCTTACCAATTCTCCAATATTATTGCTACACTATCCCTTTGATTACTATACACACAATAACCCTTATCCCCGAGTGGCCATTGGGCCTTAATAAGTGGTGAACTTCATGTAAAAAAAAAATTAAAAAAAAAAAAATTTAAAAAAAAAAAAAATTAAAAAAAAAAAAAATTTAAAAAAAAAAAAATTAAAAAAAAAAAAAAGCTCACAGCATTAATGCTGGAATCCTTCAAAGGTCTATCCTGAACCCAACTCTCTTCCTGATCTACATCAATGATCTCCTGAATCACATCCTAAGATCATTTATGCTGACGACACTACCATCTTCAAAGGCAATAAATGACCAAGTTCTCTGATTCTCTCTTCTCTCATCTTGAGCACGTAGTACAATGGGGAAAGAGGTGGCTGGTTAATTTTAACGGATTTAAAGCCAAGCTTTTATTTTTACATCATCGACGCTCTGATCCCCTGTCTGGCAGCAATTGAAATGAATGGATCTCGTCTAGAGGAGGCTCCATGTTTTAACAAGCTTTTGGGTCTGATCTGTACTCCTGATCTGAGATGGAACACATACATCATCTGTTGCCAAGGCTGCTGGAAAATAGTGGAATCGTTCTACCACTCCAGTAGATATTTCACAGCTGATGCAGTTCTCTACCTATATATGTACATCCAACGATGGAGTACTGTTGCCATATCTGGGCAGGAGCTGCTAGAAACACTTATTCTGCCTTGACAGAGTTCAAAATAAACTTCATAGCCTAGTAGGGGATGTCCATTTCTCCTCCTTGCAATTTATTTCCCACAGAACAGACATTGCGAAGCTGTATCTGCTTTATCGTTATTTCCATGACAATTGCTTGTCTGAGCTCCAATCTTTGATCCCTCCTTGCCTGACTTTCACAAAAAACACTCATCTAGCTGAAACCACTATCGATAATTTCTCCCAATCTTTATCTGTGCCTAAACCTAAAAGTCAATTCCATGAACAAAACTTCGTTCTTAGAACTGCACGCCCGTGGAACTGGTCTGTTTTCCTGCTTTCCAACTGACTACAATATGGTCGTCTTCAAGTCCAAGGTGAACAAATTCTTGATGAACCGTCTCTTTCAGTAATCCAATTTACCAAATTTCCACTACTAATGATTACTACATTTTCCCATTGATTTCCGTACACGCATTAACCTTTATCCTCGAGTGCCTCCAGGCCTTGATAAGCGATGACTCCTTTGTTAAAAAAAAAGAAAAGGAAAAAGCAAGACGAATCATACAAGACAAATAACAAACAAAATAACATAAATAATATAATATAAAAGAAAACAACTAATAAAATAAAATAAAGTAGATACTATAATGTACTTTTTAAAAGCAGCTGGTCTATATAGACAAAAATATATAACTTCAATTTGATTTGGCATTAAATAACCTGGAAAACGTTGATATTCTGTAAAAAAAACAAAAAGAAGTATTATTGTTCAAAGCTAAGCATAAAGATAAATTATTTACCGGAAACCCATCAACGAAACTGCATTTGAACATGGTATAAGGTACAACAATAATACCACAGTTATGCCTCCCTCCCCCCTTGCCAAACTTTCACAAAAAACACTTGTCTAATTAAAACCATATCAATAATTTTCCCCACTCTCTATCTGTACCTAAATCTAAACATGGATTCTATAAACAAGGACTCTTTCTCAGAACTGCCTGCCTATGGAACTTTGTTCTGCTGGCCTGCTTTCCAACCGACTACAATAATGTCTTCAAGTTCAATGTAAACAAGTTCTTATTAAACCGTCCCCTTAAATAATCAAATGATACAAAATTTCTACTACCAACTATTACTACACTATTAACCGAATGATTACTGTACCCTCATTAACCCTTATATTTGAGTGTCCTCCGGGACTTGATAAGAGGTGACTCCTTTGTAAATATAAAGACACATAATTCTACTTTGAGCACTTTGCAATCAATGGTGTGTGTGCACGGCTTCATGATGGATCAGACAATAAGGAGCCACCATATTCACCTGATCTAACCCCAATGAACTTATTGGATGAGTGTAGAACCAAATTAGCACGTACAAGAGGCGCTGCTAGTCTTTCTCTACTCTATCATTATTTTCATAGCAGGTGCTCGACTGAGCTTCAATCTATGGTCCCACCCTTGTAAAACATTCACAGCAAAAACTCGTCTAGCTACAATCAGTCAATAATTTCCCTTCCTCTCTTTTGCTCTATCTAAAACTAAATGAAACTTCCATGAACAAAGTTGCTTTCCTAGAACTGCTTGTCTGTGGAACACAGTGCTAAGAGACTGCTTCCCAACTGACTATAACATGCTCGTTTTCAAGTACAAGGTAAAACAGAGTACTGTTGCCACATTTAGACAGGAGGTGCTCGCCACGCCCTATCCATCCTTGATAGAGTTTAAAACCGGCTTTGAAAACTAGGTGATGTTTTTTTCTCTCTCCCTTGCAACCTCTTTCCCACAGAAATGACGGTGCAAGCCCGTCTCTGATCTATAGTTATTTTCATGGCATGTGCTCGACTGAACACTAGTCTATGGTTCCCCGTTGTCAAACTTTCACAAAAAAAAAATACACGACTAGCTACAACCACCATATGTGTTTCACTCCCACCACTAACTGTGCCTAAATCTAAACGCAGATGCCATTAACAAAGCTTGTTTCCCAGAACTGCTCGCCTCTGGAATACTGTTCCACTGGCCTGCTTCCCAGTTGAATACAACACGGTCGCCTTCATATCCAATGTAAACAATGTTTTTAGCCGTCTTCATAAATAATCCAATTCTATCCAATTTACATCATTAACGATTACTACACTACCACCTTAAATTCATTAACCCTTATCCTTGAGTGACCTTCGGGCCTTGATAAGAGGTGACTCCCAAGTAAGAAAAAAAAAAAAAAAAAAGAAGAATTCTTGTTAATCAATTGTCTCACTGTCCACCTTATACACTTTTAACTTTTGTTCTTGAGTAGCCTTTAGGCCTTGATAAATGGTGACATTTTAGTAAAAAATGTTTGAGGGAGAGGGTCTTCCCACTGCCCTCTGGAGGATAGGAAAATTTTTGTTTTATTTTTTCAAAGAATATTTATTTATAAACCAAGTCTTTTCCGTATATTAGTTAAAAAACGATAAATGTAATATGGAGTTAACATCTACAGATTTTAAATTTCAGTCAGAAATATGGCTGACGTATATTCTGGTCTGTATTAATACATAATCTATACTCCTATCATTTTTTTGGTCCCCCCCCCCCGATTTATCGGAGAGGGACCTATGTTTTCAGTAGCATCCGTGCGTCCGTTAATCCAGACGATTGCCAGATAACTGTCCATTAGTTTTTCCTGAAATTTTGCCATAAATTGTATTTCATTAAATAGATGTGCACAGTAAAATAATTTTTTTTGCGAAAATTCCCGTTGCATCCTCAGGGGCTTAAAAGAGGGCAAAAATGCCCCAAAATAGCCAAAAATGACACGTTTTGCCCCATAACTTTTGATCCATCCATTAAATTTGTCAGAAACTTGGCCAAAATATGGAACCCATTGTTCTTAATCTAAATCCAGTATGCATGACCCTGGCAAAATTCTGGTTCGCATTCCCAGGGACTTTTAGTGCTAAAAACACCCCCTTTTTTTTGTGGCTCTTTTTCCATATTTCTCAACAAAAACTTGATATGTCTGACTATATAGTGGCTTTTCACTGTCGTCAACTCAAATATACATGTATTAAAGCCTGAAACTGCAGTGTTTTCCATTTACACTGAGACTTGGTGTATCCATGGGCTCAAAAGAGGTCCAAAAATGCTCCCAAATGGCCAAAAATTATACTTTTTGCCTCATAGCATTTGATACATCCATTAGATTTTCCTGAAATTTCCTAAAAAAATGTGGAGGCCATTGTTCCTAATATGAATTTAGTATGGGTGACCCTGGCAAAATTCTGGTTTGCATCCCTCTGCGACTTTTAGGGCTAAAAAAACATGTCTTTTTGGAGCTCTTTTTTCATATTACTCAAAAACTTGATATGTATGTCTATATAGTGGTTTTCCATGGTGCTGAATTCAAATATACATGTCTTAAGGCGTGAAACTGCACCGTTTGTCCATTTTCACTGGGATTCGGCATTCCAAGGAGCTCAAAAGGGATTATAAATGCCTCAAATTGCAAAAATGACATTTTTTACCCCATAACTTGTGTCCCATCTATTAGAGTTTTCTGAAACTTGGTGAAGGTAACGTTGGCCCTTCACACTTATCACATTCATCATTGCTTCACTATTTTTTGTGGCGTCATCCCATGCAGCACCAGAGGGGAACCACACACTGCTGTTTTTCCTTTTGTTTTTTTTCCTACTTATTTAAAAAGAAAATACAACTACGGGTCATGCGATTGCATTCATCTGGAAAAGATCTAACTAATTTCCTATATATATCCTATTATAAATTTTCATACTGTCTGTCTGTCTGTGCGTGTGTGTGACACGGTTTGTCTCAGCCTATAGGCAACTTAAGTACTGAAATGAAGTTAAGTACTGAAATGAAGCTTATGACCCAGCAGATGTTTTAGTGATATTTATATCCATGTTTGGTGTATGGAGATGCAAAAAAAAAAAAGAAAAAATCCAAAAAAATATAACGATTTACTAAACAACGTTTTATTTACTGGATATTTTTCTGGAACAAGAATAATAAACGTTAAGGGGTCATAATAGGGGTCAAAGTTTAAAAAAAAATGACATCTGCGGTCTATCAAATTACTAAGACAATTCCTGGTCTAAACATTTGAAATTTTACATAAAGGGTATTCAGAGATAGGGCTAGCTTTTTAATCGGTTTGGGTCGAAAATTTGAGCTACCAATATATAAATATATGAATGCATGTTCACATGTCTGCCTAAAACTTTCGACAGAGGCGACAAATTTTTACAAGATCAGTATCGTTTTAAAGCTCGACCCTTCAGACGACAAATATCGAAAAATTGGCTAAAAACATTCATTTCTCCACCCTCAACTGGGCACTTTTCTACAGGGAGGGGTCGCTTTTTTCACCGATATTTTCGAAAGTCATCCCCTCTTTTAAATTGTCTAGCCTTAATTTAAACCTACGTCACTTCCGGTTTAGCGATGGGCGTAACAGCAAAGACGTCACGTTTTTCCCCAGTTTTTTTTCCTCCTTCGCAGTACGGGTTCGGGCCTGCCTTCTTACTACCACTTTTTTTTTTTTGCTCAACACACACCTCCAAACACCCGGGCAACGCTGGGCACCCATGCTAGTATATATACATATATATTTGTTTAAAAAATTTTGCCTACAAAACTCCTGTCAGTTTTTGGTCAACAGACATGAAACTTAATATATAGGATATTCGAACCTATGTGAAATTTTATATTTGGGTTTTAGCTGAAGAAAATCAGGGCAAAAGTGTGAAAATGAAAAAAATAGAATTTGTCAGGTAAAGGCCGAACGACAACATTACGAATATGTATGCATAACGTAATAGCTATTGGTTCATCTTTCAATTTTTAGCCTTGCAGCAAACATGCTTGTATAGCTCAGGCATTAATGTCAAAGGAAAAAGTAAATCGTAGTTAATCGTTGTGGTTTTGATTCTTGGTAGTATGACGAGATCCCTGGCGACACCAGATGATCTTGCTTTTCAAATAGTGGAAGAGAAGATGGGAGAGGAAAAACAAATGTTTATGAGATTCCTGTCCACCAGAAAAGAGTAAATCTTTCAATGAGAAAAGAAAATATAAGATCTGATAATATGATTCGTTGAACAAGAGATTGTTTTTCTAGTTGGATTTGGTAAAAAAAAAAATGAATTTTAACTACTAATTGAGTGAGACAGGTACAATGACTTGTGTTCAAACGGTCTGTTTTGGTGTCTGGGAGGTGTTGTCGTTTGGGCCCATCTGTTGTGTTTAACTGCCAGATCAAACCAAGTGATAAGTTAGTTGGGCAGATAAATAAATAAATTGAACCTAGGGAGAGATATGGTCATGAAAGACGAAGAAGAGAGAAAAGAAAGAGAAAATGAAAAGAATAAAATAATGAGTTCACGAGAGAAAGAAAAGAATAAGATAATGGAAAAGAGAAGAATAACTCCAAAAAGGCACAGGGAGGAATTTCTGATTTGATAAAAACGATTGACTTTTTGGAGTTAGAGTCCAGAGTCATTTTTTACTGACTGACATCGAGACGTACACATCGCTCTCACCCCGCCAGGGGAAGGGGTGAAACCTCATAAGAGCTAAGTTAAAAAGCTGGGAAATTGATTAGTGGAACTTAAGTATACAACCTGCATCATGAAGCTTGAATCAAAGAACTCGACTAAAAAAGTGTAAAACGATTTATGAATAATTATTTTGTTTCGTTATATAAAAATGTCCCAGAGTTTTTCCTTGTTTCTCGATTGCCGGCCTGAAATGAAGATACAGTTTGTTTCAGATATCCCCTGACGCCAGATGATGAAGGAGACAGACTGGATCCAGCACGAAGCCAGAGTGACGATCAAAATCGACAATGTTGCCACACGGACTTAGGGTCATGCACATTTTGCGTGCCCTGAGCAGCAGAAGATATTTTCCAGTGACCAGTGAGAGTCTGATCACCCTTGAGGTGTCCACCACGAGACAAGTAAGAATGTAGCCCTGCTGGGTTGCATCTGTGGTCCTGTGAGCTTGGAGCGACGAACACGGCCAGAAGTACATCACAAGTATGCTCCCGTGAACCAGGATAGTGACAGATGCGGCCCGGCCCTCTGAGAAGGGGGGTTAGGGTTATATTGTAGTAGTGCCGCACGAGTCATTTTTTCTTTTTTAACTTTTTAAATCATTACTATATATTGGGTTCAGTATAATATAATAATAAATACGAAATTTGCATTAATCAAAATATCATATTTAAGCATATTTTGCAACCGGGCAATACCAGGCGGCCTGCTAGTAGCCAAATAAAATGCCCCTAGGATGTGGGTACAGTGACAATATCATCCCAAAAGGAGCGTTTCAGGTAGTCACACCTGAAACGCCCCTTTATGGTTATATACTGACAACAACCGAAAAAGATATTGTGATTATTTGATGATTTGAGCCAAGTTGAATTCTCCTGTGTGAATCTACCTCCTAACAACCAACCATCCAAAACCGTCACAGAGAATAGATATCTATTTCTATCATTATATAAAGGAACTTTGTGTGTGTGTGTGTGTGTGACTTTGTTCCCTGTGGACTCCTAAACAGCTGTTCCGATTTTTTTTTACATTTCACACAAATGTAATTTATGTGCTTTGCAGTGCTCTTATCTAGGTCTTGTATGGGATTATCTTTGATAAATGTTGATAATCCAAAAAATCCAATCAGTGAAAACACAGGTGATTTTGCACTTCTGATGGTAGGCTGTATAAAGCGTTATATTACGCCTTATACTGCCTAACATCAGAAGTTCATTTGAGAAATTTTATTACCGCACAAGCATATAAAATCAACAGTAGGTTTTTTGATATGGCAGGGTACGTTCGAAATGAATGTTTCTGTTTAAAGCATAATTGAACCCTTTTGCATTTTTAACTTTAATTCAAGCCATTATATATAAAAATAATTTTATAGAATCAGGAGTAGGTTCTCTACAGTGCAATGCAAACTACAATGTATTGTGGACTATTGATTTCTGACTAGAGCAGACAATCGATTTGATTGAAAAATGGACGATTTCACTGATTGCAATGACAATAAAATATTCAATCCCCGGCAGCGTTGTGTCTCCCTGCTAGTATTCTTATATTTTTATATATTAGTGTGTCATCATTCTTTTGAACACAGCAGAAATACAACAGTTTGAACTGGACACAGATGCATCCAGTCTTTCTGTACATTTGTATGCCATTTGCGGATGAAGCAAGGAAAAAACTGCTTGAAATTTGGTATTCCAAATTCTATTCCGGATGATTTACCGCAACCAGGAAGATCAATTTCTTTAAATGATGATGATGTAAACAGTTATAGCGAGTCGAGTTCAAGTTTCGCATGTCAACAATTAGCCTTGCAATTTCATGCAAGCCAAGGAACTAAGATTATATTTACATCAGCTGAGAGAGATATATGGAATCTGAGAACATGAATATCTAACGAGATAACGCTGGACAAGAAGCTACGCAGACTTTCCATACGTTCTCCCTCATTTGGGTTACACGAGTTCTTTTTTTTAAATCAAATTATAACACGCGATTATAATGGGTTTGCTTTGTCAAGATTATCGGCATTGAAACCATAATTATCTCCCCTGAACTATACTGACCAACGATAGAATGCATTCTATGTAATTCAAAAATATATATAATTACATTTACATTTGCAAACCGATTATCTTACTCTTTGTTGCTTAGACAGTCAATCACACTATCCAGTCTAAGATAATTACTGACTTATGTGATCTATTTGCATGACTTTCACAAAGCTTCACGTGCCATGTTTTGTATGTCCCTCTTATGTTATCTTTGACAAACCATGTGAGAATGCCAATAGAAAACGGCGACTGTGTGTTTGGAAAAGCCCTAACACGCAAATGGGTTGATATATCGTAAAATCAAGCCAAACTCATGAGAGTCATTTTTTTCTTCTATTATTGCTTTTTGTATCCTAATTATCTAGTCAGACGATTTTAATAACTCTTGATGCTTATTGATTAAAGGTCTAACCAGCAATCCAGGAAAGACTGAAGTACTATTAAACGAGGAAGGGGGAGATTATTTTCCTTTCTTCGACTTCTGAAGGATTTATCAGACAATAATTAAGCCTGAAGAGGAATAAGAAATTTATGAGATGCGTCCTGGCATCTCTATGAAAAAATTCATCTGTTGTTGGACTGTCACGCTACATTTTAGAATAACATTTTCATAGAACAAGATAAAGTACAGATTGATTGGATGCATCTTGTTCCAAAGGTGTCCAAACATCTATACAAAAGATGTGTCTGTTGGACTGGAACGTTTTCTTTTGAAATCGTATTTTCGTTAGTCTCATGCTTAAGTCTGAAATCACATTTTTATAAGTCGGTCACGTTCTCGTTTTAAATCACATTTTATATGTCTGTCACGCTAGAGTTTAAAATCACATCTTTATATGCTTGTCACACTCGAATCGAAAATCACATTTTTCCACAGCTGTCAGGCTCGATAAAAAAAAATCACATTGTTCCATGTCTGTCACACTCGATCAAAAAAAATCACATTTTTCCACGTCTGTCACACTCGATCAAAAAAAAAAACACATTTTTCCACGTCTGTCACACTCGATCAAAAAAAAAAAAATCACATTTTTCCACGTCTGTCACACTCGATCAAAAAAAAAAAATCACATTTTTCCACGTCTGTCACATTTTAATTCACATTTTTGTATGCCTGTCATGCTCAAGTCTAAAATCCAATTATTGTAGGTCTGTCAGTTTTAATCTTTTTTAATTGTTTTTTTTAAATCATCTGTAATGCTGTTAAAAATCGCATTTGTGTTGGTCCGTCACGGTTTTGTTTGAAATAGCACTTTAATCGCCAACGTCGCATATTGACTAGATGCATCTAAAGACTGAATCCATATTTATTTTTTGTCATCCCCAAGAGAACGAGCGATTCTGTTATTGAATTAGATGCTTCAAAGCCAGATACGATGCCTTAAGTTAACCAAAATACTTAATTGAATAAAATATTCTATAATAAAATTAATGAAGAATTTCGTATCAATGCCAAACATTGATGAGGAGGGATCCACAATTAGTCCTAATAAAAAGAGGGCACATTATGATGCGTTGCATTCATACTGAACATATTTATCAGTAGACAAATGGCTAATAGACTAGCGAGGTGGCAGAAGAAACAAAACATTGAGTCATTTCCTCATTAAATCTCTTCCAAGTTCAAACGCAAAGTATGCCCACTAGATCTATACTTTATAAAACTAATTGAATGACCCTAAGTAGATAAAGATAAACTGCACTTTTTTTTATGGAAATTGCTCCAGACAAGTCTTGAAACCACTTGATGTAAGGAGCTAACAAGAACAAAAATATGATTATATCAAAGACAGGAGATTCCTAAAGACTAAGATAGGAGAAAAACAGTAAGAAGGGAGTTCCATAACCTTGAAATTCTTGGAAATAAGTAATTGGAATAAGAAGCGGTATAGCAATGAGGTATCAAAACAGAAAATTGATGGAGACTACTAGACCAACGAGTCAAACAAGCTGGAACAAAGGAAGCAGGGAATAGATCAGACAATTCTGAAGAAAAAATGCTATAGTAGTATTTATAGAAAAGACTGAGACTTTCCTGGATTGCTGGTTAGACTTTTAATCAATAAGCGCCAAGAGTTATGAAAATCGTCTGACTAGATAATTAGGATACAAAAAGCAATACTAGAAGAAGAAAAAATATTCTCATTAGTTTGGCCTGATTTTACGACATAACCCATTTATGCGTTTGGGCTTCTTTTGCAAACACACAGTCACCGTTTTCTATTGGCATTCTCACTTGGTTTGTTGAAGATAAGACATACAAAACACGGTACATAGAAGCATGAACAAGACAGCTGTATTTATTAAAGGAGAGACTATGCTAATGTCCTAAGATAATCAAAATACATGTATTACCGGCGTCACAACAAAGAGAGATATGGGTAAATGTGTAGTTTAGCGGCGTAAATTATTTGACAAACAAAAATTAAAAACTATTTATCTATATATATTAAAGGCAAAATGTGTGTGTGTGTATGTATGTTCGCTTTTTGTGTATGTCCCCAAAAGGCTTTTTTCGTCAGCCTTATCGGGGAGGAGGTGGGGGGTCGATCATTCTTAAAACTTTTTATATTACGTCTAAATGATAACAACGGGGGGGGGGTCGCCTGTCTATTTAATTTGCCTGACTTTGAAACGCTAAATATTCCACATTTTCGGATCGCCATGTGTTGCTTTCGCGTGTTTAGCAAGGACGTGCCCTTTCTTCTTATTCGGTTGTAGACAGGTTTCCATGGCTTGCACATGTCTGCCTTTTGGCAACTACTCAGATGTCTATTCACCATTTAAGAACAACCGTAGTTTGTTTGAAGCAAAGATTTTACACTTACCCCTCCAAAGAGATGAACACTTTGTCAAGACACCATCTCGCTATGGCTCGCCACTTACTGCAACATTGTGTTTGTTCATTGTCAAGAATATTATCATCT
The DNA here is from genome assembly GCF_053919585.1 of Euprymna scolopes. Classification (NCBI taxonomy): domain Eukaryota; kingdom Metazoa; phylum Mollusca; class Cephalopoda; order Sepiida; family Sepiolidae; genus Euprymna; species Euprymna scolopes. Next base: position 38,334,420 of record NC_136508.1, on the reverse strand, counting down.
GCACAACCACACTGTTTTAAGCGTCACTACCATAGTTTCATTGCACGTCATAGGAACTTCTGATACCCATGAAGATAGCAGGATAGTTTATCGAGTCTATGCCCACATATATTAAAGGAGCTACTTCTTCAAGTGCGTGACTCTCTGTCATGCATGGATGGACATTCACTATAAAAAGACTCTTACAAATGGACTATTGTATGCATAACAGTGCTGGTGCGTGGAGTCCAATATCAAGTACCATTTTGTTAAAACTTTGATATGACTTAAAAATAATTCATAATGAATTAGTTTTAAAACTGTAAAATTAAACCAAAATTTTGTTTTTATTGTTCGATGATTTGCATGTTAAATAAAAAACATAATCATTTTAAAACATGCATTATTTCTTTTTCATTTGTTAAACAATTATGTTTATATACAACTGTTACATTCTGTTTATATTACGCAAGATATTGGTGTGGACCGAAAAAGTTTCCTTTTAGTGATTGCAGTAGAACCCCGGGATACGGCATTGAAAATTAATAACAAAATACAGTAAATTATATAATACATATGTATATAATCAAATAACAGCTGACTACAATATGGTTGTCTTCAAGTCCAACGTAAACAAGTTCTTGATGAGCCGTTCCACTTAACAAATTTAACTAATTACTAACGATTACTATATTGTCCAATTGACTACTGTAAACCCTTAACCCCGATAAGTGATGATGTCTATGTAATAAAAAAAAAAAAAAACACCGTAAGGCGTGGAAAATACCGTAACCAGGGACCGGAAAAAACATTGTATTCCACATCGTAATCTGGAAATAAACGTATCCTAGGGCCACCGTATCCCAGGGTTCTACTATACATAGTTCGAGGATATTTGTCAACTAAACGGCAAATTCGCCGATTCAGGTGCATTAATAAATACTATAATCATTACACCAATTTGGAGACAAGTTCTACAAATGAAAATTGGCCGACATGACAACAGCTCTAAGTTGCCAGTTGGTGTGACACCGCAAACTATAGAAGATACCGTACATCGGTGCCTGCTTGACTCAGAATTGAAAGAAACGAATAATGGAGCTTTTTTTTTTTACGAAAACACCATCAGCATAACCATTTTAATTAAAAAGAAAACTGCATTATCGGTAAATATCATTTAAATTTCAGAATTTTTTAGATTTTGAATTATTCTCATCTTGGCTGTTATTTTCTTAACGTCTCACATGATAATGGCAGAGGCTCAGTTTTTTATAGCATATCAACCCTTTCAAAAATAAATTATGCTTTGAGTTCTTTATATCTTCAAATATTTATTTATGGTGTTTAGTTTGATTGTTTTGTAGAGGAAATTTTTATTATCATGTTCAGCTTTGCAGAACATGATTGATTTTTGCAAAGGGAAATTAAAAGAATAACATCAATGTTTACGCCAGTAAGCCAATATCTTCAGACAGCCTGATAAAGTAAAAGAAACCAATAATAAAAATAAAACGAAATAGTAAAAATAGTCATATAGGTTTCAATGATTATTAATAGAGCTATGACAAGAGAATATTCTTATCATTGTTTTGACTCAAGTATATATCCGACACAGACACAGTTAATCAACTGAGAACCAGATCACTATATAAAAGCATATAAGATATTAATGGATATACACTCGAGAGTCAAAACTATAAAAAGAATATGTTGTTGTCATGACCCTAATTTTTACATGAAAAAGGCTTGTCCCCTTTTTCATGTAAGTAAAAATAAAGAGAATTAGTAAATGAAAATAAAATTAGAGAAAACGGGAATCGAACCCTGAAGATAAGTTTTAAAGAATAATAGGTTTTAAATGGAATGTCCAGTAAATTGTTGATTCTGATAAAATAAATAATAACTATAATTTTGGCTGGAAGCTATTCATTGTTAGAAAGAATGTTGGATAATAAAAAAATGGGTTATATGAATTAGATATGTAGGTTGAATTCCTTTGTGAAAACAACAAAGGAAAAATGGGAAATCAGAATATTTCGAAACGTGCAGGTCGCATATGCTGATGGCACGTGAATTGTGGTCACGTTGGCCGGACATGCACAGATTTCTCAATATAGGAAGTGAGAGTTAGTTAGGAGAGAAGTCAGAAGGGAGGCAGAGAGTCAGAGATTCAGACGAGAGTCCGACCAGTTCGAATCTTGGCCCGTCTGGAAGCGAGAGGGTTTTAAACAGAAAAAGAAAATGTAAGAAACTTTGAATTCCTGGATGCAAGCCATTGACCGGTCAAGTGGAAGAATAAATAATCATCATGTTTTTATAACTGCCGTCTCCTGTGTCCATCATTACATGAAAAAGGTATTGCCAATTTATATATAAGAACTATATGAAATTCATCATCTAAAAAATATATGTTTAGAAAGTATATGTGTCATTCTATTTATGTTATATAAACACTCCCGTTCATACGAACTGTCAAAGCATAAATGCCAACCTCTCAATCTATCGGCATAAATGCCAACCTATCGGTCTATCTATCTATATATTAAATCCCCTCTCAAAGTGTAATTATATGTACTCTCTCTCTCAATTATAAACTCTTTCATTTATATACACCTGTTAATGTCTCCATACCTCACAACATGAACACTTACACATGAACCTCAAAGATCTCTTACTTCCACGAACACTCTTAATACTCTTATCTTTCTTAACATCAATACAAAAGAATTTACATTCATCATTGTAATAATAACACTAAGTAACATAATTATTAGTAAAAAAAAAAAAATCTCAATCTTCGAAATAAAACCTTTTAAAAATATTATATAATATTTATAATATATATATTTCTTTTTAAAAAACATATTATATATAATATTTATATTTATAATATATATATTTCTTTTAGAAAAGTAATAATTTTAGACGGACACCCAATCTTCATTACAGTAAGCTTTTCCTATTGTATTTTATTTCAATTGTGTACACAGTAAGTCTTCCTCCTACACACATTCCTATTCATAGCGGCCATTTTACCGGATGTTTACACGAGGCATAATGTCTCACAATTGTAACACCTCAAGTAGTTATTTCCTCATTTTATTCCCTTCTTCAAAAATTGTTCAACAATTCAAAAAAATGTGATAGAGAAAGAAACAATATGAGCTGAAAAATGAATCATTAAAAAATAAAAATGAATTTAAAAATCTGGATGTTTGCATCGTTTACATTATACGAACTACTGTTCTCATCTTTAATGTTATTCTCACAACGTTTAGGCTGATGCAACCTTCAACAAGTGTATCTACTTGGACATTGTGTCACTTTCAGACATGATAGAAGGCTCCTATCGCTCTTGTGATTTGTACACAACTGGTCAACTAGTAGACGGTCTGCTGCTGCTGCTACTACTACTACTACTACTACTACAACCACCACCACCACCACCACGGTTTTCATCAACCGGAAATGGAATTTCAAACAGACCCCGTTATTTAATCCAAGGTGATAGTTTGGCTCTCATTTGCCATCTTAAATAATTCTTGATTGCATTTTTAGTATCGCCCGCATTGAGGATTGAACCTCCAACCGCCAGAAGAGAGTCTCTTAGAACTGTATTTACTTAATACTTTCTCCGTTACGCCACATGTCCTTGCGGACAAATCTAATAATTCTGTTCTTAACTGTGTACTCTTACTATTTTGTGTGTGTGTGTGTGTGTGTGTGTGTGTGTGTGTGTGTGTAAATATATGTAGAAGAGATTTAGAAGCTATCACAATGCGAGGAATGGAATGTAGTGGGTTTTTAGGAAGAAAGACGAAAACAAGTGACAATTTGCGAATCAATAAGTATATACACATATGTCTATATATACATATAATGCAAGATATATATACTTTTTTGTTTTAGTTTACTTCAGTCGAAGTTCTCAAAAATCAAGAGCCCACCATTGCATAATCACGTTGATACAACGGTTCCCGTCAGATCACCGAAGTTAAACAACGTTGAGCCTGGTCATTACTAAAATAGATGACCAATTTGGGATTTGCTGTATGTAGGAGGGCGTCGACACCTCCCTGCAAAAAGTTGCAAAAACCTAATGTCGTCATCTCCCCCAACAGGAATATACATGCGACTGGAGACCGCTTGTGAAATTCATACTCCCATGAAACTTCCTCCTCCGGAGGAAGCCAGTTAAACCCTGAATATGGTTGGTGCTGACTGCATACACACACACCACCGGAGGTTAACACTTGAACTCTATATGATATACATAGATATTCGAATCTTTGATTTAAGTTCTTTATCTCTCAAACACTGAGTTAGTAAAGAAATTGAGAACATTATTCCCCCCCCCCCAATTAACCATTTTCATATGTTGTAGTATATCTTACGTTTTGGTCTCTTGGTGTTTTACTGGATTCCATGAGAAGAATTTATCTAGTCTGGTGGAGTATCCAGTTTCGTGCTGTTACTTGAGGTAGCATCACTTAGAGAAGGTGCACCATTCCTCATAAAAACTAATGTAGATTAGCCATAGTGATTATTTGGGCTGTGAATACAAAATGTGATTTTGAATATTTGGTCAGGATTTACTTTAAGGGGAAAAGTATCCTCATACCAGGTTGTTCTGGCAAACCCCTGTACAGATAGATCTTAGACAGTCGAAGATAGTGTCTAGTAGGCATTCAAGTTCTTTCCTATATATGTGTATACTTATTGATGTGCAAATCATCACTTGTTGTCGATATTCTTCCTCAACACCGACTACATTCCATTCCTCGCATTGTGATAGCCTTCTAAATCTCTTCTACATACCTATCCCACACAATGCTTCAAGCAAAGTACATTTTATGTTTATATATATAACTTAACTTCTGGTGATAGTAATGGCATATAAATAAGTAACAAAGTAAGTAACAAAGTTCCCATTTAGATAGCTCAATAGTGCGATACTAGAGCTATAAATATTTTTCTTTAAAGATACCACGTTAAAAGGAATAGACACACAAGTACTTACTCATTTTCAAAATGTTGGTCTTTTATTGGTAACACTTTGCATACAATTGTTTCAGCCCCCAGTGTTAGCATACAAGTATATAATATTTCATCAATTATAATTTTTCACAACTGGGCTTCAGCAGAGCATAGAAAAAACAATTTGTCAAAAGTTTCTTAGCCCATGAATCAGGACCTTTCTTATTAACATAGTGAGTATTCATTTTTTTTTTTTTTACCCATAACATATATATATTAATATCAAACAAGCTTTATCTGCATTATAAATTAAAACACATTTGCGTTACCATAATTCCTCGAATTCTGTAGTAATAGGTGGCCGGAATTTTTTTTTTTCTATTACACGTGCTCCATTTTTTTTTTCCAGACTTCTGGTAATCACGGGCTAAACAGTTGGGCTTGCAGCTACTTTTTTTTTTTTTTTAAATAATTCAATTGATTATTTTCCATTGATTAAATTTAAAAAAATATTATTTAATTAATTATTTTCAGGTTTAAGACAAAATATTTTATAACTTCAGCTAATGTTTACATTTTCTCCATAAGCTAACATTATGCTATCGCAGTACCTGGCCTATATTCAAGATTCGCAGCAATTTTTATAAATCAATTTCAACTTGATAATCCATTTGTATCCATTAGTCTCATTTCAATATTATTAAGTATTTAATTAAATTAACCAGCATACAAATTAGATTTTCTGATTTCAACGCTAATCAGCATAGTTAGAAATTTCAGTCTTCGAGTCACACTACTAATTTTGTGGCCCTCTTGCAGTTTAGATAAACAAAAGTATGAGGAAAATACTGGGACATATTTGGGGGTACATCGTCTGTAAGAATACAATTTGACTGGCTTTTGAAATGGACGTAATTACTGCAAAAGAAATTTTAAAATTAAAATAATTGATGTAATGAAACAAAATTGAAAACATATTTTTTTAGTAAATGATTTTTTTTTAAAATGATTTTTTTAGTAAGTGATTTTTTTTAGCAAGTGATTTTTTTTAGCAAGTGATTTTTTTTTAGTAAGTGATTTTTTTTAGCAAGTGATTTTTTTTAGTAAGTGATTTTTTTTAGTAAGTGATTTTTTTTTAGTAAGTGATTTTTTAGTAAATGATTTTTTTTTAGTAAATACAGAAACAAACAAACATAATTAGAAATAATATTGTTCTCGGGCCCTAGACGAATTTTTGTAACAAGACGTGGGTATTTGTCAACATTCAGACACTGCTACAAAAAGCAGAGAGCAAATATAGCATCAGGCATTCCCAAAGGGTCACCTATTTTAGTACTGGCCAGGCTCAACTTTGCTTAACTTGGGTTATCTAACAGGAACCAATGTGTCAGTGTGATTATGCCATGTACATATGGCATTTATGAAGGGATTAAGCAATAGGTGAACTATGCATCTGAAAAGAGATTGATGAGCACATGAATTTCTCGCAGGTGTCGGATCCGTGAAAGTCAAAGAAAGTGCTTCCAACCATCTGGTTAACTTGTCTGCATGGATGACAGATACCCATAGATTTTTGCCAAAGTAATATTTTAATGGTGAGTGGAGAGAAAAGAATCCATCAAAGACCAAGCTCAGTTAAAAGAACTGTTAGAAATCAGATCCAACCAAATTATGCAACAATTGATGGAAAAGTCTGCGAGGTCATCACATGCGATGGAAGAAACTGGCACCGCATCATTCATTCGCAGAATTCAGATTCTGAAAAAAAAAGCACATCCTTCTTCAGAGTTGTAGTAGGACTAAACTCGATGTAACTAGTGGCAAGATGTCTGCAAGTTATTCTATATAATCAAGTCCATTTCAAATATTTAAATAAGGGGGGAAAAGACTGTCCTTCATTCTCTTCTTTGCCTTCGAGCCAAGATGCTAAGAGTTATTTGTTTTGGTCAATGGAAGGGAAACTCGCTATACTAGGACAATTATCATTTTTGTTCTCTACCAGAGTGCCCCTTTTTTGGGGAAGCTGGTTTTCCCTCCACATTAAAAACGCCCTCGTGTCACATTTTGTTTTCGTGGGGAAGCAAATAAATAACTTTATTGGGTCGTTTTCGTTTTTTTGTGCATAAAACGGAATGGAAGAGAAGGGGGGTTAGTACAAGAATCGGTTCATATGTATGAATGAAACCAAAAAATTAGAAAGTCCACATACATTCGTAAGTAAATACCTTGTTAATAAGGCAAAGAGTTCTTATATGAAGTGTAGAATGAATGTCCATTTTGTAAAGAAAGGAAGTGTTCATATATAAAGAATGTTTTGCTTATGATATGCAAGTGCTGACAAGGCCATGTGTGTGTGTGTGTGTGTGTGTGCATGTTTTATTAAGTCAACGCGCATCTGTCGGTAGTCATAATAGATTCTTGTGTCTTCTTGTTAGTGTCGAACCCAGGGCCAGAACCCAGGTGATTTCTGTCGCACCCTAAAAGAGAAGTTTGGGGATTGGTCCGAGCAATGTGGAGTTGTTGTCAGTACTTTGACCTGGTCAAGAAAAAACATGTTATACATATTGGGGCCCTATGCCAGTATGTAGAGATTATGTAAACTAGTATAAATTTCATTGAGAGTTACCAAGTACATGCCAGAATAACCTGGCAGCAAATAGAAATAGACGCATCTACAGCTAGCATGATGCGGCAGGATTTTAACGGTTAACTCCTTGGACAAAATATGCATGGAATTCAGTTATTGGATAATATAGATCTAAATTATACCATGAATTGTAGCACTGTATGGTAATTTTAATCTTTGTAAGATTTCTACCTGGTCGTAACTGACCAAACGAGAGCAGGCTACTCCCAAGGATTAAATTCTAAATGTGGTACAGATTCACGAGTTTAATAGAAAGATTCCCGAGTTTGACGAGATACATCTGAAGAAAGTCTGAGGTTACACAAGCTGAAACGTTGTGAAAATAACATTTAAGATGAGAACAGTAGTCCGAAGAATACAAATAATCAACTCTCATCTCCAAAAATTAAAAAACAATGGTATTCTTATTAAAAAAAAAAAAAAGAAAGAAAGAAACAGGAAAAAATAATTAAGTCTAAATATTATAAAGTACGAAATCCTTTAATGGAAAGAAATAAAGGGTTATTATATGTGCTTTGTAATAGGTGAAAAAAAAACAACAAAAAAACAAAGGAAAAAGCAATTCGTATCAATGTGTGTGATTTCTTTTGTACGAATACAATGACAGACTGTTATAGATTTGTATTAAATACATGATGAGCTGAAACAAAGGGGAAGGAAAAAACATCAAAATACAATTTTGTTTTTTGACTCGTGTTTTATTTCATTCATGTGTGAACAAGCATATCTATTTCATGAAAGATTCAATTTACAATACACATTCATAAGCATCTCTAACATAGGACAAGCCTATAACAGGTAACTAAACCTAAAAGCCAAGTATGTCCAAGGATGGAATACTGCTGCCACATCTGGGCAGGAGCTGCTAAAAACACTATCCTGCCTTGACAAAGTACAAAATAGGCTTTGTGGCTTAGTGGGGGATGCCCTTTTCTCTTCGCTGCAACTTCTCTCCCACAGGAGAGAAGTTGCGAGCCTGTCTTTGTTTTATCATTACTTTCATGGAAGGTGCTCGTCTGAGCTCTAATCCCTGGTCCCTCCTCGCCAATCTTTCACGAAAAACACCAATTTAGCTGTAACCACTGTCAAAAATTTTCCCCACTCTTTATCTGTGCCAAAACCAAAATGTAGATTCCATGAACAAAACTTCTTTCTTAGAAGTGCACGCCTGTGGAACTCTGTTCCGTCTGCCTGTTTCCCACCTGACTACAACTTGGATGTCTTCAAGTCCAACATAAACAAATTCCTGATGAACCTCCCCTTTAAGTAAGACTTTATCAAATCTCAACATTAACGTACTGTACATACAATAACCCTTATCCCCGAGTGGCTTCCAGGTCTTGATAAGTGGTGACCACCTTGTAAAAAAAAAAAAAAAAAAAAAGGCAATAATTCATTGTACAAAAGTAAACTTATATATTATGAATAAATTGGGATGTGGGACGTCTGCATTCATTTGTTTTCTAAATGATACAACCAGGTTATTGATCTGTTCTCACCTGGAGAATAGGAAGCCAAACTACGTGTGCATGTGCGACTTGACTACTTCTACACAGACTGACCAACCAAATGTATTTAGATCAAGAGACGGTCGGATCTAGAATTTTCCATGAAGTTGTCTATAATAGTACTAGTTTGGAAAGCAAAGAGAGGAGTTAAATTCAAGATGTGCACACTGTGACACGAAGCTACAACACGTGTGACCTTTGACAAACCAAATGCATGTGAATGCAGGTTATAGAGTTGTGTTATGCATGTTATGTAACAGTGCAGATGCACATATGCAAATGCATGCAAAATGACGTCACCGGTAAAGAAAAAGACTATAAAAAGGACAAAGAGCATGCCAGAGAAGACGATCACGTTAGAGACGTGGATGAGGTTCGAGAGCACGTTAGAGACGTAAGTGACGTCAAAGATGTAATGAGAAGTCACGCATTGGCAGGAGAGTAAGTAAATAAATGTCATTGTTATAACAGGGGAGGAAACGAGTTGAAGTAATTTCCTATTCTTTGTCTACTTTGCGACTGAGGCTACAATGTGTTGCATAAAGTGACATACATATGATGAACTAAAAAAGATTTTTTTTTTTATCGTTTTGATGTGTGAACCACCGTTTGAGCATAGACTCAATTCATAATGTACATTCATAAACATTTTCACTTAAGGCTTGATGCCTAATGCTTTGAATAAAATGAGTGGTCTCAGCAATGACAATAGGTGCAGGTTCTGCCACACAGAAGTTGAAAGTCCTTACCACACTCTTCAGCACATCCAGGTACAGGTTGGTGTCGACTTTCAAGTCAACTTCGAAAATGTGAGGTGACATGATATGGCCCTCACTTGAAATCACATCAAAGATCATAACCGTGGCCGAAAACTGTGTTTTCATCCCCCTGGCCACGTCTGTTATTTGTGGCAATCCATGAATGCATTGTGAGGGTGCTGGCAATGGTCCTGTTGTCATAACTTGGATCAGTAGAGAGCATGAATTATACAGCGGCGCATCTCTAATCTCTCTCAATGAATATGGTGTCAATTGCAGACAAGTTGGAAGGCCCCCATTGCTTTTGCGATTTGTACACAACTGGCCAACTAGTAGATTGTCTACAACAACAACAAAAAAAGAAAACCGGTTTTCATCAACCGGAAATGGAATCATGTCATTTTTTTCTAGGGTGAGAATTTTATCATTCCACCTTGTACTAGTTTGAGAAGAAACGAAAGAAGTTCCATTCAAGATGTGCCACACGATTGGGTGACATTTTCACTCAAATCATAAACTTTTCTTCCATCAGCTTAATAGATGGACTTCAAACTCTGAAAGCAATGAGCCTCGTTTCCCATTTGCCTTTTATCAACAAAACTATAATACTTTGCCGTGCTAGACACGACATCATCATCATCACCAACAACTACAAGATAGCAACAAATTATCACCAATATATAACAAGTGAAGCATGCATGGTCCCCCGTGAATGCACAGTGAAAGAGGCATAAAAAATGACTAAGTTCAGCATTTGACCACCTCCCAGGGGACATGAATTCCTAGTGAAAATGAACAAACAGTTTTAGGCCTTAACATATGTAAATATGAGTTCGGCACCATGCAAAAAAAAAAAAAAAAATGATTAAGTCCATCATTTGTTCCCCCACCATTTAGCCCCAAAAGTCCCCAAGGCCTTAACATATTTAAATTTGAGTTCAGCACCATGCAAAACTGCTAGACGTACACAGAAAATTTGTGACAAATATGGTAAAATAGTCCCAAAAATGGAGTGCTTTTATTAGCCCTAAAAGAGCCCCTGGGGCACACCCAAGAGTTATCGCGAAGTATAGATAAACAAAATTATATAGAAATCAGTTAGTTACAACTTTTCAGAAAGTTTTATAAAAATCCAAGGCATCAATCTTTTTTTTTTTTAATAAAGCAAAAACGTGTCAATTTTAGCCATTTTAACCCGAAAGGCATCCCTGGGGGGAGGGGGGAACCAGAGTTTTCCCGGAAAATCTGTTCTGTTACTTTTTTTACTCATATCATGTTTAATGTTTGTGCAAAATTTCCAAAAATTCCAAGGCGTAGTAATTGAGAAATGTGCAGACAGAAGAACACACGAACCGACAAGGGTGAATTTACAGGTTCACCCTCCTTTTGTTGGGGGGGGGGCAAAAAGAATTTGTAGGCGAGAGGTGAAAGGTTTGTTAATTCGTGTTAAGATGATGCTCTATGGTAATTGGGTATATTCTAAGGCAAAATATATGGGTAGGGTTAGGGTTAGGTATTAAAGGCAAAATATATGAGTGGGGGTTAGAGTGAAAACATAAAAAATACAAAGGAATACACTGACAGAAAAATAAAGTACAATAATAATAGTCATAATAACAATACTAATACTATTAATAAAAGTAAGGACTAGTAATAATATTAGTAATAACTATAATAACAATCTATACTCCTATAAATTCGTTTTTCAAACATCTGTATTGATATTCATATTAAAATCTCTTCCTCTACTTATTTAAATAGAAAATACAATTTTGTTATGTATGAGGCGTGAAATTGCATTCACTAGCAGAAGATCTAGCTAATTTGCACATTCTTTTAAACTTTCATTTTAATTAATTCCCTATTAGTTTCTTCGGTTTTCTTATGGGATGATCATCTTTAATTAACTATTACGTGTAATTATATTAATTCAGATGTTCTACATGATTTATACTTGCATAATATTTGCGTAAAAAGTTTATAGTAAACACAAAATTGTTTCCATATATATTTATGTATACGTATATATTTTTGTTTAACAAATTTTGTCTACCAAAATGCTCCTAGAGTTTTTGGTCTACACACATGAAACTTCATATGTAAGGTATTTGAATCGATGCGAAACTTTATATTTGGGTTTTAGCCTGGAAAAATTTGCGCAAAGTGTGAAAATTAAAAAAAATGAAATTTGCCATGTGAAGGTCGAACGCCGCCATTACGAATGCATAACATAGTAGATATTGGTTTATGCTTTAATTTTTAGTCTTGCAGAAAATATGTCTTCATGGCTCAATCATTGGCGGTTGAGGCAAAAATAAGTCGTAAGCTGAAAGTTTCGGTTTCGATTCTCGGTGGTGGCGCACGAGTCTTTATCTTTAAAAAACTTTTTAAGTCATTACTATATATATTGCGTTCAATATAATCTATAATATAAATCTCACCTGTTTGTCTAAATGTATGTATATATGAGTGTATGTTTGTCTGCCTAAAACTTTTGACAGGTTTTTCACGAGATCGGTATCGTTGTGAAGCTGACCCTTCGGACAGTAAATACGGAAAAATTGGCTAAAAACATTAATCACTTTACCCTCAACTGGGCGCTTTTTTGCCGATGTTTTCGAAAGCCATTAACTAGCCTTAATTTAAACCTACATCACTTCCGGTTTGGCGATTGGTGATTGGCGAAACAGCAAAGACGTCACGTTTTTTTTTTTTTTCATGTTCTTTTCCTCCTTTGCGGTACGGGTTCAAGCCTGCCTGCCTGCCTACAACAATTTTTTTTTTTTTTTTGCTCAACATGCACATCCAAACACCCGGGCAACGCCGGGCACCAAGGTTAGTAATTAAATAAAACTAAAGATAATGATAAGGTCTCTTAGAATATGAAGATTAGATTAGAAATAAAATTAAAAGTGCCAAGTAATTAAGTGCCAAGAATGGACTTATTATAAAATTAGGTGGGGGTTAGGGTAAAAGTACAGAAAAATACGAAAACAAGGAATACACTGACAGTACTGACAGGAAAATAAAGTACATCCAAAGCCATCATTCGTGGTACACCATCCAAAGCTGGGCATCTGCGGCATCCCATTCAAAGCTGGGCATCTGTGGCACCCTGTCCAAAGCCGCGCATTTGCGACACGCCATCCAAAGTTGAGCATCCGCGATATACGCTAACCAGAGCTGGGAATCCGTGGAATGCTATCCATATATAAAGGACATTTATTAAAATCAGAGAATCCTTATAAATTCCCAATGAAAGTAATAATTTGTCTGCAAGTGGAATTCATCGCATAGCTAATGGCAGAATTGGAATCTAAGGAATGGTTTTCTGTATAGAATGAGAATAAACGAAATAAAATAAGAAATTATTCATCCTACGCACCATCCATTGGTGTGCAATTGTCATGAAGAATTACAAAAGAAAATGAAATCTCAAAAGTTGTATCAGATGAAAAGAAATGCCATAAAATAGAACCAATTGTGAAAAAAATTTTGATGGGAAGAAAAAGTGATGTCAAGCCTTTGTAGATCAACATCAAGAGCAAAGATGAAGAGTTATCACAATAAACACAATTATGGCCAGAGATCTTGAAAAATGGACAGTTTTATCTTGACATTCTGATAAGTGAATAGAAACGATTTAAGCATGTGTCGAATCGATTAGCATGAAGGGGAGGAGGATTATTTCAAGAAGTTTTCGTAGGTTGAAGAATATGTTCAACACAAAGAAAGGGTGTTAATTAAAGAGGGAGAGATTGAGCAGTAAAATGATTGATTCGATGGGAAAGATAAAATACGATAGTACTGAGAGAAAGAGTGAGGGGATCAAGAGGATTATATATAAAGAGAGACAGAGAGTGATAAATAAAGAGAGGGATATAAAAAGGTAGGGATATATATATATATATATATATATATATATATATATATATATATATATAAAGAGAGAGAAAGGGATATATATGTATATATATATAGATAAAGAGAGAAATGGATATATATATATGTACATACATAGATAAAGAGAGAAAGGGATATATATATATATATATAGAGAGAGAGAGAGAGAGAGGAAGAGAGAGAGAAAGAGCGAATATAAATATATATAGAGATGGATTTAGATATACAGTGATGATCATATTTATTGGCACGGTAAAATAAAAGTTAAATTTTGTCTAATAAATTCTAAAAAAGGGATTAAATTAAAGAAAATAACAAAGTATATTATGTATTTTTAACTGGCCTTTCCGATGCAGCAATCGGATTTTAGAAAAAATAAATAACAAAGGAACAACAAACATAATTGCAAAAAACCCTTGTTCAAAATTATTGGCACGATTTATTTAATAATCAATTGTATAGCCTTTGGCCTTGATTACCTTCCTCAGTCGCTTTTCATAGTTTACAACCAAGTTGTTGCACTCTTCAGTAGTAATTTTAGCCCACTCTTCCTGACAATAATCCTCCAATTGAATAAGATTCTTAGGCTTCCTTTGCATTACCCTCAATTTTAATGTTCTCCATAAATTTTCAATTGGATTAAGGTCTGGGCTTTGTGATGGCCACTCCAAAACATTAATATGATTGTCCTCAAGCCATTTCTTAGTCAGTTTAGCCGAATGCTTTGGGTCATTATCTTGCATGAACCACCAACGACGACCAAGTGAGAGCTCTTTAGCAGAGTCTTTCAGGTTTTCATCCAATATTTTAACATAATCTTCCTTTTTTATGCTACCTGTGACCTTAACAAGTCGCCCTGGTCCAGAGGCAGCAAAGGATCCCCAAAATATCAAACTGCCTCCACCGTGCTTCACTGTGGGTATGGTGTTCTTAGGCAGGAAAGCTTCGCCAGATTTTCTGTAAATATAAGACACTTTATTATGGCCAAATAACTCTATTTTCGTTTCATCAGTCCATAGAACACGTTTCCAGAATGCAACATCTTTATCAATATGACGTTTTGCAAAGGCTAGCCTTGCTTTCAGGTGCATAGGCTTCAATAAGGGAGTCTTTCTCGGACGACATGCTTTTAAACC